>NC_053154.1:16102348-16419998 GCF_016835505.1 Polypterus senegalus | reverse complement strand
GCAAGTAAATCAACTTTTATTGTATAATATATTTTTTTTAGTTAATATATGTATACAATTAAACAATAAAAGACGTTTAAAAAGGGCAGTGCGCTCCTTTCAATTAAACATTCGCCCTTTCCTATATTTTTCTGAATCGGAATCTAACCTGTCAGCACCAGGTGTTAGAAAACCTATTGGGTAACATGAATTGGCACTGTTAGTTAAATTACCTGAAAAAAATTCCTCTTAAAATCCATGTTTCTTTTATACATCACATCTCCAAAGGTAACACTGAATAAAAAACAAAACGAAGATGTGTTATACAGTATATACAAAACACATAGATTAAGCCTAAATGCTGCACTCAAGTTATTACTTATCAGAAACTAAAAAGGGTAATTAAAATAGAAAAACAGAAAAGATATCCATCAACTTGGCTAACAGGGTTAGTGTAAGGTTAATTTTGCATGGGGGGTAACTCACGTTTTTATTTAATTGCTTTTTTTCCGCATGCCTTCTTCATACAGTGCGTCCAATTCTCGACTGACTAACCCTTCAGCAAAATGGCTCTCGTGCGCCTTTTCAGCGGTGGATTTGTTTCCTATTGATTGTGATTAACGTTAATTTGGTTCATAACAAGACTGCGATCGCGTCTCACTGGTTCCAGCTATAGCCGTCTTTAATGCTTTGCCATGTTCTGCGACTGGGAATGATTACTCATTACGGGCGCTAAGTCGGGTTCTGTAAAACACACATCATCCTTTGATGGATCCCCTTCTTGTGTTAAAGCCCCTCAAAGCTCTCTCCTTCCAAAGAGTGCCCAGTCTTCAATTAAAATCGCAACTGTCTCGAACAATGCGCTGCTGCTTTGCATGTTACTTCAAGATCCTTCTCAGTGTATAAAGCGCCTTTCCTAGGCTCAAGGGGGTTAATCGGTCTTATTTCACCATGTTAATGTTTCACAATTAAGTGAAGCTTAATGTAAAACTAGATTTTACTTTGATTGACAGGACATACACTAGAATTGCATTTTACGTTATTGTGTATCCTATTCGTGTTCAGTTTTCATATTTAATTGCGTAAAACGCAACCGAAAGGAACTCCGGATGACATGTTGTCACATTTGAACGTCTCACCTCTCAAATATTTCCACTTTCTGATCAGTCATTCTGCGGCGGACTGGCGCCCTGCCCGGGGTTTGTTTCCTGCCTTGCGCCCTGTGTTGGCTGTGATTGGCTCCGGCAGACCGCCGTGACCCTGTAGTTAGGATATAGCAGGTTGAATAATGGATGAATGGATCGGTCATTTGCAGTAAACGTATGCATCGGGTGGTCCTGTTAACCGGACACTTCAGTCGTGGCGGACACACAAACGAACGCATTGACGCTATTATTATTATTACTATTATCCAAGGCGACTTACAAAGCAACGCTTCTTTTGTGCAACAAGGCGAGTGATGCGCACGTGAACGATGTGACCTGCACTTTTCTACTCATTTGTGCCTTATCCACGAGAACAGGACAGGAGACATAAAATAAAACTAAACAAAGAGGGCCTGCCTGTAAATGAGTGAGGTTGGTACTGTGATATAACACCTAATAAAAAAACGGACCTCAAACTGCAAATCGCTGAAGCTTAGTCTTAATATGGAGATCTTGTTTTTTATGGTAGATTATTGGGAATGTTTATTAAGAAACCAGTATCACAAAGTACATGGTCCTAAACGATTATTATGGAAAACACAATTTACAATAATGACATGTTGTTATATAATTAAAATGCGGTGTAAATATAATAAACAAAACAAAAAAATGATCAGCTCTAATATTTATAATAAGTATTTAAATGGACTGACGTACTGCTGTGGACAGCTAACTTTAAAAACTACTTAATTTAATATGACATTTAGAACTAGAAATACCAGTAATGGCTAAAATTAATTAGGCATTGAAGAAGAATTGTAATGAAATAAACGCTTACTTGCTGTTGACACTGATGTGTGAGCACACGTGTGTGAGGATGTGCTTTTGTGTAAATTATAGGCAGCAGAACACACATCTCTGAAGTGAGTCAGCTCTGGAGCCTTGTGCTTTCCACAGAGACCATCATCTTCCTCCGCTTTATTATTTCACCTCTGTCTTAGCCAATACTACTTAATTCAAATTTCAGTTACCTGTTATAGATGGCCTTAAATCGTGGACTCAGGCTATCTTGGACATCAGACTCCTGCAGAACAGATAATCTATAATAAAAAAAAATAATAATAATAAACACTGGCATTACATTCTCAGATAGCTAAATGGTACTTTTTGTGGTGAGCCATATACACATCATCATACAGTAGGTAAATGGAGGACGTTTTACATTTAATGTGCATGGGTTTCAGTTTGTGTGTATGTACACATATATATATTTATGTGTGCGTGTGTTTTTAAAAGCCTCATTAGTCATCAGAGAAGTCACAGATCACCTCAAAGAAATATACAGTTTACTTTCAACATTATCTACAAGAACATGTTATTTACATGAACATATATATAACAAGGAAAAAATTAAGTGTTGTTTCTATGCTGAAAAAATAAAAAAAAGAGTTTAGAAATGCAGTGTTTCAGCTGTATGTGTATATAATATGAAAGCAAATCATTCAGAATGGCTTGTGATGGAGATAGATAGATAGACAGATAGATAGATAGATAGATAGATAGATAGATCTGTTTATCCCCAGGGGGAAATTTGGCTTTTACGGATATAACATACAGTATATACTCAGCAAAATCAGTAATGTTAAATTCATTATTCTAGTGTTACAGTAGTCCATCAAAGTGTTACATATTGAAAGACTGGACCCATATATACCATTAAAGTGTTAATTAACCCAGGTGATTTTGTTGGCTTTATACAGCTATAAAATACAAATAAATCTTCTACTTACATTATACACAGTACCTAGATACACACATACACTAGTTAAATCTACACAGTTATATATCAGATGTTTCTAACGCTGCACTATTTTTTGCCACAATGACCCTGACCATGACAAAAAGAACAGTATAAATAAATATCTATGTTTGTGCAAGTGTACCCACTATTAAGGAGGTATGTATCAATGTATACAATATGACCAAATAATTGCATTTTGTATAAAAATAAATGCAGAACATAATAAGTTAAAAGAACAGCAGCACTTAGCTGTATGAGGTATAGAATGATACATGCACTGCATTTGTCTGTCTGTAGGCTTTTTGTTTCTGGATGTGTATACTTTGGGAACAATAGAGAGGTTTATTCAGTAAAATGATTTGAAGACGGCCAACGATATTTGTAATAACTTTTAATGAACTGCTGCATGACACAAATCAGTGTGATGCTGATTATTTTAGAAACGCATAATAAAAACTAATAACATTTCTAACATTTCTCTTTAAATATAACTTGTAACTAAAAGTAGATTAATCATTACATACTTACATCTTGGACTACAAAAGTCTAGTAGTTTTATTATATTTATTAAAGTCAAACATAAATAAACACACACATATTATTATATATCATATAATATATATTATATATAGGCTCATCTTTATTACTCAAAGATCTATCTGGACCTCCCTGCATATTGCATTTATGTTTATAGTGGCTTACTAGTTTTAGCTATTGATTAATGAAAAAACCTTGTTTATGAGAAAATATAATTATCTTTCTACATACATATGTATTAGAAATTGCCATATATACAAAAGCTTATTAAAAATCCATGTTCATAAACTACCTTTATTTACATATAATTATTCAATTACAAAAGAATCTTGCAAAAATACTATAAAACATCTATCTATCTATCTATCTATCTATCTATCTATCTATCTATCTATCTATCTATCTATCTATCTATCTATCTATCTATCATTAATATAGTGCCTTTCATATCTATCTATCTATCTATCTATCTATCTATCTATCTATCTATCATTAATATAGTGCCTTTCATATCTATCTATCTGTCTGTCTGTCTGTCTACATAGCAACAAAACATTTTGACTATTGAGTTTTCGTCAGATGCATTTACTTTAATTCTTATACATTTATTTGTAATATAAATGCATAGTAAAAAGCAACAATAGTGGCTTGCCGATTACACACACACACACCTACACACACTGATTCTGTACAAGTCAAAACTACTAGTGGACCTTAGAGACCCTGCTACTCTATTTTTGTTAATGTCTTTTTCAACCTTTACCAATGTAACACATTACTAAACCTACCTTTGCCTAATTGTGTTACTGTTTGAGGTGATACTACTGTTTACATGGTCAGAAAAAAAAAAAAACAACAAAAGATGGCAAGTTCATATTTTTATATGGCTTAATTCATACAATTTTTAAAAAAACTTATTCAAAGTAAAATGCATGTTTTGAAATATGAGGTTGGTTGACTATGTTCAGAATGGTCCTTCTCCTGTTTAAAAATATAAAAAAACAAATAGCTCAGGGTTAGATGCTTTCTATGCCCCTCTTCTCCAACTGTAGAAATGCTAAAAGTTACCAGAAAATAACTCCACTTGGTTTATCATCCGGTATGATCTGCTCAGACTGTTCCTTTTATCAGCTTGACGTCTTCAGACTGTGACTTTTTCCTTTTTCAGTCACTTCTGAACCACGCCAAGTCATTTTGAAATTATCACCACAGCTTTCTTAAAATTCTAGAACTAAGAGAAATATATTTTTTTCACTTAACCTGGTTCACAACGCACTGAACACACTTGTGTTTTAAAGCACTGTAGAGATGGAGAAATTTTAATGTACACGTTTTATTTTCTATTTTATTACATTCAGACTTCTTCTTGATGACCACTGAGACGGAGTTATGGTTTATTTTATACTTTCATTTGTTTTCTTATTTAAAAGTATTATTTTGCTCGTGTGATATGGTGCTGGTATTCCATAAGTTATCATGAGTTTTTCATGTGGAGGTGAGCACTTTCTTTAATTTGAGGTCTTAATTAGCCCGCGTAGTTTAGTGTTATTAAATCAGCTCAGCGTGCACAGGATATGGTTAGTTAGCTGATGAAAGACTGTCCCCATGCATTGTGAGAAGTGACATGTTTGCAGACAAGAAGGCCAAAAAAAAAAACCACCAAACTTACATGCTATTTTTGCTCTTTGTTATTCACAATGTCATCCACATTTCTTTTGGCTTCAGGGTACCGTAGGTTACAAAAGCACTATGAGTCTCCGCAGAGCTGAAAAGAAAACAAATTATAAGATTATCAATGTCCAGTGAAATAAACACAGTCTTGTAGTCTACCATCAAATATGTCCTCCTGCATGGACTGGAGTATACTAACAGAATGTTTCATGTTCACTTCATTTTAATGAAAAGTTACAATTTCTTATGACAACTTCTGAATGTCTTAAGACCTGACGTAACTCTTTTAAAGCATAGGCTCATATTTTATACCAGACACACACTACGTTAATGGACAGAAATACATGGAAAGGATTTCCAGTAAAACTGGTTGCAATGAAGTACAAATATTTTTAATGAAAAGTGTTAAAAGTACTTAGCATGGCAACAAAATTCCCAGGTGCAGACAGCATGAAATGTAGGGCTGCTGTTTAAGGGGCTGCCTTTGTGGAGGCCCACTTATGGGGGGAAAAGCTCAATGGAAGGTTTTGTGCTCTCTTCATTAGATTTCTTTAGTCTGCTTAACTCTTGTACATCCAGTGTGCGACAGATGAGAGAATTTGGAAAATACTTTATCGTATTCTTCTCTCTGAAGAAGGAACAAAAAAGAAAAGATCATCTAAAAAAAAAACAAACAGCAAAAAAATGTCAATAAAGAGTTAATCTTTCTTTTATTCTTTAATGAGTATGTATATGTTTCGAAGGGAGCTTGTGATTATTGCCCATTGTAAGAAACTGCTTGCTTTATATACACCGTATATACAGTATATATATATATATATAAATATATATATAAATATATATATATATATATATATATACAGTACAGTACAGGCCAAAAGTTTGGACCCACCTCCTCTTTCAATGTGTTTTCTTTATTTTCATGACCATTTACAGCACTCCATCACTCTCCTTCTTGGTCAAATAGCCCTTACACAGCCTGGAGGTGTGTTTGAGGTCATTGTCCTGTTGAAAAATAAATGATCGTCCAACTAACCTGACTTCTGCACAACACAACTGCTCCCATCACTCCTTTTACCATTATACAATTCAATTCATTCAAAGTAAGACTTCAAAGCCTACTGTCTGTATTTTGCTAATAAAACACATGCCACATTAATTAGCTTTATTACAAGCATCTTTTGAATTGAATTACAGTTTAGTTTGGTGAATATTTTGGTTGTACAAATAGAATCTCATTTTCTTCCATTGCAAAGTTCATCATCTAAAATGTGTGTTTTTTTATTGCTTTTGAGGATGGGAAAGGGGCTATATAAATAAAATGTATTATTATTATAATTATTTTAAATTTGGTAGCATCTAAATCACATCATTTTTGGAGGCTTTCCTGGAGTGCATGGACAAGTTTAATGAAGATTTAAAGAAGTAACCTAATCATATTTCCCCATGTTTTGGGTATGTATTACTATTATGCATTATGTATTGTTTCAATTTCATATAATAATAATAATAATAATAATTCTTTGCATTTATATAGCACTTTTTCTCACTCCTCAAAGTGCTCAGCAATTGCAGCTCAAAGGCCCAACAGAGCAGAGTCCCTATTGGCATTTATTTATGGGATTCGAACTGGCAACCCTCCGACTGCCAGTGCAGATCCCTATCCTCAGAGCCGCCACTCCGCCTATTCATAATGAAATGCACGCATGCACGCTCACATATGTTTGTCCCTTTGAAATTCTATTTTGCATTAATTATGTGTAGGTAGCTATGTGTGTATGTTCATACGGATATTTTCATATGTGACCCCCATACAGTTTATGTGTGTGTATGTTTGCACCTGCTTATTTAAGGCCTGTGCTTTTATTGTCATTTCATCCAAAAACAATATGTCCAAAATGAAATGTGTCTGTTGATTTGTGTGCTTTTATGGCTATGCATATTGTTAAAAACTGAAATTTAGTTTTGTTAAGTTTGACTTGTTTGTATGGAATGTTACTTGCTTTTAATAAATTCAATTGAAAGAATGAAATGGTCAGACTTTACACTGGATGGGTGTGACTCGCTTGTGCGTATGTGTTCATGTCTGTCTCTTGTCTGTTCATGTCTACATGTATATGTATGTATGTATGTATGTATGTGCATGTACAGTTCATGCGCTGCTGTGTGTCTGAATAAATGTCATGCATATTTTTGCACATTTAACATATGTATGATTATTTTAATTTCAATCAAGAGTTTAAATATGTTCATAATAAAATGTGTGTGTCTGTACAAATCTGAGTCTATGTCTTTACACTGGAAAAAAAAACTTCTACTTATATTACCAATTTCTATTTAACAAAGTTGTCCTAATTTAAACCAAAGGGTGCACATCTAACGTATGTTTAGTCGATCATAAAGTAAATAACCACAAAGGTAATTTGTTTTGTTTTTCCATCAATAAAATAGTACTCTCCTGTCTAAAGACGTCAACCCAAAGAGGCCAGGCACACTAGACTAATGCGCAAAGCCATAATGAACATGCTATTTAGTATTTAGTATTGAAGAATACACGTAAGCTCCTGAGATGTACACTGTGTGATTACCGAAGACACTCAAACCTAAAGCCGCTTTCATAATTGTACACATATTTGGCAGTCAAAAGGGTGCATTTTATGGACAAAGTTTTGATCTTTGATTGACACTGCACAGTGAGTAGAAATCCCCAAAACTCTCTGCAGTATCTTTACCGAAAAGGTGGTCTGTTATGCAAATTAATTCCATTTACTGTATGCCAGTCAGTCACTTTTTATTTTGCCAAAAGAAATAGCTGAAAAACTACACAAACAATCTGGAAATATTCCCCACAAATCCGCACTCTGTCTAAGCCCTTTTCTTTCAATTGGAGAGGTATTAAAGAACAGAAAAAAATAAATAAATAAATCACCGGTCTGGGGGGGGGAACCTGTCCCCTTTGCAACATTTACTGCGTGACGTATCAATTAAAATGATGATCATATGGTTATGAAATTTGTGCACTTTTGTCTGAACATAAATGAACTGAGTTACTGTGACATTTGATAAAATAAAGTCAGTTGTATTAGAAACTGAGAAGCTGAGCTTACACACTCGCTCATTTTACTTTGAATCCACTTAAAAGTTAGTGTTGAATGGCCTATTTTTGCAAATAATCATTACTGAGTAATGTCAGTATACCACAGAAATGATTTGTGTTACTGCGGTGGGCTGGCGCCCTGCCCAGGGTTTGTTCCTGCCTTGTGCCCTGTGTTGGCTGGGATTGGCTCAAGCAGACCCCCGTGACCCTGTACACTGAAAAAAAAAGGTGATGATTCACACTTAATATTTTCACTCTGAACCAATATAATTCTTTTTAGCTTATTGATCCCACAATTTTTAAGTTGAGGCAAATCATTTAGAGTGATTGGGTGCAATTCACTTGTTTAATACTAAATCTATTTTTTAAGTTGTTCTTCTTTTTTTGGCAGTTAGAAAGCCATCATGCTGGAAAGTTCGACTGGAAGAATATACAAATGGCCCCTCAAACACAGCACACGAACAAACTAAAATATTAAGTGAACTGAAATAGGATTTTTATGTTTATTCCCTCCACCATAACTTACTTTGGTACAAACAATCTTTGTTTACTGTGATTGAGATCTGAAACCAAATATTTCAAGCTGCAACACTAAATGACTAATCTTAAGTTGCTTGAAAGAGAAAATTTACGTTGAATGAACAACATCAATGTTATACTTTTTTTCAGTGTAGTTAGGATATAGCGGGTTGGATAATGGAAGGATTGATGGGTTGTGTTATTGGTGTTAGTGTTTAAAGTTGTTTACACATCATGCAGGTTAGGTGCATCGGCGATTCTAAATTGTCCCTAGTGTGTGCTTGGTGTGTGTGTGTGTGTGTGTGTGCCCTGCGGTGAGCTGGCACCCTGCCCGGGGTTTGTTTCCTGCTTTGCGCCCTGTGTTGGCTGGGACTGGCTCCAGCAGACCCCCGTTACCCTATAGCGGGTTGGATAATGGATGGATGGATGTTTACACATACGTTATACTTGTAAATGTCATACCAAAAAATATAATTCAATTGTACTAGAAAAGGATACGTCAAGCCTTTAAATATCCTCATTTTGAGCAAAGTCGATGTAAACTAACTGTGTAACAGCTTGAGTGTACAAATGTGTGGGTGTGTGTGTGCTCATGTATTTGGGTGAGTCCTTACAGTGTGAACCTGTGTATTAGGGGGTACGTGTGTAAGTCTTTGGGAATATGTCTGCATTCATGCGTGTGTGTGTATGTTTCTGTGTGGCTGCATATTTTTTCTGCCCCCCCTGGCCATTGAACCTTACTCTTATTCGATGTTAATGTTGATTTATTTTGTTTTATAATTGTGTCTTTCATTTTTCTATTCTTTAATATGTAAAGCACTTTGAGCTACTGTTTGTATGAAAATGTGCTATAGAAATAAATGTTGTTGTTGTTGTAGTATGTTTGTACATATTGGCCAGCAAGCCAATTGTCCCCCACTGGCATGATGGTCACATTCCCAAAGACATCTTGTATGGACAGCTTGCCTTTGGATCCTAAGACAACCACTACTGGGATAGAGTTACGCTTGCAAAGGTGATGTGAAGACTGCTGACATCAGTGTGGACTCGTGGGAAAAGACGGCTGCAAATCACAGTAGATTTAGGCCAAGGAGAAGAGAACCTGACTGCAGTCAGACAAAACAGAGAGGAGCAAAGCTGTGGCAGCGACCACCATATTGCAATCAACAGCCTTTATTTGCAGTTGATGTGCCAAGGACTCTGCCACTTGTTCTGCCACATCCCACTGAGCCCTTAACCAGATGCTTCCACTGTCTGCTAAGCCAGACCGAGCCGTTGTCATTTAAAGTTATGCTGTATATTTGTGTGTAACCGGTGGCTGACTGGAGACAGTTGGACTTTGCACTTGTATGTATAAGTATATTTATATTATCTGTCTGTTTTCACAAAGAGATCCATAGACATGTGGCACAGGTTACCAAGAAGTGTGGTAGACAGCAGGACTTTAGGAAATTTTAAAACTTGATTGGATGTTACTTTGGAGAAATGAGGTGGATAGGACTGATGACTTGTTGGGCTGAATGGGACGTTCTTGTCAAAAATGTTCTAAAACTCCAGTTTCCAGTATCTCTCCATCGATAAATCTACTCTCTATACATAAAATCCTAAGCCTAAAAGTGCAACCATTTTATGTGACGTTTTTTGTCACGCTTTAAATCGAGCGTATTTTAAAACCAACATAGATACAGTATGTTTGGCATCATTCTTTTCAGAATTTATCAAACTTTATTGTGATGTTGTTAGATTTTCAGATTCTTATTCTATTTTTAAATTATAAACTAAAGAATATGAAGAACTCACGTCCCATGTGACGAGACTTTATGCCAAGAGATTTAGCCACGCCCGGGGCTGGAAATAAAAGACAAAGAGTCGGACAGCTACTGTACGGGGTTTTAAATGTTCAAAGCGCCACGCGAGATGAAGATTACATGGCACCGCAGCAGCAGCAATCCAGCAGCTGATCGAGCAAAGTGGAGGTTAAAAAAAAAAAAAGAAGGGAAATGTAATCGGCAATCAGTGTGTACGGCCAGTGACCACAGTCAATCTGTGCCTTTATTTTTATGTTTAATAAGAATTCAGTCTTTCTTAAAATGGAAGTAATCACAGGATTCTAGGCAGAGGTGCCTTGTTGTCCTTAACCCTCTTATTGTTTGGCTTACCCCAGGAATAACAAGACAAAAAAATGTTGAATTTTCTTTTCCAACAAGAAAATCTTTTACAATCTACTATATATATATATATATATATATATATATATATATATATATATATATACACAGTATATATAAACCCTAATTATTTTATGTCACTTTTTTTCAAATGTTTTAAATCGGGCTTATTTTAAAACTTACATATATATGTTTGGTATCATTCTTCTCAGAATCTATATATATAATTCACTAAGGCAAGACAACCATGAAAAGCACGGCGGAAGGGGCGTGGACTCACTAAGCCGCCGACAAGTGAGACACCTATGGCGCACGCAGGAAGGAGCCACGCCCACCAACTCCATTGGATACGACGACAACTCGCAGGGCCACGCCCACCAAGTCGGACGCGAGGACACAGAAAATGTGGCGTCATTTATATTCGTCTGTCGTGGAGGCCACATGCGGTGCAGGGCAGGTTAATGTCATGTTCATGTCATGCACCTCCGAACTACGTTGACTGTTCATAGAGACATGTTTCTCGCGGAGGTGAATCGCCATATGCAGCATGTGAGGGGTATCTCATGGGATCTTTAAAACAATCCTTTACAACTGAGGTTAAAGCACAATGAAGGAATCAGTCTTTAAAAACCGAGTTTTCGGTTACAACGCATGACCGCTTGCACCACAGCAAACTGTTTTACACGCTACATACAGCAATTCGCATCCGCGACAAACATGCGTCTTCTTAGATGCTCCTGCAGGAACACGGAAGACGTTTTCCTGCCCACCAACACTCCTTTTTCACCGGCCCGCGTCTACCCTCGCTCTCTAGGCATTCACACTGCCTGCCCATGTGCCCGGACGCAAAAACTCACCGACCACCCAGTTAGCCCCTTTCGTCTGTGCTAGGAGTCCACATGCACGTCTAACCCACGTTGACTTTTCATTATTCTTTTCGGTTTCGACACCAACCGCGTCCACCATGAAAAACCATGCGAAAGGAACAACGAAGCCCCGCCCAGAAACTCTACCCCTCCTCCCACGTGCTCAGGAACGCACCTCAGACCACTGCCCGCCAAATCAAACAGCTCATCAAACACATACTCACTCACTTTGGTCTGTGCTGCGGTCCAAACCCAGCTGTGACCCACGTTGACTATTCTTTTGCCCTCCATGGCTGCCGCTTCAAATGTATTTCATGGAAACAACACTTCTTTCAATGTTATAGAAATTCCTGCTTCAGGTAACTGTTTGTTTCTGTCAGTCGGGTTTTTTTGGAGAAATGTCATTGACGAAACTGTTGCTCTCAAACTTCATAACATAGCTGTTAGCTTTGTTTGCCAACATTGGCATAACTTCGGTGACGTAGTGTCCGTTGTTCTTAGTCACAGAGGCATTGTTATACAGTCTGCTCAACAATACGCTGATTACATGAATACGTCCAGAGTCTATGGTGCAGCGTGTGAAACGGTTTGCAAGGGGTATCCCATGGGATCCTTAAAACAATCCTTTACAACTGAGGTTAAAACACAACGAAGTAAGCAGTCTTTAAAAACCGAGTTTTCGGTTACAACGCTCGACCCCGTGCTCCATGGCAAACTGTTTTACACGCTACATACAGCAATTCGCATCCGCGACAAACATGCGTCTTCTTAGATGCTCCTGCACTATGTTCACACCCCACTCCCACCTCGCTACTACCGTGGTCAGGTGTCTTGGTGGATTATATAGAAAGGCAGCCGAGACCGCACAGAGCAATGAAAAGTCTACAGTTCCATCTTTTCATTCACTTTCTGTTCTATCCTCAAACCCTCCCTTTTTAGACAACTGTGTCTTTCCAGAAGTGTTTACCATTCAATAAATAATTATGCATGACATGAGGCACGACACAACGCGGCAGGACTATCTAAGAAGAGGCATGTTTGTCACGGATGTAAATCGCTGTATGCGTTGTGTAAAACAGTTTGTTTGTCGCAGATATGAATCGTTGTATGCAGTGTGTAAAACAGTTTCCGAGGGGCTTCCCATGGTCTTAGACCCATCTAAGAAAAATCACGTTGCAGCTGTGAATCACTGAATGCAGTGTGTAAAACAGTTTGTTTGTCGCAGATGTGAATCGTTGTATGCGTCGTGCAGAGCAGTTTGCGAGGGGCGAGCGGGCACATGACCACGCAGTGTGTGTGCTTCGAGAGCGTGGGTGGACGCGACAGCACCATCTAAGAAGATTCACATTTGTCGCGGATGTGAATCGCTGTGTGCGCGTGTACAACGCTGTATTGTATGTTACCCTCTCCAGAGTTATATCTTTTCATTCACCTACAGTCGTATACACAATGAAGTAAGCAGTCTTTAAAAACCGAGTTTCCGGTTACAGCGCACGAGCGCGTGACCATATCAAACTGTTTTACACGCTACATACAGCAATTCGCATCCACGACAAACATGCGTCTTCGTAGATGCTCCTGCACTTTGTACACACTCCCCTCCCACCGTGGTCGGGTGTCTTTGTGGATTATATATAGAAAGGCAGCCAAAACTGCAAAGAGCAATGAAAAGTCTACGTGAGTCACAGGTGCATCTGGACTGTGCAAAGACAATGAGCGGGCAGTGCATACTGGATGAGAAATCAGCAGACTAGCATGATAGAGGGAGCGGGGTGGATGTACTTCTCCTCTCTTCCCGCTCCACCCTCCGCGCCTGAGCACCGCACGGACGATTGTGTGTTGGTTCGTTCTGTGTATTGTTACAATGTTGCTTTTCTTGCTGATTTATTACATTACCAATTTTTCAAATGTTAATTTTCTCCCTGTGCTTAAAAATCATTTAAAAACCGGCCTGATTATGCGGCGTATGGTACGCCGCGGGTTGGCTAGTTTTATGAACTTTAATGTGATGTTGATAGATTTTCAGTTTCTTATTCTGTTTTTAAATGATAAACTAAAAAATATCAAGAACTCACGTCCCAAGAGACGAGACGTTGTGCCAAGAGATTTAACCACGCCCGGGGCCGGAAATAAAAGACAAAGAGTAGCACAGCTGCTGTACGGGCTTTTAAATGTTCAAAGCACCGCATGAGACGCAGATCATGTGACTTGGCAGCAGCAGCAGCTGACTGAGTTTAAGAGGGGGTTTGGGATGAGCAACCACGTCTCCTTGGGGTGCATTCAGCCCCCCTCTTCACAACGTGAGTGGCAGAGACGAAAAAGTGGCTGGCGAGCAGGGGATGAACCGCCTAGTATGTATGTATACTGTATGTTTGCTTTACTTTGTTAATTTTATATATTTATCTGTACATTTTTCCTCCACATTGACAAATATTCCTTTGTCAATGTTCTAACATTATGTTTTGTGTTTAGGTTACATTTTTTACATTGTATTTATAATTATTGTATAGTGTGTTAGGCTCACAAGTGTATGTGCACTTAATAAAAATAAACGGAACTGTCTGCGTTTGAAGATTCTAACTTCTGACTGTGTGTGTGTGTGTGCGGGTGTGAGCAAGTGGGCTTTCTCAATCCAATGTTGGTCTCCATCTTGTAGCCCATAGTGCCAGAATACACTGGCTCTGTACAACTGAACTTAGGCATCTGTGTGTCTGTTGGCTCAGATGTCATCAACAGCTCTGCTGTGAACTTTCTTATTATTTGTAATCAGTTTAAGCATCTTTCATTTTTTTTATTTCATCATTTAGGAACCAGTTTGAAATACTATTGCTATGTTACATAAAGAAAATGCTACAGGCTCTTGCCGTCGTTACCTTTATTAATTACACTGTATTCATAGTGTTGCTTTCCATTTATTCTTCTCAGAAAAACATTGTGTTCTAGGAACGTAAAAATAGACAGCAGCTGCTCCATAATGGAAGCCAAACACGTCTCTTTCATAATCAGTACCTGTATTATTCATAGTAATGATGATTTTTACAGTAGTAGCACACTTCCACAACCATGTGCACTATATGTGAAAAGTTGTAAGAAATATACATTATATCTGTCTGTTGACAAAGAAAAGCTCACATTTGGACATGTGCTTATTTATTTCTTTCGTCTCCACCTAAATATAAAAAAGGACGCTCTCTGATTGAAATTGGAATCAATTGTTCACTGTCATATTACCCAGATAGTCAGCAACCTTACCAAAACATACAGCATTGTCTTCATCTTCGAACATTCTGCTTCATCCCTGCAACATAAAATTATTTGAATGCGTTTTCATTTTTTTAATTAAAAGCAAATAAACAATGCATACAATCAAATCAAATGTAATAAAACCAAAATTCAACCCCCAGCCAAATGAAAGAGAGGAGAGCCAACCAGCAGAGCAAATCTTTGAAAGCATCAAGGAAGGAAGAGTATTATTTTCCCCCTAGATATAGAAGCTTATTCTAAAATGTTACTGATTGGATCCTGCCATGTTTTTTTTAAGTGAGAACTTGATTTTCTCCAATTTCAGATAGTACCCACTGACTTGAAAATGGTAGGGTGCATCACACACGTGCGCATGGAGGAACTCCATGCCAGACCACGAGGTGACAGAGTACACTGACTATTTTAGGAGGACCAGGTCCCTCATGGACCCCGTTATCATCAGAGGTGACTGTGCAGAGGGTGCAGACCTATAAATACCTGGGAGTTCAGCTGGATGATAAGTTGGACTGGACTGCCAATACTGATGCTCTGTGCAAGAGAGGACAGAGCCAACTATACTTCCTTAGAAGGCTGGCGTCCTTCAACATCTGCAATAAGATGCTGCAGATGTTCTATCAGACGGTTGTGGCGAGCGCCCTCTTCTACGTGGTGGTGTGCTGAGGAGGCAGCA
This sequence comes from Polypterus senegalus, assembly GCF_016835505.1. Taxonomy (NCBI): domain Eukaryota; kingdom Metazoa; phylum Chordata; class Cladistia; order Polypteriformes; family Polypteridae; genus Polypterus; species Polypterus senegalus. The sequence goes on along the minus strand of NC_053154.1, from coordinate 16,404,281 downwards.
TTAAGAAGAGGGACGCCTCACGTCTGGACAAACTGGTGAGGAAGGCAGGCTCTATTGTAGGCACGGAGCTGGACAGTTTGACATCCGTGGCAGAGCGACGGGCGCTGAGCAGACTCCTGTCAATCATGAAGAATCCACTGCATCAACTGAACAGGATCATCTCCAGACAGAGGAGCAGCTTCAGTGACAGACTGCTGTCACCGTCCTGCTCCACTGACAGACTGAGGAGACCCCACACTATGCGACTCTTCAATTCCACCCAGTGGGGGTAAACATTAATATTATACAAAGTTATTGTCTGTTATACCTGCATTGTTATCGCTCTTTAATTTAATAATGTTTTTTATCATTATGCTGCTGCTGGAGTATGGGAATTTTCCCTTGGGATTAATAAAGTATCTATCTATCTATCTATCTTATAGTGCCTTTCATATCTATCTATCTATCTATCTATCTATCTTATAGTGCCTTTCATATCTATCTACCTATCTATCTATCTTATAGTGCCTTTCATATCTATCTATCTATCTATCTTATAGTGCCTTTCATATCTATCTATCTATCTACCTATCTATCTATCATATAGCACCTTTCCTATCTATCTATCTATCTATCTATCTATCTATCTATCTATCTATCTATCTTATAGTGCCTTTCATATCTATCTATCTATCTTATAGTGCCTTTCATATCTATCTATCTATCTACCTATCTATCTATCTTATAGTGCCTTTCATATCTATCTATCTATCTATCTATCATATAGTGCCTTTCATATCTATCTATCTATCTATCATATAGTGCCTTTCATATCTATCTATCTATCTATCTATCTATCTATCTTATAGTGCCTTTCATATCTATCTATCTATCTATCTATCTTACAGTGCCTTTCATATCTATCTATCTGCAGACCAGTTTCAGGAAATTCCACCTAGCCCCGATGACGTCACTTCCGGTTCAGGATCCCCCACCCCAAACTGATGATGACATCACTTCTGGTCCAGTGCCCAATGACACCATGTCCGGTTTTGGCCCCAGTGATGACGTCACTTTCTCTGCTCTCCCTTTGTGCCAGCAAGTCATTTCAGTTGTGGACTTGAACCTGTACCTTACAATTATCCATTGCATCCAGGAACAATGCACGGTTGGCTGCCCCAAACCTTTTCTTTGTGTGCTTATGACAGGTGGGATTCTTCCGGTTGAGCAAGACAAGTCTACATGCCAATAGTGAAGTAAAAGGCAATGACTGTTTGTCCTTCTCCACTTTAAGGCTGTCTGGGAGTCCACCAAAGACCGCTGTTGATGGCTTAGGAGTGATGGTGACACCACGGCTATCTGATAGGCATTCAAAGATTTATTGTACTCCCAATAATAATCATTTGAATAATTGTTAAAATCCTCACTTTCCAAAATACATTAGTATAGGAATTTCTGAGGCTAAAAAATTAAAACTGTTGAACCCAGTTTTCCAATTAGAGAGAGTCAGGCTAAGCTAAACGTTATATTGAATGAAAACATAGGAAAGAGTTACTTTCTACCCGGGGAATAACACCATTACAGCATTAGCATAAATTGTTAAAAAAGAATAGCCTTCAAAGCACATATTTTCCCAATTCAACACACTCCAACTGTTCCAGATTAAAAAAATTCAATTTTCTTAATCAGTCTATCTCATTTTGTAGGTTTAGCAACATATCACATGTGTTGAGAGAGATGTGTTAATAGAAACCATCTGTCCAAAATCGAAGAAATATGTTTCTTAGTATTTTTTGATTATGACGATCCTCCTCTTTTATTCATAGCTAGCTTGTACTGTTCACTGGAGCCTTTTCAAAGTGATATTTAACATGCCTTCTTAGTGGCATTAGTGGAAATACGTCCATTTCCTGAATTCAATTTATCCATTACTGCCAATCCCAGGAGCATCGGGCATTTGGCAGGTGAAATTGCTTAAATGCTTACAAATACAAAATATGAGGTAAACCAAAAGTGTGAGGATGAATGGTGTTGTGTATACTCTAAAACATTTTTCAATCAATCTTTTGATCATTTAGCAGATGAATCAATCACACTGCTGCCCACATCAGGTATTTAATTGAGAAGACAGAAATTGCATACAATTCCCAGTGATCTGTTCATCTATTATTGCATTTAATTGATAAGGATTTCATTTAATGCCTGTCACGGTTATCAATTATCAACATGGAGTTAACTCCATTTTATTGTGCCTTTTGTAGTTAGGCAAATCTCAGTCCGTTTTTCACAGTTATAGCCATATATAAAAGGCTAATGTCTGTCTGTCTGCCCGTCACACAATTACTCAGAGGGTACTGGGACTAGAACCTTGATCTTATTCTTGACTGAAGACTTGCAACTGCAAAAAATGGGAGGTAGCAGCAACCTTGCTGAACTTACTGCACTTGTGGAGTTCTAAAGGCAACATGATAGGCAAACAAGATGACAGGATGAAAAGAAAACGAAGACCAGAGACATCTGCTGAGCACCATGACATGAAAAGAAAGAGAAATGCATGTGCGTCATGCGCCTCACGCGCATCACATAAGATGATTTAGCAACAAAGACCAAGAAAGAATACGCAGACGAGACACAGACATACTGTACAAGTACGGAGTAATCCAAAAGAAAACCAGCTGTGTTCTAGAGATTCAGAAAACATTTGGTTGTGGGAAACTGCTGGCCATTTTCCCAGTAGGCAGAAATGTTTATTGTAAGAAAAGCATGGACCCGAGTGGCTGGACCAGGCCAAGGGGACAGCCATGTAACACCTGGCTGCAGCAGATAGAGGGTGATTTCTGTTGGGTGGGACTGGACTGCGTATCTGTCTGGGGTGGGTGCCAACCAGGATCCTGAGCTGTTTCATCGTGTGGTGGGTGCATGCCCCACCTGCCCTGACCCTGCAAGCCCCACCGTTTGATAATCCCAGAGGAAACAGTACATACGTATTCAGGGAACATATTGTGTTTACAGTTTATTTTTGTATAGCCCAAAATCACACAGGAAGTGCCGCAATGGGCTTTAACAGGCCCTGCCTCTTGACAGCCCCCCAGCCTTGACTCTCTGAGAAGACAAGGAAAAACTCCCAAAAAAAACCTTGTAGGGAAAAATGGAAGAAACCTCGGGAAAGGCAGTTCAAAGAGAGACCCCTTTCCAGGTAGGTTGGGAGTGCAGTGGGTGTCAAAAAGAAGGGGGTCAATACAAGACAATACACAGAACAGAACACATCCTTAATGCAGCATAAAAATAAAGATTTTAGAAGCACGGAGCAGAATTTAACAGTAGATGATATCACATAATAAGATTTGGATATTTTTAGAGTCCTGGAGACCTCATCCATTAAGCTGCCTCCCCATTTGGCCATTCCACGGCTGAAACGTTGCTCGGCCAGCCAATCCGATGAAAGGACTCCTCTTTGCCATGATTCCTGTGATCCTCCATCAGGGATGACTTTACCACAGGCAGGCAAACAACTTGGCAGGTGGGCCGTGGCAACAAGTGCCACATTAGAGCACCAAAAACAGAAACAGAACAGGTGAGGGTTAGTAACAAATTTTAACTATCATGTTACTTATGTTTTAGTGCTAATGACTAACAACAGAGCTGCAGTCTGTACAGTTAATCAGCAGCTCTAGTCAGGGTGTGCTAAACTGAAGTAGTGAGTCTTCAAACGAGATTTAAAGGCTGGGACCGAAGGGGCATCTCTTATAGTAGCAGGCAGACCACTCCACAGTTTAGGGGTCCTGTAACTAAAAGCTCGACCTCCCACTGTTATTTTATTAATCCTTGGAATCACAAGCAGACCGGCGTCTTGAGATCTTAATGTGCGCTCAGGTTTGTAAGTCATGATAAGTTCAGACAAGTAAGTCGGACCTCGTCCATTTAATGCTTTATATGTTAAAAGGAGGATTTTGAAATCTGCCCTAAACTTAACTGGGAGCCAGTGTAAGGATTTAAGAACTGGAGTTATGTGTTCATATTTTCTTGTTCTTGTAATAATTCTTGCAGCAGCATTTTGGATTAACTGGAGGCTGAATGAAGAACAGTTTGAACATCCAGTGAACACCGCATTGCAGTAGTCAATCCTATTAGAGATAAATGCATGAATTAATTGTTTATGTTGAATGTTTATTGATCATCGAATGCGTCAAAGAGAAGTTGCAAAAGCTAAGAAAGAAGGCGGCCCAACAAACGAGCACTACTTAGGCAAGTGATCATTGTAAAGAAGTATGGTGAAAATAAAACACTGCTTTGTCAAAAAGGAAAATTTCAGTGTGGTCTACAAGGTGTGATCAAGAAGCACGGTGAATGTTGATGCAGAGCACCAACCAAAAGAGCAAGGCAAAACAATTCAGTGCAGGTTCTGACTGTCCATCCCAGAGCCGAGTTTGTGACAAGTTTCACCTTGTTTGATACTCTCAGTCGTTTGTGAGCCACTGTTGTGTTTTTCAAGTTTGTCGTTAATAAAGGATATCGAGCAACGCATTGATATGAAATTTTGTTTCAAATTGCAAAAAGCTCAGGAAACCCATCAGATGTTAAAATCGGTTTATGGTGACACTGCACCGACAATTACGACTGTTTACAAGTGGATTGATCGATTTCGTAATGGATTTGAATCAGTTTAAGACGAGAAAAGATCAGGACGTCCTTCAACATCAATAACCGAGGAAAATGTTGAAACGGTTTCATTCAACGCTCCTTGTCACACATCCCTTCTAGTGTGACAATTTCTGTCGAATAAAAACAATACGCTGTGTCCACATCCACCTTATTCGCCGGATCTGCCACCGTGAGACTTCTGGCTGTTCCCTAAATTGAAAATGACCACGAAAGGCAAACAATTTCAATCCCTTGAGGACATCCAGGCAGCCACGAGAGCCCAACTAAAGACGCTCTCGAAAGAAAACTTCTTTGCAAAGTGGCAGGAGCGTTGGGATAAGTGCATTTGAAGTGGAGGAGGAGAGTATTTGGAGGGTAGTTGGAAATCTTTTTACTGCAATAAACGTTTCTTTTTTAAAACATTCACCGTAATTTTTTATCACACCTCGTATATGAATCACCTTTATTTGCTGACCTGAGCTCCATGTGTGTCCTAGTTTATAACATTACATTTAAAAATCCGTACAGATGGTGAGGTCGTCCGTCCACTGCACTGTGAGTACAATGTTGATGATTCAGTCGTCACCGCTAGTAAGTCACACCTCATGATAGTCCACAAGTGGGTGACATAAGGAAACATAAAACAGGACTACAAGTCCCTTTGTTGTGGTTCACTACAGAAAATCGCTTCAAAAGACCACAAGGTGGGAGACCAAGTCAATTGAATTCAATTCATTTCAGTTTATTTTAGCATGGCACCCTTCACTAGAGTACAGGCGCATGTTCTCAAGTAAAATGCGCGTATACATTTTACAAATTACTAAACACAGCATTGGTACCCATTAAGACAAAAAAACACATAGATAACAAAGTAGAAAATGACGAACACGCCTGAAGACTGACAATAGCTATCCCCTAATTAATTACTGAATTATGGCCAGTTGACAACGGAGGAGAGGAAACCAAAAAAACAGTCAGCAGCATCCCCAGAAAAACCAATCAGACAAAGTCAGACACAGTCCTGCAAACCACAGCCAACTGGTGTCACACACGTGCAAATAGGAATCAACTAAAGGGCCTGAATAATGGCAAATCCACGTCCGACCAGGGGGCAGCAGGGTGCGCTAACTTCCTTTCTCGATCCGTTGCAGGCCATTCTCGGGAAATCTGGTGGATTTGATGACATCTCTTCCGGTCCTGCCTCTGAGAACGTCCCTTCTGGTCCAGCCTATGATGATGTCACTTCCTTGAAAGCGGCCATCTTGTCTTTGTACTGGCAATTCAGTTGTGGACTGCGATCTGGAAAGATCTGTATATCGATTCTAAAGTCCATTTTTGCAGCCAGGACATATTATACGGGTGGCTGACCCAAACCTTCTTAATGTCTCATCGTGGTTTTTGTGACACTAGCTATCCACCCCCTTCTGGGAATCCTATATTAGAGTCTGCACTGGGTGGTCCAATCTGATGAAAGAGTCTTTGTGTGGCTGTGACCTGGTCACTGCACTGGCCAGTGCTCATAGATTGCAAATATGGAAACCCTCTACTTGCACAAAGCCATGTACTGGAGGTGATTATGGAAAGCCACCACCCAATGGACAGGTTCAGAGGTTCAGACCACATCACTGACAGACTGAGAGCTTGTGCTTACGGAGCACAAGTCCAGAAACAGTGTGGACAATACCTTACAAACAGGTTCAGTATGGAAAGGCACGTCTTAAGACCACAAGGACAGAGAATCACTATCTGATTCTATCTGTCACTGCCTGACCCTTACCAAGGTGCTTTACCTACGATTGCTCATGCTACGCATTTACAGAAAAAAATCTAAGTATCTGTGAGAAGTCCATAACTGAAAGGCGCGATGCAAAACCATAAGGTTAGGGATTCAGCCTCCTCCACTAATTCACTGCATAACCTTGACTGAGTGAACTTCATCTGCCATTGCTAACAGTATAATAATAAGCCGACAGTAGTTGTTTCATAACTGTATGATAGCTTCTAACGAAGTAAATTATGTTAAGGCGCTTTGTAACACCACAAGGTCAAAGGATCAAATTCTATGCTGACTTTTCAAGAGGCCCTCACAACGTCACGGTTTCCTGCCAGTCCGCATGTAACAGAAATACAAAAATAATTTCAAGTCTCCTAGATGGAGTTAACTATACAAAAGTGTTATATGTCAGCTCCCCACCAGTGACTTACTGACCCTGAATGACTTCCAGTACCAGTGCTCGTATTGAAAAAATAGCAAAACAATTGTTCCATTCCCGCTTATGTTGTAAAAGTGTGTAAAATTGCAAAATTACATCAGCCACACCAGCCGCACTTCAGAAGAGGTCGTCCACCTGAGGCTAAGCATTTAGACCAATCCAGTCCTTAGGCTAAGCATTTGGACCAATCCAGTCCTTAGGCTAAGCATTTGGACCAATCCAGTCCTTAGGCTAAGCATTTGGACCAATCCAGTCCTTGGATGCAAAACCATTTGGGAAAAGCTTGTGTTTCTGCTGGAAGAGGTGTCGGAGAGGCCAGCAGGGGGCGCTTATCCTGTGGTCCGTGTGTGGATCCCAATGCCCCAGTGCAGAGGAGACGTAAAACTGAGGTTCTGACTCTCTGTGGCCATAAAACATCCCAGAGCATCTACAGAAAAGAGTAGGGGGTTTCTTGAGGTCCTTGCTAAATTGTCCACCTCAACCTGGTCATTCCGGACCCCTAATCATCCCCTTCCTCTAACTGTCTGTCTCACCACGCCACTGCCTAATAGCTAATGTGTGATGAGCGCACTGGTGCAAGAATGGCTGTTGTTGCGCCATTCAGGTGGGTGCTACACATTGGTGGTGGTTGACGTGGCTTCCCAATGTCTATGTAAAGCGTTTGGAGTAGGTTGGAAAAGCGCTATATAAGTGTAATACATTTTTGTAAACAATTTATATTACATCCTATATTATTATTATTAATAATAATACTAATAATAATTATAATGGGCTACTTGTCTACAGATGTGCTGCGCTCTCCTCCACAACAATGTGTGTGTAATCTGATCTCTCACTCTCTCACTATATCACAATTGTGGGAACGTTTTGACTGCCTCTCGTAATAATGATAACTAGCCAACCCGCGGCGTACCATACGGCCGCATAATCAGGCCGGTTTTTTAATCATTTTTAAGCACAGGGAGAAAATTTAACATTTGCAAAATCGGTAATGTAATAAATCAGCAAGAAAAGCAACATTGTAACAATGCACGGAACGAACCAACACACAATCGTCCGTGCGGGGTAGCGAGGTGTGTACAAAGTGCAGGAGCATCTAAGAAGACGCATGTTTGTCGCGGATGCGAATTGCTGTATGTAGCGTGTACAACACTTTGCTATGCTGCACGTGGTCGTGCGTCGAAACCGAAAAGTCGTTTTTTTAAAGACTGCTCACTTTATTGTGTTTTAACCTCAGTTGTAAAGGAATGTTTTAATGATCCCATGGGATACCCCTCGCAAACCGTTTTAAACGCTGCATATGGCGATTCACCTCTGCGAGAAACATGCCTCTATTAACAGTCAACGTGTGGGAGGGGGGTGTGTACAAAGGGTAGGGACGTAACCAGTGGGAGCGTATGAGTCGCACTTAGTGGCAATTCCACAGTTTGCAGCCTGAATGGGGATCAACGGCTTACCCACGCCTAGACACACGCTTAATCTCATGCATAATTATTTATTGAATGGTAAACACTTCTGGAAAGACACGGTTGTCTAAAACAGGTTAGTGTGAGAATACAACAGTAAGTGAATGAAAAGATGGAACTCTGGAGAGAGCAAAATACAACACAATAGTGAACCCGTGGCATAACAAACGCCGCATAATTATTTATTGATGGTTGAACACTTCTGGAAAGACACAGGGACACCCCTCGCAAACTGTTGTAGGCTACACGCCGTATACAGCGATTCTGCGACAAACAAACTGTTTTACACACTGCATACAGCGAATCACATCCGCGACATGATTTTTCCTAGATGGTCCTGTCGCGTTCACCCTCGCACTCGAAGCATACACACCGCCTGCTCATGTGCCCGGTCGCAAGCCGCGTCCAGCCTCGTTCTCGAAGCATACACACCGCCTGGTAGGGTTGCCACCCGTCCTTTAAAATACGGAATCGTCCCGTATTTGAGAATGAAATTGCGTGTCCCGTTTTGAATCAATACGGGACGGGTTTTGTCCCGTATTTTTTTTATCATTTTTTTAAAGCAGCGTCTCATGCAAATCATCCCACACGCATTTTATGAAGATGCCTCCTTTCCTACTTTTGATTGGGTAATACTTGATGTCATCGTTAGTCTGATTGGTCTTTTTAACTGTCCAGTGAGGAGTGCGGGTCTTTTAAGTAGAGTCTGCAAAGTGTTGGCAGAGAGTAATATTAAAAAAATGGCAGATGCTTCTCCAGGTAACCCTCCGCGTCTTAAAGCTTCAGAGCTTAAATGCAAGCGGCTGCAAAAATACCGCAGAGAGTGGGAGGAAACAAATACTTGGCTCTAGAGTGTTAGCGGAAATTGTTATCAAGCTAACTGCACAATTTGTTGGATAGCGTTCTGTAGGGTTGCCACCTGTCCTTTAAAATACGGAATCGTCCCTTATTTTTTTGTATTAAAAGTGGTAACCCTACCGCCTGGTCATGTGTCCGCTCGCAAGAGAAACTCACGGAGAGCCGCCCACCAGCTGCCTGTGTGTGTGCCTCTGTCTGTCTCTGGTGCGGCTTTCTCTTGCGCTGCCTCTGTGTGAACCGGTCAGGCACAGAGAAGGTCAGCTGCTGACAGAGCGTCTCGACTGTTGCAGGGCCTGCATTGGTGAAGCAGGTGAGACAGTAATGAAACAGAGGCACAAGGCTTATTGGTTTTTAAAGACTGATTCCTTCATTGTGCTTTAACCTCAGTTTTAAATGATTGTTTTAAGGATCCCATGGGATACCCCTCGCAAACCGTTTCACATGCTGCATATGGCGATTCACCTCCGCGAGAAACATGCCTCTATAAACAGTCAACGTAGCTCGGAGGTACATAAAATTAACCTGACCTGCACTGCATGTGGCCTCTACGACAGACGAACATAAATGACGCCATTTTTTTTGTGTCGTCGCGTCCGAGTTGGTGGGCGTGGCCCTGTGAGTTGTCGTATCCAATGGTCTTGGAGTTGGTGGGCGTGGCTCCTTCCTGTGTGCGCCATAGGTGTCTCACTTGTCGGCGGCTTAGTGAATCCACTCCCCTTCCGGCGTGCTTTTCATGATTGTCTTGCCTTAGTGAATTATACATATATAGATAATAATAATAATAATAATAATACCCCGAAGTCACCATTCCCACAGTGAAGCATGGTGGTGACAGCATAATACTTTGGGGACAGGAAAACTGGTCAGGACTGAAGGAAAGATGGATGGCATTAAACACAGAGTGACTCTTGAAGAAAACCTGTTGGAGTCTGCCAGAGGTTTGAGACTGGGATGAAGGTTCACCTTCAGTAGGACAATGAATGGCCCTCAACATACTGCTAATGTGACACTGGAGTGGCTTAAAGGTTAAAACATTGAAATGTCTTGGAATGGCCGAGTCAAAGCTCAGACCTCAATCCAAGTGAGAGTCTGTGGCAGAAGAACTTGAAGATGGCCGTACATCCACACAACCCATCAAACTTGAAGGACTTGGAGCAGTTTGGCTTTGAGGAATGGACAAAAATCTCAATGGTGAGATGTGCTAAGCTAATGGAGACTTGCAGCTGGAAATGCAGCATAAGGGGGCTCTACAAAGGATTAGCTTTGGTGGGTGGTATACCTATGCATACTCAGGAATTCTGTTTTGTTGTGTCACAATAAAAATATTGGGAGGCATGTTGTGTAAATCAAATGGTGCTAACCCCACAAAAATCCATTTTAATTTCATGTTGTAATGCGACACAACAGGACAAACACGACAAACACCAAGGGGGGTGAATACGTTTTGCAAGGCACTGTACACTGTAATGTAATGGAGAACTCAAGAAAGCTGCAGAGTACCTGATTTAGTCCCTCGGCAGCATTAATAACTAGAAAAAAAGATCAGCAATGTCAGCAGGCTTTGATTTCCTTTCAGTCATGATATTAATAAGAATAATAGAAAGTGGCCTGTAGTGTACACCGATTTGAGAAACCAGCAACATCCATTAGGGCCACCAAATGATTACTGACCAGTGGTCCTTACGTTCCATGTCATGCAAACCTTCCAGAGACTGGTGCTGGACTATATGAGTCTTCTTGTGAAAGACTACTTGGGCATGATGCAGTTTTCCTGTCAAACACAGTTTGGAGCGGAAGATGCAATCGTCTATCTGTTCCATAAGGTTAGACAAAGCTGACAGCACTGTGAGGAATTATGTCATCTGATTTCTCCAGTGCCTTCAGTACCATTCATATACAGCGGTACCTCGGTATACATCCATTTTGGAATAAGTCCAATTTGGTATACATCCTGTTTGGACACGAAAAATTTTGCTTGGCATACGACCTTTGTTTGGAATACGAAACGCGCGCTAGAGCACCGTACGCTACCCTTGTTTAAGTCTCTCGAGACAAAGCCACGACTGCCCACGAGCGTCAGTACGCCACTTGTTAGCATTCAGTGAACAACCCGCGCTACAACCTTATGTGAATTTTCACGTGATTTAGTGTTTTTCTGCGTAAATTTGAATTGATTGTTGAAAAGTATGAAGGTGACATAGCTGCTGCATACCGTATGCCAAGAACGATGGTATCTACGATTGTGAAAAACAAAGACGTTATTAAAAAGTAAAGTGAGGTTAAATTTTCATTTATTTCATCTAATTGCTTTTGTATTTATGTATTTTAGTATTAAGCAGTGTTTAAATTATTTTATACAACTCCATCAATGTATAACATGCCAATAACAATAGGATTTAATCATTTTCTCTTTATTTCTTATGAGAAAAATTCATTTGGTATATGTCCTGTTTGGTATAAGTCAGAGGATCTGGAACGGATTAAGGATGTATACCGAGGTACCACTGTACCACTAACAATCTCATTAAAGAAAGCCACTGCAGTATTAACAATAACCAAAAACATCAGAGTACATTTAAAACAATGAACTCAAACACACTTGTCACAAAACGAACAAAACAAACTACATTTGAGCTATACAGCTTCCAACACTGAGCTTCTTGTTTTCATATTGAAGCTTATTGGGACCTGACAATGTCATCTGGACAGAATATCATTATTTGGGGCTTTCACAGAATGTTTTAGTATGATTCAAATTGTGATATTATAACTTCAGTTGGTACTGTATATATGGCTCCAAATGCCTAGTTAATTGATCAAAAGTCGGTAATGTGATCAGCTGAGTAGGAAGCAGGAAATAATTAGCACCCAAGCTACAGTTCTAACAGACAGTTTAGGATTAAAGACTGAGGAGATCTATAATGGGTTCTTGTCCCGATGCTGTGTGAACCCTAGAAGAATAATTTAAACCTGTCGTCACGCATGCGCGTCAAAGGATCTGTCAAAGTTTATTACAATCCATCCCAAGTTAACAATTACAGGTCTGACTCTCTTCTTTCATTTCTTTCCAAAACACTTAAACATGTTGTTACTAACCGTCACCTGTTCCGTTTCTCTTCTCGGTACTCAAATGTGGCACTTGATGCCACGGCCCACCTGCCAAGTTGTTCTGCCTGCCCAAGGTAAAGTCATCTCTGATGGAGGATCACAGGAATCGTCAGGTAGAGAGGTTCTTTCATCAGATCGGCTGGCCCAGCGCTGTCTCAGCTGTGGAATGGCCAATGGGAAGGCAGCTTGATGGCCGAGGTCTCCAGGACTCTAAACAAATCCAAATCGTATTATGTGATATCATCTACTGTTGAATTCTGTTCCGTACTTGTAATATTTTTATTTTTTTCTGTATTGAGGATTTGTTCTGTGTATTGTATTGTATTGACCCCGTTCTTTTTGACACCCACTGCACGCTGCCCAACCTACCTGGTAAGGGGTCTCTCTTTGAATTGTCTTTCCCAAGACTTCTTACATTTTTTTCCCTACAAGGGTTTTTTGGGAGTCTACGTAGAGAGTCAAGGCTGGGGGTCTATCAAGAGGCAGGGCCTGTTAAAGCCCATTGTGGCATTTTTTGTGTAATTTTGGGCTATACGAAAATAAATTGTATTGTATTGCATTGTAACCAGGTCTCTTCCTTCCTTGTACAGAACAGATTGATCGATGCCAACCAGTCCGACTTCAAGAGGAACCACTCGACTGAGATGGCTCTACTGACTGTGGTCGATCGGCTATAACTTGCTAGAGCTACCAATATGTCATCAGTCCTGATTGTGTTAAATCTTTCCTCTGCCTTCAAAACGGTCAACCATGACATCCTTCTTACCACCCTCTCCAATATTGGCATCATTGGGACTGCTCTCAAATGGATTGAGTCCTGAATCGCGGGCAGATCCTACAGTGTGTCGTGGCAAGGAGAGTTGTCAAAGGCACATCGGACATGCACAGGTGTACCCCAAGGATCGGTGCTGAGTCCTCTTAATCCCATGGGTTCTCTCTTATCAGTGCTATGCCGATGATACACAGCTGTATGTGTCATTCACTTCTGAGGACAACACAGTATCAGCTAGAGTCTCTGATTGCCTTACCGATATCTCAAACTGGATGAAGGACCACCATCTACATCTACAGTCTGCACAAACCCCCATATCTCTTTACAGCTTGGCTCACTATCGCTAACACCTGCCAAGTCAGTACTGGTGATTGATGAGCAGTTATCTTTTTTTGACCACATTTCTTGTGTTTCTCATTCACGCAGGTTCACGTTGTACAGCATCCACAAGATCAGACCTTATCTGACAAGAGTGTACAGCACAACTTCTGGCCCAGGCTGTGATCTTGTTGCGTCTGGACAACCGCAGTTCACTCCTGGCAGGAATACCCGCATGTGCTATCACAGATGATTCAGAATGCAGCAGCCCAGCTTGACGGGCACATGTCACTCCTCCCTTCATGTCTGCATTGGTTTCCTGTAGCAACACACATTAAGTTCAGATCCCTGATGCTTTCCCTACAGGGTAGTCAATGGGTCAACAGCTGTGTATATGGAGTCACTGGTGAGGGGCTCTTCTCCACCTGATCCACGCAGATCAGGTTATGTCTGGTGATGCCACCTCTGCGTGGTATCAAGTCTCAATCCAGACTCTTTTTCTGTGTAGTTCCTAGTTGGTGGAATGAGCTGCCCACCTCCATCTGTACTGTAGACTCCCTCATTGTATTTAAGAAACAATTGAAAACCCATCTGTTCTGCAAGTATCTGTCTAATTTATAGAAAAAAAAACATTTGCTATGTGATATTTTATATTGTTGGTTAATCTGTTGTTAGATTAAGTTTAATTGCTTTATCGATGTTAACCTATGATTGTAAATGTATTAGTTACTAGCAAAATACTCGCGCTTCGCAGCGGCGCAGTACTGCCTTAAAATTTTTATTAAGAAGAAAAGTAAACCTTTTTAAACTGAGGGAAAATATACCAATAATTATTCGTTAAGGATCTCTTCGTATGCCAGTCCAGTCGGCAATCCAGTTGTAATATGACCAAGCTGTGCGCTGAGCTTACTCTTGAGCATGTAACGTACAGTCGGCCATGTGAACAGTAATCTTGTTTCAAATCTCACAGCTTGGATTGCTGCTGTCATAATTGGTTCGAGTTTCATGGTTTGTTTCAATGACGACAGTATTTGTAGGACTTGTGTTGAAGTGACATTCGGCATCTGTCAAGCATTGTAAGCATTCAACCGGTTTCATCGATAACTTCATATCCAGCTTTTGAGAGTTTAAACATTCATAAACATCAAAGTGTCCACTACTGAAATCGTCACCTGTGAGTCTAAGATGTTTAAGAGGCATTGGCGGTTGTCCAAAGGTGTAAAATATTTGGTCATTTCGGTACACTTGAAAGTGACAACCGAGCAATTCAGCGGCAGCCATCAACTCACATGCAGAACCATAGGTGAAGGTCTTAAGCATTTCACTCTTCTAGTGCTCCTGTGTAGTATAATTATCTCCTGTACCGTCATCAGTCCACACCTTGAACCTGTCCCAGTCATTCAATACATAAGACACAATGTTTCTCCGGATATCAAGAGTAAGCCTGATATGGCCGTGCAATATGTAACAAAGAGAATGGAAAAGATAGGCGGCATCTCTGGGCATGGAAACCACTCAGTAAGTGACAGTTCTTTGATCGATAGTGATCATCTCAATAGACATGTTAATAGGGGTACGGTTGGAACGATAAAGGAAATGGGTACTTGAACAATGTAAAGTAAGTCTAAAATACCTACACAATAACTATAATCGTAATAAACGAACAATAAAACAGCGGAGAAGCCGTGGATTAAATAAAAAGGCTGTAATTATCAGCAGGGAGACGTGAATCCCGTGGCGAAGCAAGGAAGGGAATGAAGAGACCGGAGCGACGGACGGCCTTATATAGGCAGGCAGCCAACAACGTGGGAGGCGTTTGGATGGGGGACCCAACGGCACCTCACACGGTGACCGAGCTGCAGGCTATGGACGTATATATGTACGTAAGTAGGATTCAGTTAGCGTTGGGAACCCGCGTACAAAATCTCTTGAAGATGGACCCATAGGTAACAAAGACCGTTGGAAAGTTCAATATGGCAGCCGACAGTAGCATTATACCACCGAAATAAGTACGTACATTGGTTTCGGTTAGCGCAGGGAAGCCGCCTACCAAATTTCGTGATGATGGGGCCATAAATAAGAAAGTTTAACATGGCGGATGTTGTCGACCATTATGACCGTTACGCGTAGAATTTCGAAATGAAACCTGCCCAACTTTTGTAAGTAAGCTGTAAGGAATGAGCCTGCCAAATTTCAGCCTTCTACCTACACGGGAAGTTGGAGAATTAGTGATGAGTGAGTGAGTGATTCAATGAGGGCAACAAAGACTGTTGGGAAGTTCAATATGGCGGCCAACAGTGGCGTCATACCACCGAAATAAGTACATACATTAGTTTCGGTTAGTGCAGGGAAGGCGCCTATCAAATTTCGTGAAGATGGGGCCATAAATAAGAAAGTTTAACAGGGTGGATGTTGTCGCTGGCGGATGTTATCGACCGTTATGACCGTTACGTGTAGAATTTCGAAATTAAATCTGCTTAACTTTTGTAAGTAACCTGTAAGAAATGAGCCAGCCAAATTTCAGCCTTCTACCTACACGGGAAGTTGGAGAATTAGTGATGAGTGAGAGAGTCAGTCAGTGAGTGAGGGCTTTGCCTTTTATTAGTATAGATTCCATCTTTTCATTTGTAGCAATCAACCATTGTTACCTTTCCTACTACACTTGCTGAACAAGTAGGCCCAAGCCTAACGTTACTCGATTGTTTACGTCTTTTGCAAGTCGATTTGGATAAAAGCGTCTGCCGTGCAAATGAATGTAAATGTAATAACCCGCTTGGACAAGAGGGGGCACTGTCGCCAACATGATCTTCTCCTCTCCCCATAGCATTGATAAACCAGCCAGGGCACCTTCCAGTTCCAACCTCCCAGGAGACATCATTAGACTCCAAGATGAGCCGCTAGATGGGACTCCTTTTACAAACTGACTCCTCAAGAAGAAGAAAATTCATTTGTTATTTTGGCCAGAGATGCAGAAGACAACTCCACCATAAACCTTCATTTATTTTTCTCTCATATTAAATAGGACAACCAGGTTGGCGCTGCAAATTTTGTTGTTCCTGCACCAGACCACACTGAATATACAATACGTTATCTCCTGTCTTTAAAAGAAGAATGTCTACATGTCCCCGAAGAAGCAAAGTGAATTCTAAAATGTGTTGGCCGAAGAATATTTGATTGAATGTTAATGATCGGACCTTTTTCAGATTTAGTTCTCTGTTAATATCTAGCATGCAATGTTTAAATTAATGTACAGTGTTACCTTGGAATCCGAACTTAATCTGTTCCAGAACCTCACTCGAGTTCCAAGATAATTTTTCCTCTTTAAAATAATAGAAACTGGATTAATCCGTTCCTGGGTCGCACAAATCGAATTTTCAAAATGATTTTAACAATTAGTACACTGGATTTTAAGGTAAAATATTAACAAATAATAATATTTGAATAAAAATGTAAATTAATAAAATTAAAACTATAAAAACCTGTATTTACCTTAAAACGTGATAAGATCTTTCTTAACTTCAATTGTAGCTCTAACAGCTTTCCTCTTACTCTTATTTTCCTGACTACACTTTTTAAGACCCATGACGAATACACTAAGTTGTTATTACATACAAAAATAACACAAAACAGGCACAAAAGTATAAAACTAGCAGCAAAAATCACACACGATGCTTTTACTACAGTTTCCGACAACGAACTGAACGACAAAGCGTATGCGTATGTTGCCTCCTCATAGAATTCCTGCATGTTAGTAAAACACGACCTCCCTCTTCTGAACCCACGCTGACTTATGGGTAACAAAAGCAACTTCATTCTCGCTAGGTGCCCTTATTGTAATGTGCAGGCACCGCTGCAAATTGACTTATTATGTTGGCATAAATATATTAAGTTTAATATACGTATATCCACATTGTACAAAAACTGAATGTAGCATCTCCTCGGTCAGCTAATAATTTACAGCGCAGCGGGCGTGATGGAGTGAAGCATGGCTGAGATATTCCTGACTTGTTGGCCAGTTTCCTGAGAAGTGTATACTGGTACCCAATATAAACTGAGCAAAAAAACAAAAAAAGTTCTTCAGTGAAAATGCGTAGCATTGGCCATCTTGAAAGGGAACTGCAATATAGTCTATTCAGCGCCACTAAGGTGTAATATGTTTAATTTACATTAATACACATTATAATAACTGCTTGGTGATGTGAACTATTAGTATTCATATCACAAGGTGTTATTATGTTATACTTATAATATTATAATAATGTATGTGAGTCATCAATTAGCTGGCTTGGCTGCATTTTCCTACTTGCTCAAGGGAGTTGTCATTTCCCAGTTTCCCTGAAATTTTTCATATGCATGGGTCAGAGTTGCAGTAAATATATACACACATTTCCCCCGCCAAGTTGTTTTTTACAAATCCTGACATTGGCGTGGGAAGAAGCTTGAAATGTGCGTATGCAAGATTTATATAGTAAAGGAGGCCCCAGGACAAGTCATTTACAGAAATTCTCAGGTGATTCTGCACTGATGAGGGTGAGACACGAGTACAGGAGTCAAGTGGAGAACTTTAAGAACTGTCTGAAACTCAACATCGGTAAAACCCAAGGAACTGCTGATTTACTACTGTAAGGAGAGAACAGGCATCCCGGCCTGAACGGAGGATATCTCATCACCTGGACGGGTTGCTGGTCCGATGGCGAGAGCAAATTGGCTGGAGGGAGAAGCAAATAAACTTGCGCCCATCCAGGATACTATAGCAGACGGACTGAGAAAAGCTGAGGATTGGGAGTGGTCCTATGATCAGGATTTGTGGATGTGTGTGTGACTGTGCCTTTTTTTTTTGAAGTTTTATTAATTTTATTGCAATCCATAAAAATCTATCAATTTTTTACAAAAAGTAAAATTGAGTTAAGAACAAATCGATCCCCACCCCTGAGAGAGAGAGCAAGGCAAACGACGTGAAATGTAAGGCTTGCAAACATACCTAAATTAATAAATTTGATAAGCCAATAGAGATGGATGCAGAAGACAGAGAAATACGGAAATAATTGCTTCCTCTGTGCTTTAAGAGCTTATTTTAAAGTATTACTGATTAGATCCTGCCATGTTTTGAACTGTGCCTTTTTGGTGGACTGAGTCCTATTCCAGAATTGGTTACCGCCTTGTAATTGCTGCCTGCAAGACTGGCTTCTGGACCCTGCAATCTTGAACTGGATTAGGAAGGTTAATAGTGGATGGACTAGAGGTCCTTCATCAGAGTGCATAATGCAACTACGTTCACAAAGATCAGGCTTTGCCTTTTTTGAACACCATCCATTTACCCATTTTCTGCAACCTTTCCAGGTCTGGCTAGTAGGACAGCAATCTAAGAAAACGTCTTCTCCAAGGGGATGCGAAGTGTTCCCAGGCCAGCAGGGAGATATAATCTGTCCAGCATGTCTTAGGTCTACCCTGCGATCTCTATCCAGGGGGATATGCCCAAAACACATCCTCAGGGAGGCGTCCCAATCAGTGGCCCGAGTCACCTCAACAGACTCTTTGTGATGCGGAGTAGCAGGGGCTCTACTTTGAGTTCCTCCCGAATGTCTGCTTTCTGCACCCAATCTCTATGGTTGAGTCCTGACATCTTGCAAAGGAAGCTCATTTCCACCGATTTACCGTATACACTCACGTATAAGTCGTATCTTGAAACCTGAAAAATCGATCATAAAATCAGTCCCCGACTTGTACACCCGTTTAAAAATGCGACAATTGATTTTTTTTTATTTTTTTATATCTTCTTGCCTCCTGCAATCTCGCATCAGTTTCTCAGACACATCGAATTTTGTTGCAGCAGTGCAGTCACCAATTTCTTCTGCCACTTCAACGACATTTAATTTAAAACCAGCTTCATATTTTCTTGTGGTCGAATGCTTCATAATAAATAAGGGATGCTCTTACGATAAAAGTGTATGAGGGTGTGAGATACAAAAAATACGAAACAGTGCAAACGTCGCTTCAGAATAGTTCAGGTATTACTGTATGGTCACGTATGCACAATACAGGGACAGAGGTTTGGAGCACAAGCTGATACAGCACATTGCCGCACCTACATCAAAAAAAAAGGGCCGTGTGGTCCGTGGTTACTCTCTCAGGTGGGCGTTAACATATCTTACACTCTTGGACCAATAGCATGAGTTTTCCCGCATTCGACTTATACGACTGACATTATAAAATACCAGAAATTATACGGTAAAATCAAGTCCCGACTTATCTGTGGAAGAACTTATCCGCGAGTATATACGGTAGTTCTAGTCACTCTCCAAAGATCATGGCCATAGATGAGAGCAAGAGCGTAGATTGACTGGTAAACTGAGAGCTTTGCCTTTTGGATCAGCCCTCTCCACACCGTCACTGACAGGTACATAGTCCGCATAACTGCAGATTCTGCTCCGATCCGCCTGACGATCTCTTGCTCCCTTTCCTCATTTGTGACCAAGACTCCAAGATACTTAAACTCCTCCGCTTGAGGCAGCACCTCATCACCCACCTGGACAGAGCACTCTACCCATTTCCAGCTGAGAACTTTGACCTCAGACTTGGAGGTGTTTCACATTTGGGCACAAATCTTCTCGGGGCAATTCTGAGGTCACCACCAAATAAAGTCAACAGGCCCATACCATCTGCAAAAAGCAGAGATGAAATCCTGAGGTCAACAAACTTGACCCCCTTTACCCATGGGTTGCACATTAGAAATTCTGTCCATAAAAATTATAAATCAGATCGGTGACAAAGTGTAAGCACTGGCAGAATCCCACACCTACCAGGAACAAGTCTGACTTACTCCCAGCAATTTGAACCAAGCTCTTGCTCTGGTGGTATTGGGAGTGTATCACCCATAACAGCAGGCCTGGTACCCCATATTCATGAAGCATCCTCACAGGACACCCTGAGGTACACCGCCATATGTCTTTTCCGAGGACCACAAAACACATGTAGACTGGTTGGGCATACGCCCACATTTAAGACTTTTGTTGTTTTGTACTGACTACTAAATTTGAAAATAATTTGTAGAAAGTTTCACTGTATGTATTTAAACCATTTCAACCCTTGTACTGCTGGCTAGGGTTCTGGATACTTGTAGTCTCTCACCGAAAAAGTATTTTTAGAAAATCGATTTAGAAATTGATATGGAAGAAGATGATCCGCTGTGGCGACCCCTAACGGGAGCAGCTGAAAGAAGAAGAAGAAGAAAATTGACGCGTCGATGGACAGAAATAGGTATGTAGTACATAATACATATTTATCTTTTTTCTTTCTCGTATATGAAGTATAGGGAAAGTATTGTAATCGTCCAAAGATTCAATGTCGAGATTTTGATGACTCTCGACATTTTAGACTTTCCTGACTTTGCTGTATATGAGGTGCAGGGAAAGTATTGGAATCCTCCAAAAATTCCATTTCAAGATTTTGATGAATCTCAATGTTTTAGACCTCCCTGACTTTCTTGCATACGAGGTACAGGGTAAGTATTGGAATCCTCCAAAAATACCATTTTGAGATTTTGATGAATCTCGACATTTTAGACCTCTCTGAGTCCGAAAAATATTATTTTTTAAATGATGTCTGTGTGTGAGTGTGTGTGTATGTAAACACGATAACATGAGTACGCTTTCACTTGGGTCAACCAAATTTTGCATACAAGTGTTAGGTACAAAATGTAGATTTCTTTCGACTTTAGGTCTATTTCTGTTAACCGGAAGTGGTACTTTACCTTTTATTCATGCAGCTGCAGAGTCCGATTTATTCAACTTTATTTTTATAATAATCGTTCAATATACAGTGGTATTAATTTGATTTGATTTGTTGTTGATGGTTCTTTAATGTACATAATATAAAAATATAATCATTGTCTAACGGTTTACTCCTCAAATATCTCTCCCCATATCTGAGTATGTAAATAGTATAGGGGAGACCACTCCCTATTTTTTTAATACACAAGCATACAATACTGTAAATGTTAAAACCAACAATGGAGTTGCACTAACAGCTTACCACCTTTCATCACCCTTTCAACTCTAGCCATAGAACCCTAAGCACAAACATCACATACAAGTGATTAAACCATTTGAATTAAAAAAGGATCTGTAAACCAGATGGCCAGCATTAGCGTTATCCATTGTACTGTAAAAGACTAGCACATCAGATTCTATTAATATATGACACTCTGTACAAAAGTTGTCACACTACACATCCAAGACAGTGTACAGACACAATTAGGAAGGCTAAAAGATATTGGGTTACACTCCATGTTGAATCGAGTACAAATCAAGTTTAAATAACTGCACATCTATATACTGAATTGATAACATAAAATAATTTACTTAAGTCTGAATGACTTGGGGTGGCACAGTGGCACAGCTGTAGCCCTGCTGCCTTGCAGTAAGGAGACCAGGATTTGCGTCCCGGGCCCTCTCTGCATAGAGTTTGCAGGTTCTCCCTCTTTCTGTGTGGGTTTCCTCCAGCTTCCTCCCAAGGTCAAAGGCAGGCAGTAGGGGTGATTTGGCACTGGTAAACTAGACCTAGTGTGTGTTTGGTTTGTGGGCGTTTGCCTGGTCATGGACTTGGTGCCCTGTCTAGCTGTCTTGCACTCTATGCTAGCTGGTATAGGCTCCAGCTCTCCCATGACCTTGGTCTGGATTAAGCGGGTTAGGAAATGACATGACGTGAATGATTATTTCTATATAAAGGAGGCCTGATTTATCTATATCTCTTTACAGAATACCCAGGAAACCAATCATCAGTGATTCCCTTATGCCAAATTGGTATCTGAAGCATCTTGCATGAGTGTCATTTACTTCTGTAATTCGAAGAAATTAGTTTTGTGTAAGCCGCACACGCACGAATATAACAGATGCATAATGTCTAAATGTGTCTGCCTTTTCTTAGCTTAAGGCTCTATAGTCAACCTCAAAATCAGCCAGACACAAAAAACTTCAATATGAATGTAGTATTTAACAAAACAAAGAGACGCCTGCCATAGTCAACTCCAGCAACCAAACCAATCATTTGAAGACTAAGTAATTATCTGCAGTTCAATCAGCATGTGACACATATAACAACTGCTGATAGCTCATGTTAAGCACGGCAGCCACTTGCAAATCAATAGAAGATATTCTTATTTTTGTCAGGGTCTGTAATAACATCATGTTTTACAACTCTATAAATTTCCAATTTAGTGGACTTATTTTTATTTTTATACTTTCTTTTTTAGGTATTCTATCTATCTATCTATCTATCTATCTATCTATCTATCTATCTATCTATCTATCTATCTATCTAGAGCATTCATTCATTCATCCTTGAACCTGCTTAATCCAATTCCGTGTCAAAGGGGGGCTTTGCTTCTACCCTGCTAATATTGGGAGCAAGGTGACCATCAACAATGGGCCCCCAGAGCATCAGGGACAGTAGTGAATGTACAAACCCACATTTGCTCACACAATTTGAAAATGGCAAATAATCCTTCCAGCCTTAAATAGAACAACAATTTTTAAATTGTTCTTCCAAAAGGCTGAGAAAAGAAGAAATGAGAAAAGAATAATGGATCAGGAGATGAAACGTAGTCAGAGTGCCCGAAACGGGTCAAATACAAAAAAAGACGGCAATTCAATTACCACAGCCGAAACGAAAAACTTTAAATTGAAGTCAAAGTATACCAGAACTCAAAAACAGGCATGCAAAGCTCTTTGTGCTTATCCTTAATTAGCAAGGCTAAATGACTCTTTGGGCCGGTATTGAAAGTGTCACGTTGATGACATCAGATGTGGCGATGTCTGAAGCCACACCCCCCAGCAACCAAGAGCGGTTGTGCTGCATTGATCGGAGGCAGGCGCTCTTTATAATGAGAAAGCTCTGGGAGGAGAGATGCTGTAAGAAAAAATGCGCCAAGTTTGTTACTGGAAAGTCAGATCAATCTTTTGGCAAACCCTAAACATCAAACCATAAATCAAGAACCTTAAATCAAAGCCTTTTTATAGATCAGAAATAAAACACAAAAACCACACAAAAAGAAAACTCTCAATATTTACATCTCGGATGATCTGAGGAGTGGCACGGTGGTGCAGTGGGTAGCGCTGCTGCCTTGCAGTTAGGAGACCTGGGTTCGCTTCCCGGGTACTCCCTTCGTGGAGTTTGTATGTTCTCCCCGTGTCTGCGTGGGTTTCCTCCCACAGTCCAAAGACATGCAGGTTATGCATTGGTGATCCTAAATTGTCCCTACTGTGTGCTTGGTGTGTGTCTGTGTGCGCGCCCTGCCCGGGGTTTGTTTCCTGCCTTGCGCCCTGTGTTGGATGGGATTGGCTCCAACAGACCCCCATGACCCTGTAGTTAGGATATAGCAGGTTGGATAATGGATGGATGATCTGAGTATTCACGCATTGACCTTTATACAGTTGTGCTGATGATGTCAGCTTCTGCACACTCTCAGTGACCAATGGGAAACACATGTTATATATCTTATAATAAGCAAATTAAATTTTATTTGTCAGATACAATATGTAGTGAAATACTTAGTTGCTAAACACCAAGACTATGTGTTAGAATATAAAAAGACAATAAACAATAAGTACACAACTGTATAAAAATCAATATCTACAGTGACAGCAGTAGTGCATTATATTAATGTTCTAAAAATATATAAACTATAGGGAATCCTGTGGCTCTAGGTGCTGTCCATGTCTAGTGTGTAGATGAACTGTGGACAGAAGGCCCTCCTCAGTGTCACTGGGCTGGTCTTCATTCAGTGCTGGCGTTTCTCTGTCTGCAGCATAGAGAAGAGGCCATTGTTGGTCTGACTTTGCTTGTTGTAGTTGTTCTGGAACTTAGAGACCCTACCACTCTCTCTACAGCCTTGTGGGCCTGTTGCATGCAAACCAGGTGGTAGGACACTTAGATAGATGGGGGTGAGACACGAGTACAGGAGTCAAGTGGGGAACTTTAAGAACTGTCTGAAACTCAACATCGGTAAAACCCAAGGAACTGCTGATTTACTACTGTAAGGAGAGAACAGGCATCCCGGCCTGAACGGAGGATACCTCATCACCCGGACGGGTTGCTGGTGCGATGGTGAGAGTAAAATGGCTGGAGGGAGAAGCAAATAAACTTGCGCCCATCCAGGATACTATAGCAGACGGACTGAGAAAAGCTGAGGATTGGGAGTGGTTCCATCCCCCATACACCAGGTGGCAGTGGTCCTCGTATGGGAACCCAGTTGGGACACCTGCAGGGGTGCTTGGGAGATGGAATCCAGAAGAGCAGCCCTGTCGGGGTCCCCAGGGATAGATAGATAGATAAGAAAGGCACTATATAAGAGATAGATAGATAGATAGATAAAGAAAGGCACTATATAAGAGATAGATAGATAGATAAGAAAGGCACTATATAAGAGATAGATAGATAGATAGATAGATAGATAGATAGATAGATAGATAGATAGATAGATAGATAGATAGATAGATTGATTCAGCTTTTTACAGAAGCTCTTTAAATGAATATATACTGTCACACACGCGCGCATGGGAGGCAGCTAAAGGGCTCGAGTGAAGGCAGTTCTGAGCCATGCCGCGATGTGACAGAGCGCACTAACTCTCTTTCTCACTTCCCTGTAGACCTAACCCGGGAGGTTCCACCTGTCTCTCTGGACGTCACTTCTGGGACCGAGCCAATGGAGACAGACCTTGCCAGCTCCGGCCCCCCTGATGTCACATCCGGGACTAAACCAATGAACGATGAACACGTGCCCGACCCTTATGACCTCACTTCCTGTCTCCCCCTTTAAAAGCCTTCCCTTTTCCCTTCTGTGTCAGTCTTGTTTTGGACTCTGTTGTAAGCACTTCAGTGCTGGTATTTAAAAGAAAAACGAAGTTGCAGCCGGGATACCGAATTACATGGGTGGCTGCCCCAAACCTTTTTCTGTCTTTGTCTCGTTTTGTGACAATACATAAATAGGTAGACACATCAATATACACATAACCATGCACAATATCATCTGAACACAGACCAGAATGACTACAAAAGTAGAAATTTTAAAAAGAAAGAAAACTTCCAACTTTGCAGTCCCAGCCCCAGTGAAGCTCTATAGACAGTTGCGGTTGGTATAAAGGAGCCCCTGAAGTTTCTTGAAACACTTCTGCTGAATAATTCATCCTCTATGTTAGTGTGTCAGAGTGAGAGGATGTGTAACATTGTTCATAATGGCACTGAGTTTTGTTTTAATTCCCTACTTTGCTACGACCTCCCTGGGGACCCGAATGTGTCCCATAACTGATCCTGCCCTTTTAATCAGCTTGTTAATTTGGTGGACTTCTCTTGAAGTGATGTTCCCAGCCCAGCACACCACAGACTGGCCATCGCAGAGTTGTAGAAGATGTGAAGGGTGTCACTACCCACATTAAAGGAACGGTGGATTTATAGAAATTCTTTGGAAACTGGGAAGTTGTGACTAAAATCTCGGATATATCTGAGTTGGTAAAGATGTTGTCGTGCCTTCTTCACCGGCGTGTCAATGAGTTTGGACCAGATCAGGTCTTGCGTGAGGTATTTGAAACTGCCCACCCTCTCCACCTGAGTGTTATTAATACTGAGGGGGTGTTAGTGCCGCTGCTGCTTTCTCCTAAAGTCTACAATCAACTCCTTTGTCTTGCAGACATCCAGGAGAAGACTGTTGGCCTGACCAGCTTGTTAGTGCTGTAAAATGGTGGTGCCCAAGTACAATCAAAACAGGGTTATAAGATAACACACAAAAATTACAAAAATAGACATCTAATTCCCCAAGATGAAAAAAAAAAACAAAACATATACTGTATTTATACAAAAAATATGCAGAAAATATATAAAAAATATTTATAAGAGTGGTACCCTAACAACAGGGTTCATAACACAATGTGAGCCATTAAATGGCATCAGAGTAGCATGAAAATAATATCAAATATCTTCAATATTAATTTCTAGAGGCATTAATTAACACAAATGAGTTGCCAGAATTGTTTCTCAAAACACTGAACCCACGTATACCATTTGCAAGAAAAATGTATTACACTCTTAATAAATTTTTCAAGTGTATTACTCATAACAGCAGTACGCATTTTACAAATAATATACCAGCCATTGAAAAAAAAATACAGTGCATTTCAGTCCAACTTGTTCTTATAAAGTACACAACCACTAATATGCCTTGCATGCCAAACAGTTTGTTACAAATTCACATTTAGAACACACCACATACGCAACAAAAACCTCAAAACATAGCATTGCATGAAACTTACAAATACCATGACAAGCACATAAAGACATACAGACGGGTATTTCTTCTTGATTGCACTGCATTGGTCTGGTTGAGAAGGTGCACTGCTGCCTCACAGCTCCACAGTCCTCCGTTTAAATCCCGGCCTTTGTCTGCTTTCGTTTGTTTCACAATATTCTGGTTACGCCCCACATTCTCACAGCTCCCCATATGATTGTATTTGTGCGTGAGTGTGCCAAAGGATAGATTGCTCAATCTTCCAGAAGTTGTTTCCACCTTGAAATTATTTGAAACTCTCTAGTATACACTCACCTAAAGGATTATTAGGACCACCATACTAATACGGTGTTTGACCCCCTTTCGCCTTCAGAACTGCCTTCATTCTACGTGGCATTGATTCAACAAGGTGCTGAAAGCATTCTTTAGAAATGTTGGCCCATATTGATAGGATAGCATCTTGCAGTTGATGGAGATTTGTGGGATGCACATCCAGGGCATGAAGCTCCCGTTCCACCACATCCCAAAGACGCTCTATTGGGTTGAGATCTGGTGACTGTGGGGGCCATTTTAGTACAGTGAACTCATTGTCATGTTCAAGAAACCAATTTGAAATGATTTTAGCTTTGTGACATGGTGCATTATCCTGCAAGAAGTAGCCATCAGAGGATGGGTACATGGTGGTCATGAAGGGATGGACATGGTCAGAAACAATGCTCAGGTAGCCCGTGGCATTTAAACAATGCCCAATTGGCACTAAGGGGCCTAAAGTGTGCCAAGAAAACATCCCCCACACCATTCCACCACCACCACCAGCCTGCACAGTGGTAACAAGGCATGATGGATCCATGTTCTCATTCTGTGTACGCCAAATTCTGACTCTACCTTTTGAATGTCTCAACAGAAATCGAGACTCATCAGACCAGGCAACATTTTTCCAGTCTTCAACTGTCCAATTTTGGTGAGCTTGTGCAAATTGTAGCCTCTTTTTCCTATTTGTAGTGGAGATGAGTGGTACTCGGTGGGGTCTTTTGCTGTTGTAGCCCATCCGCCTCAAGGTTGTGCGTGTTGTGGCTTCACAAATGCTTTGCTGCATACCTCGGTTGTAACGAGTGGTTATTTCAGTCAAAGTTGCTCTTCTATCAGCTTGAATCAGTTGGCACATTCTCCTCTGACCTCTAGCATCAACAAGGCATTTTCGCCCACAGGACTGCCGCATACTGGATGTTTTTCCCTTTTCACACCATTCTTTGTAAACCCTAGAAATGGTTGTGCGTGAAAATCCCAGTAACTGAGCAGATTGTGAAATACTCAGACCGGCCCGTCTGGCACCAACAACCATGCCACGCTCAAAATTGCTTAAATCACCTTTCTGTCCCATTCTGACATTCAGTTTGGAGTTCAGGAGATTGTCTTGACTAGGACCACACCCCTAAATGCATTGAAGCAACTGCCATGTGATTGGTTGATTAGATAATTGCATTAATGAGAAATTGAACAGGTGTTCCTAATAATCCTTTAGGTGAGTGTATAATCTACAAAATGGAAGGATAGTTTCTTTGACCGTATGAAAAGTTAGAAAGAAAGCCAAATTTGAACTTGGACTGGCAAATTGGAGTCTCCTGAGACAAGATCTTTTACTCGTTTTATAAGGTACAGTTTCTTATACTATGGGGTCGTGACCCAAAATTGGTCACGGGTTGCCACTGTTTGGTCCAGCAGGGTCGCAACCAAATTGGGAATGGGTCGTGTATGGTTTGTTAAGTGACTCACGATTGGCTGCCGCGGGTTGTTTAAACCAATGACATTGTGCTGCTATGATTCTCCAAGGAGGACTCACCCTCAGATCTTGGTCTCGAAAACACTAAGAAGGAAAAGATTGGGTCACGAGAAAAAATAGTTTAAGAAACCCAAAGTCTCTTGGGGTCAGATGTGATTCTCAAACGAGAAGACACCTCTGGGGATAACTTGCTAGAAGGTTTGTAGCGTATAGCAGTGAAATGTGCTGCTGAAAAGGCTCTGCCCACAGTGTTTCTTAATAAAACGCTGCTCTCAGTTTCCACCAGTCCATGCACTTTAAACGTTAGGGGTTGCAGTGTTTCACTGCGAATCATTTATTAGACAAATAGGTTGAATAACAATGGAAAGACAGGGAGAGAGAAAAAGAAACTTAACAAGTGACTTGACACTGAGAGAAAATTGAAAGTTAAAACTGAGATTATTAATTCAGGAGCTCAGTAGCACTAAGAAACTGAGCTTAATGATTGATTTGTTCATTGCCATGAGTGTGACAACAGAAGGGACCGACAGACAGACACATGTAGATCACTGCAACTACTTGGCTCCACGCAATTTAAGAAGTGCTTCTGTCTGCTACGCTATCTTTCTGTCACTTTGAATACAGCAACATTCAATGGCATAACAACAACAAGTAGAGTTTACACCAGCATTGTGATTTTAGTGCATACTATGCGTTTACACTGTGCGGCCATATTCTGGCATGACATGTTTGCATTTCAAACAGACTGTAATGTTAACTAACTTTATTTATTTGTTTAGAAATGCTGTCAGAAGGTGGATTGCCCATGGCTCTGCTACAGTGGTGTCAATGTCTTTGTGATTGGTTGATTCAGGTGTTTTGGCCACTGAAATCTGCATCTTAGGTGGCTCTCTGTTATCGGCTCTCTCAACAGCAGTCCCTCTCGCCTCCTTTTGACTGGATATGACACACCGTTTACTTTGAATGCATAGTCTGCAATTCATATTTGCATGAACATAGCTTCCAATTCCCTAAATCTTGCATTGACTCCGGCACTAACACTGTCACAGCAAACAACGCATTCAGTCTTTCCACATGTCCATTGTTGTCTTTCAAAGCCAATGTATGATGTGATGTTACAGAAAGGCTTTTCATTTGCAACAGGTTATGCTTATTTTAAACACATGCAATGTGCTCTTCGCACACGTGACATGCAATCATATGTTTAATAACAACCTTTTTAGGAGATCTCTCAGCTATAGACAGTTCATTGTCACCAGAAGCTTGCACTCCGCCGGTCCAAGTTTAACACTAGCACCAATACTCTTTGCTGTTTAAATCACTGCCTCTATTTTGACCGTCACACTTTTAAGGCAAATTCACTTGTGGATGTCTCCAGACACATATACTATATTAGCTGTGTAAGCCCATTCTGTAAAAACTTTGGGGTCCTAGAAACTATTGAAATCATCAGAAAAAAAACTGAAATGTCGAGATGTCAGGTAATTGAAAGGAACTACTCTGGGCATCTCTCTCCTAGAAGGATTCGTTTTGCTGACGTGCTTACATCGCTTGTGCAGTAGCAGCGGGAGGAAAAGTAAAAAGGGATACCGTTTTGCTGATGGTAGCGGCTAAGCGACTTTGTCATTCTTCTGAAGTTTCGTTTTGTCGACGTCTGGCCTCACTTGTGTTATTAGCGGCTAAGCGAGTTTTCTGTTTCCTCGGAGGCTGAGCCCTTACCCCGACTCCACCGACTTCACCTCTCACTTCCAGGCCGGACAGACACACACACTTGTAGACGTTTATATATAAGATGTTTGGCAGTGCGAGAATAGTAAGACCAAGACTCTACTGCAAAGGTACTGTAGGATGTTGGAGAAGAAACATCTAATAGTGAAGACCTGAACAAAAATTGCATTGAATGCAACCATTAGGGTTGTCCTTCCATCTGTCTTGAGTTGCCAATTTCTTAAAGGGTTATTTGTTACCACTGCCATACAGAGAAACAGCCAAATATGAATTTCAAGAGGGAATGAGAAAGTACATGAAACAGTTGGAACTGTGATAAAATATATTTTGGAATGTTTCAAATCCAGAATACTCTATCTATCTATCTATCTATCTATCTATCTATCTATCTATCTATCTATCTATCTATCTATCATATAGTGTCTTTCACATATCTATCTATCTATCTATCTATCTATCTATCTATCTATCTATCTATCTATCTATCTA
Source organism: Polypterus senegalus (assembly GCF_016835505.1). Classification (NCBI taxonomy): domain Eukaryota; kingdom Metazoa; phylum Chordata; class Cladistia; order Polypteriformes; family Polypteridae; genus Polypterus; species Polypterus senegalus. Next base: position 16,373,653 of record NC_053154.1, on the reverse strand, counting down.
TCTATCTATCTGTCTGTCTGTCTGTCTGTCTGTCTGTCTGTCTGTCTGTCTTTCTTTTGAAATATGCTACACACATGCCGAAACATATGAAAATTACAAATCAGAACAGGAAAGCACTACTTGATGCTTCAGAGTCAGATAGCATAGTCTCTCTATTATAAAAAAAAATCTTTGGGAGGGAGACTAGGGAGACGAGACGTCTTTAACTTGCTCCCAGCTCTTAAAAAAATGACAAGCGACAAGCAAAACACGCAGCTCGCCAGCAGCAGAAACCCAGCAGATGATCCAATCTTTCTCCTTAGCATGCGTTCAGCCAGAAACCCCCCACCCACCCTTCACAACGCAAGTGGCAGAGACGCGAAGTGGCAAAAGGACAGCTGCTGTACAGGCTTTTAAATGATCGACGGGCAGTGCGACAGCAGCAACAGCAGCAGATGATCCGACGGCACCTCCTGTGCATGTGTTTAGCCGTCCCCCCTCTTGCCCCTTTGACAACACGAGCAGCATTATACGTCCTGCGAGAAAGAGATTTAACCACGTCCGGGGCCGGAAATAAAGGACAAGTATTGTTTTTACAATGTCACACGAGACAAGGAAGTGAGACATCATTTAAAACAAGTCCACGGACATCTAACCTAGCAGTTGTTGGATTGCTGTTGGCGGACACGCTTCACGTACTCCCAGCTCTTAAAATAACAAGTGACAAGCAAAACACGCAGCTCGCCAGCAGCAAAAAACAAGCAGATGATCAGACTGCTTCTCCTTAGTGTGCGTTCAACCTAACCCTTGCACCCCCTTCACAACGCGAGCGACAGAGATGCGAAGTGGCAAAAGGAGAGCTGCTGTACAGGCTTTGAAATGATCGGTCAGCAAGACAAGCAGAACAGGCAGCTTGCCAGCAGCAGAATGACAGTAGATGATCCGACGGTATCTCCTTAGCGTGCGTTCAGCTGCACCCCCTTCACAATGCAAGCACCGTTATACGTCCTGCAAGAAAGAGATGTAACCACGCTCGGGGCCGGAAATAAAGTTTTGTTTTTACAAAAGTTTTAAAATAAAAGTGAAAATAATGCATATGTAACACTTTTCATGAAACTAACAATCTCTTTAAATTGTATATCCGGTAAACCAAACCTGGGGGTGGGCGTGCGAAGTGAGCAGGGGGTGGAGCCCCCTAATTTATTAAGAAATCGGGATGGAAAGAAATGACAATTAGCACTGGAAGACACTAATAACAATTAGAACACTCTCATATCTGCATGAGAGTCCAGAGTTTGGGACAAAATGCTATCTATAGTTTTAGAATGTTCTCATACAAGCAAGAAACAGATAAGAAATAAGAGAACTTGGTTGAAAGGGTCGACTGTGGTTTCACATGTAGCTTAACTGATTGCAGTAAAATCCCCGTTTCATCAGCTCATGCTAGAATGTCTCTGGCTGATACAGCATTATCCATTATTATCCATTAATTGACTGCAATAGTGCTGGTATTGTTAGGTAGAGAACTATTTATAAACACATTTGCTTAACCCTGTCCGCATTTTTTGCCACAATTTTCTCCATTTGATTCAAATTTTATTGATACTTCAATAAACGAAACGCATTTACACTTCCACCTATGAGCAACAAAATTACTTCCAAGAGTTTATATACCTAAGGAAAAAATTCTGCAGTTTCTGGAAAATTATATGAATACAGGGGGTCCTCGGGTTACAACGTCTCGACATACAACGTTTCGAGTTTACAACGCTCACTCCCATAAAAGCTTAAAAAAATTGAGACGTGAGAAGCAATAAAGGTAAAGATTTTTTTTTACACTCATTACTTATTACTACAGTACAGTATATTTATGTCCTTTTTCTTTTTCTGTGGCTTAGTTGTGTTTTTATGTTCTAGATTATGATTTTGAAAATGTGTTAGGATAGGTAAGTGACTGAGGCTAGGGTGTGTTTCGACTTACATCAAAATTCGGGTTACATCACTGTTGTATGAACGGAATTGTGTCGTAACCCGACCCGATTTAGAAAATGTGCTTATTTGACTTTTCAATTTTCCTTTTTTTTAAGAAAGATCACAAAGACAATGCATTTAACTTGGAAATGTAAACAAAAATGATACTAAAAACAATTATTTTGCATCTTACAGGTATATTTAAACGTCTACACGTGGAAGTGTGTGTGCCTGTCTGTCCGGCCTGGAAGTGCGAGGCTACAGCATGAAGCTCAAAGAAAGCGACTCTGTCACCAAAGTGAATCCACCAAGAAAAGAGAAACTCACTTAGCCGCTGATACACAAGCGAGGCGATCACATCGGCAAAACGAAACGTCCGAGGAGAGAGAAACTCGCTTAGCAGCTGATAGACAACGGAGGCAAGCATATCGGCAACATGAAACCGCCAAGAAAAGAGAAATCTCGCTTTGCTGATTGATTGATTGATGTGCCTGAATCCATGCTTTCTAGGAGCCTGGGCTTTCGCTAAACTAGATTTAAAAAACATCTACATTGGAGACTGAGATGAACTATAAATCTCATAATTCCAGCTGCATATTGTGCCTAAGAGGTAAAGCAGCTAGGTCAAATGACAAAGTTTAGTAGCAAACTGAGTCTCAGGAGAGAGGCACAAAAAAGTCGAAAGCATGCCCAAAACACATTCCAAAAACCAAAGCCAAAAAAATCTAATTTGAAGTCATTACAAGATGGTGTCCCTAACTAATATATGACAACAATCTGAGGTTTTGCTTTTACTATCCAAAACTGAGCACTCTGTGTATGTGTATGGCGCTGATGGGGAGAAACGGTAACACTTATTCAATGTATGAACAGGTATCATGGAGCTGTTATAAAAGATGGCATTGCTCCTCTCTTGACCTTCACGCATTGAACTAACACAAGTACAAGTCATGATCTTGTTTGGTAAATTAGGAAATATCATTTGTAATTGCTAGGGCCTTGTGCTAGGTTTTTGGGGAACTGCTAGGAGTTTTTTGACCTCAACGTTTGACGTTATGATTTTTGGTGACTGGATTATCATGTTACTTTTTTTGTTTTTGACTTATTGCAGCTTTTTTATTATTTAAATTATTATTATTTTATTATATATTATTTTTTATTATTTGTATTTATTTGAAAACCAGAACATTACAATTGCATGGTGTTCAAACAAACTAATAATAATAACATAACAAACACAACCATCCATCATCCAACTCGCTATATCCTAACTACAGGGTCACAGGGGTCTGCTGGAACCAATCCCAGCTAACACAGGGTGTAAGGCAGGAAACAAACTCCGGGCAGGGTGCCAGCCCACCCCAGGACACACACTTGGGACAATTTATAATCGCCAACGCACCTAACCTGCATGTCTTTGAACTGTGAGAGGAAACCCACGCAGACACGGGGAGAACATGCAAACTCCACGCAGGGAGGACCGACCTGGGAAGCGAACCTGGGTCTCCTAACTGCAAGGCAGCAGCGCTACCTACTGTGCCACCGTGCCGCCCCCAAGCACAACCATTTACTTCCATATCAATGTAGAAAAAAAGAGACACGAGCAAAAAAAAAGCCAAATAAAGTTTAAAATAGAATAGAACAATAAATACAAAGAGAGAGTCAAATACGGGCCTGGCATGCTTGTTCAAAAATTATATTAATGAATTCTTGCCACATTTTAAAAAACATTGTTTACCTGCTACTGCGTTATAGAAGGTGGACTGGGATTCTTCCAGTTAATTGAGATTAGTCTGCATGCTGGAGGTGTGGTCTCGGTTATTAAAATCGATTTCTCCATATGTATTTTAATCCCTTCCAGCAGTACACCAAACATCACCATTAATGGATCTGTGACTGTAACACTGAGGCTGTTTGACAAGTACGTAAAGATTTTTGCCGAAAAATGATCTTCATTTAGTACGTTCCAAAACATGCAGCCTAGTGATGCTCATAGGGTTGTGTCTTGTCCTGGGTACATTTTGTGAGGTAAATTCAAAGTTTTAAACGTGATAAATGTGATTGATGAATGATTTTCAATTGAGTTAAGGAATGCTGGGAACATGTAGAGCTAGAATATATTTTATGGATGGCGGAGTTCCACTCCTTTTCTGAGATGCCAATTAAAAGGTCCCTCTCCCATTTTGCTCCCTATGATAATTAAATGGCTGATTCTTTGAAAGAGTTTTATATATTTTTAAAATACTATCTGATTCTTCATCAAGACCAACCACTACGGCTTCTGGGATTAATATGGGTTCAAGATGTGGAATGTTGGGCAGGTTTCTTTTAGCAAAGTTTCTAATTTGTATATATAAAAAAAAGTATATAGCTGGAAAATTGAATTTGGAGCATAACTGTTTATAACATGCAAATGCATTGTTTATAAAGATCTCATAGTGTCTTCATCCCTAGCATTTTCCACAGGCTACACACTGACAAGGTCTGAGAAGGTAGAATAAGGTGATTATCATGTGTAGGAGCAACAGATAACAGCTACTCTACCTTGACATGTGTCCTGCATTGGTTCCGTTGTTTAAGTAACTGGTGGACGAAAAGGATTTCTGGTAAACTGACAATAGTTAGTATTTCTTGGAACACAAATAAAAGGATACAAAGACGATTTAGAAAATGATTTGGTTTCCATTGCAAGCCAGGCCAGTGTGAACACATGCATTTCTGATAATTTACAAGATTTTACTGTGCATATATTTGCTGCCCAGTAGTGAAACTGAAAGTTAGGTAGTACAATGTCCTTGTATTGCTTCAGGTTTCTGTGGAGTTTCCATTTGGATATGTCGCTGTTTTGAATGACGCTATACTAAATCTGGTTCTTAAAGAATGATTTGTTTATGTTGTGGCGGACGACCGGGATCCATGCCCGGCCGGGATGCCCCTGCAGCATATGTTCCGGGGGGGCAAGCATGGGAAACCCAATACCTCCCCCTGGATGCTAGATGGCAGCCTCCCTGGGTTGCAGCGGTGCCTCGGACTCCCGCAGGGCTTCATTGGAGTTGGAGTTTGGTGCAACCCTGTTGGGTTCCGCCAGGGGGTGCTGCAGCAGGAGCTGCTAGGCCCTTATGGGCAGTAGCTGCACACCCGGGAGGGCAGCTGGGTGTTGGCAATCAAGCACCTGGAGCACTTCCGGGTGCCTAATAAAAGGAGCCAGCGACCACCATTCAGGAAGCCAGAGTCGGGAGGAGGAGAAGGACAAAGCTGCCCAGGAGGAGTGGAGGATAGTACTGTGATTTATTTGTGTTTTAATGTGCTGTGCTTGGGACTGTGTACTGCCTGTGGGACGCGGGAAAGATTTCACAATGTACATAGGAATACTCTGGAATAAATACAGCAGTTTATGGAGGATTTTCATTTTGATAGTATTAATATTCCCTGCTATGGTGAGATGATGGGTGGACCATCTCTTAACGTCCCATTTTGATTTTGTACTTCCATAATTATAGAGAAAAATGTTATTTGTGATGGTTATCCCCACATATTTAATTTTTTGATATTATGAACAAATAACTAGTATGTGCTAGAAAATTCACTAAAAATGCACTTTTTGCAAGTTAATTTTGAATACAGAGACCTTATGAAATTCTACTAAGACATTTAAGACTACTGTAATGGTAGGGATGATTGTGGGTCTAATTTATAAAGCATCATATCATCTGCATATAGTGATATTTTCAGTTCGAGTCCTTCTCTTATAATCCCTTTTATCTCTGGTTTTATCTGGAGATGAATAGACAGTGGCTCAATGGCTAACGCAAAAAGCTTTGGCGATAGCGGGCACTATTGTCAAATACCTTTTTGTAATTTAGAGTCATTTGACTTTGTGTTATTAATATGTACTGAGGTTTCTGGACTAGTATAAAGTAATTGCTAGGCTAGTATAAAGTAATTGAATCCATGCAGATATATTTGGGGTGAATGTGAATCTGTGTAGGGCAATAAATAAATAGTCCCATTTGACTCTATTAAGAGCTTTTTCTGTAGACAGGTGAGTCATATTTTGTGGGCGAGTATTTTACATTAAATAGGCAATGAATATGTGAAGCGGAGTGTCTGTCTTTAACAAATCCATTTTGGTCTTGTAATATTACTGAGGGAAGCAATTTCTCAATCATTTTAGCTAAAATATTTGTTAGTATCTTAACATCATTATTTAGGAGTGAAAGCGGTGTATATGATGCGCATTGTAGCAAGTATTTTTTTCTTTTGGTAAAAAACATTACAGGGGGTCCTCAGGTTACGACAACGTTTACGTTGTAAATTCGAAACGTTGTATGTTGAAACGTTGTAACCCGAAGACCCCCTGTATTAGCACTTTCTCATCATTTTAGCTAAGACTTTTGGTGGTATCTTAATATCACTATTTAGGAGTGAAAGTGGTCCATATGATGTGCACTTTAGTCTTTTATTTTGCTAAAAAAAGTTATTAATGCTTGGTGTAATGTTTGGGGAAGAATTTTATTTTCTTTAGCTTCTATGAATGTTGTTAATAACAATAGGGCCAACTCAGTTGAAATTCTTTTATAGAATTCTGCCGGCCAAGCTTGTTAGTAGCATCTCATGGTCACATATTCCACTCAGATCACAACAATAAGAGTACAGTCTAAGTTATCACTCCCAATATCCCCCATAATGATTGTCCATCAACCTCCTCTTTCAATGAATGAGTCCATCAGTGAAACAATAAACATGCAGCGATCAAAAAAAATGAGGCCATTCGAGCTAGTGGTATACTGTATTCCCTTTTCTACAAAGAGTTTGTCACTAAGAACATTGTCAAAATGTACCAAATTTGTAGAGTAGTAAATAACGGTGTGTAGATGTGAGTGACCTGCACTAATTTCCTGTTTGATTCTTTATTGAAATGAATATGCTCATTAGGTTTGATGTAGCCTGGTTTATAATAAAGAATAGAACAAAAGAGCGTAGAAACTGAAATTTGTCAGATGTATTTGAACAGTCAACAGAGTCACTGGCAAAAACAAATATCCCAACACAGTTCAAAAAGACGTAGGGAAAAAAACATTACTGTATTTCTAAGAGGTGTTTAATCTTCAGACTCCATAAGACAGCCATTGGTCATTTGTGAAATCAAAGGATTAGTGATAGAAATGTTCTTCTTGATATTTTCTATTAAATGCAAAGAGTTACAAATGGTGAACATGTTTGTGAAACTTAGGATGCTCAATTGGGGGCAGGCAGAGTGAGTGTTAAGGACGCAGAAGAAAACTGAGAAAATCAAAAGACTGGACGATACCTAACATGGGGCCGTTAATGAGAAAAAAAAAAGCAATTTAACTACACAAAGGTGTTTTATCTTGGTAGAGTAATATATATTGCTCTACTTTCCCCTATTGTATTATTAATATGTAGCCTTAGAATGCCTAATCTCACAGACTTACCACTGTATATAACTTATCCCCACCTTCCCTTCTATATCTATAACCTCAGGCAATTAGATGTAGTAAAAAGACAAGCAGAAGTTAAGTTACACATAAAATAATGTATTACTGATAATATTCATAAATAATAACAAAATGCAAAGTACATTTGAATATTGGCAACTATACAACCTGATAAAATGGTGGTGTGTAATTCAGGTGGCACACAGACTTGCAGTTACTTAAAATGTCTCTAGTTAAGGCATCGTTGGTGCTCAGCTTTCAGCCACATGTCTGTTCAATATGGCTGCTGAGCTGTGCTCTTCATTGTGTTGTCTTCATCATCACAGGTTAGCAAGAGAGATGCTTCTTCATCATATGTGGGTCAGAGAGAGAGAATGTGGTTGAGCAAGTACATTTATAGATGTTCTCTCCAATTCCTAGAACCAATAGGACATCATGGTGCTTAAAGGCCTCTGAGACAAGCCAATTCCAAACAGCCATATCTCAGACCAATGGGAGAAATAGTACATTTTAACACCTCAACCCCCCAAGACCATACGTTAAGCTAACCTGGCTTTGTGTGGGGGAAAACTGGTTTAAGACACATCCCCCCAAATCCTGTCATAAAATTACAAAGAGACAGTTGTAAAAAGGGGGGTGGGGGGAAGGCAAACATGAATACCTCTAAATTACATTGGTTTGCCTAAATTATAAATAAAGGCATACAAAACATTTATCAAGTTATATGCAAAATCCCACATCACAACAAAAGGTAATGCGGATTGAGACTCACTACAAATGTAATTAATAACTAGCACGTCATAGTGGGCCACAAATATAAGCAATATTTATTATGTTACTTTGATTTATGCTTTAAAATGCATGTGATTTTTTTAGTACTGTGTTTGCATATGTACACATATATTTCGCTTAAATTAGCTACTGCTAGGAATATTACACACTAGATAAGCTGCGAGATGTAGAGTTTCTGCAAATGTAAATTATCCAGAGAACTTCTAAACAAGATACAAATGAAGGTCAAACACAAAATCATTTACAACAAAGAACTTGCCAGTATATTCTGATTATAGAGAGATAGACCAGGGCGATGGTGCATATAGTCAATTATGGCGCTTTTCCACTGCATAGTACGGCACAGCACGGTTCAGTACAGCTCACCTTGGTTCGGCTCAGTTCGGCTCGGTTTGCCGTGACATCATCGTAAACGCGCCACAAGCGACCTCCTGAAAAAGTTTTTCATTCCGCGTCGCCCCATCCAGCTCTCACTGGATCCGCTCCTCGGCTAACAACGAGAGGAACGTCTGTACTTCCTCAATAGACCACGAAACAGCCATTTTTGGTTAAAACAAAATGGTGCGTCCGAACCTTCGCTGGCTGTGCTAAAAATCTAGGGGGTCTGTTGTGTCTCGTGTCGCAAGTTCAGTGACGCAGTAATGCCGATTTTCTCCGGCCAATCAGTGACCAGCAGAGTTTACACGTCACGTTTTGGTAACGGTTCGGCGCTTGGAACCTCGGCTGAGGTGGTACTAAAAAAAGGACCAGGTACTGCTCCCAGTGGAAAACCCCCCAAAAGTGAGCTGAACTGAACCGTGTCGTGCCGTACTATGCAGTGGAAAAGCGCCATTACACGTACAACTTGCCTGAACGAGGGGCCTGTGTTGCCTCAAAAGCCTGCATATTGAAATCGTTCTAGTTAGCCAATAAAAGGTGTCATTTTGCTTAACCCTCATCTGTGAATGCCATTTTTATAACGTTTCCATGAATGGGGGGTCTTGCACACCCCCATCTTGCAGACCATTTTAAACTGGTTAAATCTGCCTAAAAAGCAATACAATAACTTCAGAAATTTTATTACCTCTGAAATGAAGTAAATGTGATGTAAATTTTCAATGGTTTACCTTTGTAACAGTAATGCGTGTTCAGTGTTCACCAAATCATATAAAATGCAGTCGTAGTAGCACAAACACGAGATGTCAGTTACACGTCGGATTCGCATACAGAACGGTCACTCAGAATCTGCCTCAACTTCAACGTGTTTGCAGGCCAGGCACACCAGGGAACGCTCTGAATGTTCCTGGCAAACCGGAAGTTTGCACTGGGAGCAAGCGGCCTTTATCTTTCTCTACGTTGCCCTTGGGCACATGTGACAGCGTCGCTTCTTAGCTTCATTTGCTGCATCTCCACGGGGCTGTTTCATCATCTATTTTTGTTTTCTCATCACTTGACACAGTGTCACTTCCATCATCATTGTCCTCTTCATTTGAGTTGTGCGATATATCGAAATCCGACAACTCCTTCATTATTTCAGCCAGGGCTTCACTTGCATTGAATTTCTTTGTTGGTTGTTGACTCACTGTTCATAAACACATCAACTGGACTTGCTCCTCAACAAACTATACACCAGCAGGACTAAGAAAATCTAAACCAAGGAAAATACAAATTTAAATAGAAAATTCAAATATAAAATATAAAACGAAGCAAAAACGCTTGTACAAAAATGGTAACGTTTCCATGAATGGGAAGGGTCTCGGAGACCCCCAACTAATTTGTGTTACTGTAGCACTTATTTGCACGAAGCTATTTCGGATTTCGGCACATTTTTCAAGACAACACAAAATGAAAAGTCAGAAAATTTCATGGCCGTCGTATTACCTTGAAAGGAAAAGAATTTGAAAATCTGTGACTGGAGGTCTCGGTGACCCCCCTCATTCATGGATTAGGGTTAACTTCTCACTGGTCTGTAGCAAAATGCTTTAGTGCAAAAAATAGGCCTACTTTATTGAATTTGGAAATTTGAATTTCTCAAACAGAAACTTTCTGTGTGATATTAGATTCTCTGAAACTGAAAAAAATGTAAATGTTTTAAAAATAAGCTACAATTGTTTTACGGTATAAGTGCTTTTCATGTTCAGAATACAACTTGAAGAACTGGCTGAAAATTGACAGCCTGCCCCGTTCTTAATGTTATTTGAAGCAGAGAAGTAGGGATGCTGCGATTCATTGGCCACAACACCTAATACGTTTGAAGGGAGTAAAAAAACATTTTTTTTTTGCAGACTGGACTAATTTTTGTAAATAATAATTGAATACGATGATAAAAATAAGTAGCCATCACTCCCTGATTCACACCTGCTCTCTATCACAATGGTTAAACGTTTTGAGTACTCCAGCCTTCGAATATCCTCTATTCCACCAGGAGACGGGCCACTACACAAGGAGAGCTGGACAAGGTCATAGAAGAGCATCAACCCTTCATGCGAGGAGGGAAAAGAGCCCAACAAAATGACCTCCAGCTGGCCACTGGTGTACATGTTTCTGGCCAAACTGTCAGAAACAGATTCCATGAGGGTGGCACGAGGGCCAGCACTCACAGCCAATCAATGTGCAGCTTGACTGGAAATCGCCAGAGAATACCACAATTTGCAGCTCCGCCATTTGTGCCCGCTTTCAATTCTTAGAAGAGAGCAGGTGACAGACATAAAAGAGTCTGAAGATGCAGTGGTGAATATTACGCAGCCTGCAATATGATCCAGCATGACTGGTTTGGCAGTGGGTCAATGATGGTCTGAGGAGGGTTACACAGACCTCTACATGTTAGACAGCGGTCGAAGAAAATCCTCAGAGCCATTATCAGATCTTACGCTGGTGCAGTGGGCCCTGGGGTCCTCCTGGTGCAGGACAATGCCGGGCCTCATGTGGGTCTGTACGCAGTTTCTGGATGACAAAGGCATTGATGCCATTGACTGGCCAACACGTTCCCAGACCTCAACCCAGCCGTGAACCTCTGGGACATTAAGTAGCTCCACAGACTGCCCAAGAGCTCACTGATGCAGATCTGGGTGGACACCATCCGCCATCTCATCAGGAGCATGCCCAGACGTTGTCGGGAATGCATACAGGCACTTGGCAGCCACACACACTACTAAGTCACATTATGAGTTGTCGTGATGAAATTCACACAATTTAGATCAGCCTGTGATTTCAATTTTTGGCTTTGATTTACGGTGTGATGTTGAATCAGCCCTCAGTGGGTTGGTGATTTTGGTTTGCATTGACCATTGTTGAATCATTTTGTTTTCAACGAATTGCACAGGATTACTCAATAAAGATTTTCCACTTGAGTAATTTGCTCATTGAGATCTGATGTGTGATTTAAGTGCTCCCTTAATTTTCTACAAGCAGCAAACGTGTAGATTTAGGCTGGGTGTCAATGAGATGTATACAGAATTTTTCATCATTTTCTAAGCAGCGTGCAACCATAACGAAAAAGAGCAGTAAAATGCTACATTATACTGTAAAACCTACACTTTATTAATTACAGGAAGTGTTAAGCATTGTCAAAGGCTTTGACAAAGTCAATTGTTTCAAACGCAACAGTGAAATACGTGCCTAAGGGCAACAGTTGAGACTAATGGGAAAAGGGAAAATGAAGCAGCCACTCCTTATACCGAAGTGAGGTAAAGTCTAGTCTGTTCTGCCCCATTAATGTCCTCCATTTTAAGAGGATTAACAGATGAAATATACAGATTGTTTTCCTATCTGCTGCCTTAATGAGCCACTTAACTGATACAGTCTTTTAATTGACAAAGTTTTTTTTGTTTTTAGGTGCTCATGTTTTGTGTGAGTGAGTGCTTTTTACATTAAAATGATTTTTTTTCTTGAGGATGTATAATTTCAATATAGAATAGAAGCAAGATTTCTAAGTATCATTGGGCACACGTTACTCCTCTCCTCAGGTTGCTACATTGGCTCCCTGTGGCTGCAGGCATTAAGTTCAAATCCTTCATGCTTGCCTACAGAGTAGTCAATGGGTCAGTACCAGTGTATATGAAGACACTGGTGAGGTGCTCTGCTCCTTCTTGACCTCTTGGGTCTGCCAGTAAACAGCGTCTGGTGATGCCACCTCCACATGGTCTCAAGCCTTAATCCAGATTCTTTTCATGTGTACTTCCTAGTTGGTGGAACGGGCTGCTTACCTCCATCGGAACTGCCGACTCCCTCAATGTTTTTAAAAAGCGACTGAAGGCCCATCTGAATATCTGTTGAATTAATTAGAAAAACCTTTGCTCTGTGATACTTTATATTGATGGTTAATTTATTGTTAGATTAAGTTTAATTGCTTTAATAATTGTAATATAAAATTGTAAATGTATTAGTTATCACCTGTGTAAATGACCCAGATTATTTGTTCTATTTGATACTTTTTAGATACTTAAATCCCTGAACGAATTATACCTTATAATTAAATAAATAATTCATTAGACTCTTATTTTGAAATTGGGAACGGGCAACTTCCGGGAAGGAAGTTCGAACTGCTACTGTTTGCTCACCAGAAAAGGTTAATGAGAAAGTTATCGTTTTCCATCCATCTTTAAATTAGCATCTAGCTGGAAGGCGAACAGGTATGTTTGTGTATTGTACTTGTTGTTTACATTTCTGACAATTTGTAAATTTATTACTTGATTGTTAACAAGTTTCTGAGTAATCTAGCAGGCTGATGCTAGCACAGCCTAGGCCTTTTCTGTGAATTATTTAGCATAGGGGAAAACGTAGTTATATCAAGTGAATGTTTATTTTTTTTTATATTATGATTACAGCTCTTACGATGTGTCTATGGTAATTTGTGAATAAATGGGTTGGAATACCCCACCATGGTCCATTCATCACGATCATTGAGTACATCGTCTGAATAAAGTCCAGCTGGAATGCTACAACCTGTCCTACTACACTTACTGAACAAACAGGCCCTAGCCTAATGTTACTCCATTATGTTTACCTCTTTTGTAAGTCGCTTTGGCTAAAAGCGTCTGCCAAACAAATAAATGTAAATGTAAGAATATTTAATTACACAAATAGAAAGCATGAAAAATAACATTAATATAAACAAAAGAATCAAAAATGACCAAAAAAGACATAAAAAAGGAATCTGAACCCCAGCCAGGGAGGGAGCCATGGCTGAAACATAACAATTCCATTACCTGTTGTTCACAGGCAATGTAGCTACCGTATATACTTATGTTTAAGTTCTCCCGCGGATAAGTCAGGGATAGATTTTACTGTACAATTTCCTGTATTTTATAATTTTGGTCGTATAAGTTGAAAGCGGAAAACTCGCGCTATTGGTCCAAGAGATTCTGATATGCTAACGCCCACCTGAGAGAGTAACCACTGAGCACACTGCCTTTTTTTTATGTATTGTGCCTACATGACCACGCGGTAATGCCCAAACTATTCCGAAGTGACGTTTGCACTGATTTGTTTTTGTATCTCACACCCTCATACACCTTTATCGTAAGAGCATCCCTTATCTAAAGAAATTGGTAACTGTGCTGCTGCAACAAAATTCGATGTGTCTGAGAGATTTGAGGAGGCAAGAAGATGAAAAAAAAAAAACAATTAAGTGCCGAATTTTTGAACGGGAGTATAAGTTGGGGTCTGATTTTATGATTGATTTATTAGGTTTCAAGACCTGACTATGGTAGTTTTTATATATATATATATATATATATATATATATATATATATATATATATATATATATATATATATATATATATTTATATATATATATATATATATATATTGTCACGCACATACAGTAGGAGACCGGGACGGATTTTAACACACCTGGGAAGACATTACGGGCAGGGAATGGCGGGTACTAACTTTCTCCCTGTGCTTTCTTGCAGAAAAAGACGCTCCACCGCCATAAGCCGGCTTTGCCCGCAGTAAGTTACTTCTGCCCTTCCTTCGCCATCTTGTCCTGACGTGATCGATCCCAGCATCCCTCACGGTTCCTTCCCAGCATTCCTCTACTTCCGGCTCCTCCCTCATAAAATGGCCGCTGACGCCATATTTCGGCGTCGCGAATATGAACTGTTTAGTTTATATTTTGACCTGCTTTTCTTTGATTTATTGTGGATCATCTACAATATACAGGGCCGGAAAACCCCAAACCTTTGTGCTGTTTCCTCTTGAGTTTATTACATTGGCGTAGCCGACAGGATAGAAGATCCCCAGAGATGACAGAGGGACAGGACCTGAATACCGTGCTGCAGGGGATGAATGCCCAACTCCAAGCCCTGCAGCAAGCGCAAGCCGCTACCACCCGGGTGTTGGAGGCTACGAAGACCAGGCTGGCAGAGGCCCAACGAGCAAGGCCAGACCCGCCCAGACCGACGCCTCCTACTTTGGTACTTATGACCGACGCAGACGACGTCGAGTCGTATTTGGCTATTTTTGAGCGGACGGCCACCCGGAACGAGTGGCAGCGGTCCGAGTGGGCGTCCATTCTGGCGCCTTACCTGAAGGGGCCCGCGCAGCGGGCCTATTATGACCTTCCCGAGGAGGAGGCCGCGAACTACGACCTCCTCAAACCGGAGATCCTGGCCCGGTACGGCATTACGCCGGGCCAGAAGGCGGCAGAGTGGCGGAACTGGCAGTTCAACCCTGAACAACCTGCCCGTGCCCAGGCTTTCAACTTCTGGGGCAAGATGGGGCACTGGCTATGGCCTGTGAGGGCCTGGTGAACGACATGCCCATTTCCCTCGCCCAGCAGGTCCAGCGACATCCATATAAGGATATGCCGGGTCTCCTGGAAGTCCTGGAGCGTCAGCTTGCGGTTCTCCAAGTCGGGGAGTCAGAAAAGTCTGCTCGTGGGAACCGACAGGGACGGGCGGCCAACCCCGAGCCCCCTCGACGCACTGCGGAAGCGCCGTCAAGGCCTAGAGAAAAGCCGGCCTCTCCACGCTGTTACAAGTGCGTCGAGACCGGCCATCTGCTGCCAGCCTGTCCCCTGAACATCACGACCGAGCCAAAAGACTGCACCTGGGCATCTACGGAGAGGTACTGTACCCCGTTGCATCCTTTGGCGAGTCCAAACACGGGAGTGGTGTTATTGAATGGGCACGCGGTGGTGGCTTTGTTTGATTCCGGCAGCAACATAACCATTGTGGCTCGCCGTTATGTTTTCCCGCGACAGTGGCTGAAACAACACCTACAAGTCACTTGTGTGCATGGAGGGACCAAGTCATATCGTTCCACACAATGTTATATCACCTGGAAGGGGGAGTTAACTAAATTGATGGTTGCTGTGTTGCCCGAACCCCCCTATCCGGTGATTTTGGGACATGATAGGTCAGAGAAAAATTGCGGTAAGACACACACCGCTCCCGGGGCCTCGTTGGATCTGGTCATGAGGGGGCAAGGCGCCACTCCCGCGGTCTCCACGCCGTGCTCTGGGGCAGGCCCTAGTGGTGCTGGTGCCTCGGGGGACGTTTCCACGGTGACGGACCCTGACCTGGAAGATTCCGCCGGGGAAGGGACTAGCCAGGGAACTCTTCTGGGGTCCAGGCCACAGGACCCTCTGGGTAGCTTGGATCACCAATTTCGGTCCACGCCGGCCTCATTTAAGAGGGAGCAGTGGAATGATGATTCCCTGCGGTTTGCGCGGAATGCGGTAGTTCTGCCTAATAGCTCACAAGCCGACGGTTCCACACCACGTGAACCCTTCTTTGTGCTTGAAAATGATCTGCTGTATCGGGTGGCAACCCACGAGGGCGAGGTGCGGAAGTTGCTGCTAATTTCGTGTACCTTCCGGCGGGAGGTATGCGAATTAGCTCATGCTCACCTCCTTGGCGCCCATCTCGGGGCCGAAAAGACCTTGGAGAGGATCAAGCTCCGTTTTTACTGGCCTGGGATTAATGAGGAGCTCCTCTCGTCCCTATACCCCTGATCGACACCCCTTCGACAGAATAGGGGTCGACTTAGTAGGACCCTTGGAGCCCTCAAGCCGTGGCTATAAATACATATTGGTTATGGTGGATTACGCCACCCGATACCCAGAGGCGGTTCCCCTGCGCTCCGCTAACACAAAAAGCATCGCACGGGAATTAGTTAATTTGTTCTCCAGAGTGGGTATACCCAAAGAAGTCCTCACGGACCAGGGTACACCCTTTACCTCGGATACGTTCAGGGAGGTGGCCAGATTACTCAGAATAAAGCACCTGAAAGCGTCTGTCTATCACCCTCAGACAGACGGGTTGGTAGAGAGGTTTAACCAGATGCTTAAGCAGATGCTCCGCAAAGTAGTCAGCACGGATGGTAGGAACTGGGATCAGCTCCTCCCGCTGGTGCTTTTTGCCTACCGGGAGGTACCTCAGGCCTCTACGGGCTTCTCCCCTTTTGAGTTGTTGTATGGGCGACAACCCCGAGGCATTTTGGATATACTAAAAGAGGGCTGGGAAGCCGAGGCCCTTCCCTCCTCTAACATATTGGAGTATGTGGCGCAACTGCGTGACAGTGACTTGTGCGCAGGCAGCGCAGGCCCGGTGTTACAACCGCAAATCCGTTCTTCGGGAGTTCCGCCCGGGGGTCCGAGTTATGGTGCTCGTTCCTATCTCCCACTCCAAGTTGCTCGCTCACTGGCAAGGGCCATACGAGGTTAAGGAGCGAAAAGGACTGGTCGACTATTTGGTGAAACAACCCAATCGTCGACCAACTGAGAGGATCTACCATGTAAACTTGTTGAAACCCTGGAAAGATCGGGAGGAGCTTCCCGACGCCCCTAGGTCCCTCTCCCTTTTCTCGTGCACGACTGCCCTTAACCTCGGTGATGAGCTAAATCCCAAACAATGGCAGGAGTTAATGTATGTGATCCGAGCCATCCCCGAAGTAGTGAGCGAGTTGCCTGGCCGGACCTCGCTGATTGCTCACGACATAGTCACAGACCCCGGCGTAATCGTCCGGGAGAGGCCCTATAAACTCCCGGAGGCAAAACGCGCTGAAGTGGAATTAGAGGTGCAACGAATGTTAGATATGGGCATTATTGAGGAGAGCCATAGCCCTTGGTCCAGCCCTATCGTCCTCGTGTCCAAGCCAGACGGCTCCTGGAGATTCTGTAACGACTTTAGACGTCTGAACCAGGTCTCCAAATTTGACGCCTACCCGATGCCCCGCATTGATGACCTCCTTGAGCGGCTGGGTACGGCTCGATACTTGACTACGCTTGATATGACGAAAGGGTATTGGCAAATTCCCTTAAAGGCATCCGCAAAAGAAAAAACGGCCTTTAGCACCCCTAGTGGACACTGGCAATACAAGGTCCTCCCATTTGGGCTGCACGGGGCCCCCGCAACCTTTCAACGTCTGGTGGATAGAATGTTGAAACCCCACCAGTCCCATAGTGCCGCCTACCTGGATGACGTCGTCATCTATTCCGGCACCTGGGAAGAACATCTATTGCAGGTCTCTGCTGTCCTCACAACACTAGCTAAAGCCGGCCTCCGCATAAATCCTCGAAAGTGTTTTTTTGGCTTGAAGGAGGCCAAGTATTTAGGCTACCTTGTGGGACGTGGACAGGTGAGACCCCAGTGTTCAAAAATTAAAGACATCTTGGAATGGCCCCGTCCGAATACCAAGACGCAGGTGCAAGCTTTCTTGGGGTTAGCGGGGTACTACCGCCGGTTCGTGCCCCGTTTCTCCGAAAGGGCTGCACCCTTGACCAATTTAACAAAGAAGGGTGCTCCCTTATACATGGTGTGGAATGACAAGGCGGAACACGCATTCAGTGACCTAAAGAAGGCCCTTACATCGACACCTGTTTAAGGACGCCCGATTTTGGGCTCCTTTTTATTCTCCAGACCGACGCTTCGGACACAGGCCTAGGCGCCGTGTTGAGCCAAAGCATCAACGGTGTCGAACACCCCGTGATGTACCTCAGCCGGAAACTGATAGACTGGGAGACCCGGTACGCGGCAGTGGAGAGGGAGGCCTTGGCCATAAAGTGGGCGGTGACCCATCTCCGTTATTACCTGCTGGGTCGTGAATTCACTCTGGTGACTGATCACGCTGCACTTCAGTGGATGTCCCTACATAAAGAGTTGAATCCGCGGGTCACCAGGTGGTTTCTGGATTTACAGCCGTATAAGTTCACCGTCACTTATCGTCGGGGCACCCTTCAGGCCAATGCCGATGCCCTCTCTCGTATCCACGACCTCTTGGTTAGGTCCGTCCGACCTGGCGGTCTTGGGCTAAGGGGGGGGGATCATGTCACACACGCACGAGTAGGAGACCGCGGACGGATTTTAACACACCTGGGAAGACATTCGCCGGCAGGGAATGGCGGGGTACTAACTTTCTCCCTGTGCTTTCTTGCAGAAAAAAAGACGCTCCGCCGCCATAAGCCGGCTTTGCCCGCAGTGCGTTACTTCCGCCCTTCCTCAGCCATCTTGTCCTGACGTCATCGATCCCAGCATCCCTCACGGTTCCTTCCCAGTATTCCTCCGCTTCCGGCTCCTCCCTCATAAAATGGCCGCTTTTCTTTGATTTATTGTGGATCGTCTACAATATACGGGGCCGGAAAACCCCAAACCTTTGTGCTGTCTCCTCTTGAGTTTATTACAATATATATACTTATATATAATTTGATGCTATCCGTATGTATGGTGTTCGCGTCAATACCTCGACTCAATACAAGTTAGAACCATGCAATGGGACTCTGCCTGCCTCTGTCTGTAGTTAGAACATAACGTGGCAAATGCGGATGCAGTATTGCATGATTGGCTAAGAATGTTGGAATGCTTCAGTGACGCCACTGGACGCCTGTGCATAGTAAGTCGGTGTTGGTTCGAGCAGATAACAGTAAGTTCAGTAAGTTCGGTTGGTTTTTGGAACGTTTTTGGACTAACATCGTCGACTGACTTAAACCCTTTGACAGCTCCAGAAACGTAAGTAATTTAGAACGTATCGCCATTTGCTTGGTACGTAGAAATCTATTTTTGGGCATTTCGGTTTTGGCATCTATCCTTTTGACATCTATTGGCAAACTGAGTACTGACGGCTGGGTATTAACAACGGTCATTATTTAAATTTTAGCCGATCTCAGGTTTAAAATGACCACGCCAACATAATTATTACTCCAACTCTGATTAGAGTCATAAAATATGGTTTGTTTTGAAAATTTGTTTCCCAGAAAAAATCAAATGAGGTGCGTCAAAGTGCTGAGTTCACGTCTCGCAGCACCATTTAAACAGGCAGCTCTTCATTACATCGGCCGAAAAAGTCTATTTTAAGCACAAATCAGTGTCATGATAACAAAATCATTTTAAGGACTTAAAAAAACAAATAATTCTTTGCAGAGAAAGTATGGATTTCACAAATGTAGAATTTGTAGCCCGATTCAATCAGGCTCCCAGTTGCTAGTATATATATAAATCAGGAGTGGTTTTCCCTGGACTTTCTCATATACAGTGATCCCTCGCTATATCATGCTTTGACTTTTGCGGCTGCACCCCATTATGGATTTTAAATGTAAGCATATCTAAATATATATCACAGATTTTTCGCTGGTTCACATATTTCAGCTAACAATGGGTTTTTTAATTTATGGTACAAGCTTCCTCAGTTGTTTTGCCCAGTTGATTTCATACAAAGGACGCTATTGGCGGATGGCTGAGAAGCTACCCAATTAGAGAACATATTACATATTAAATAAAACTCCTCAATGATATACGATGTGCTTCCCACACGGTGCTTTGCATACTTAAAAGCCCGAACAGCACGTATTTATTTTTGACTGTTTGCTTTTCTCCGTCTCTCTCACTCTCTCTGACATTCTCTGCTCCTGACGGAGGGGGTGTGAGCAGAGGGGCTGTTCGCACACTGGCCTAGAGGATACGGACGCTCCTCTAAAAAATGCTGAAATACTACCTTCATATTGCTCCCTTCCTTGCAGCTGCTTTTTCCGGCGGTGCTTCGCATACTTAAAAGCCCGAACAGCCCTATTGATTTTTGATTGTTTGCTTCTCTCTCTCTGACATTCTCTGCTCCTGACGCGCACTCCTTTGAAGAGGAAGATATGTTTGCATTCTTTTAATTGTGGGACAGAACCGTCATCTCTGTCTTGTCATGGAGCACAGTTTCAACTTTTGACTAAAGGGTGTTATTTCATGTCTAGAGGGCTCTAATAATGTTAAAAAATGTATTTAGAAGGTCGTAAACAGGTTTTCAATGCTCTAACTGCATAAATATTCGATTTATAAATAAAGAATCCTACTTCGCGGAAATTCATTTATCGAGGTAGAGTCTGGAACGGATTAACCGCGATAAACGAGGGTTTACTGTACTCAGTTATGGGGATGGATATTTGAGGAGTAAACTGCAAGACAATGATTATATCTTTATATTACGTATATTTAAGAACCATCAACAATCAAATCAAATTAATAATATACTAAACAATTATTATAAAAGTGATAAATCGGACTCTGCAGCTGCATGAATAAAAGGTAAAGTACCATTTCCAGTTAGCGGAAATAGCTCAAATGTTGATAGAAATCTACATTTTTGTACCTAATACTTGTATGCAAAATTTGGTTGACCTAAGTGAAAGCGTACTCAAGTTATTGTGTTTACACACACGCACGCCAAAAATGGTATTTTCAGATTCGGAATGGTCGAGATTCATCAAAATCTTGAAATGGAATTTTTGGAGGATTCCAATACTTTCTATATACTTCATATACGAGAAAGTCAGGGAGGTCTAAAATGTCGAGATTCATCAAAATCTCGATATCAAATTTTTGGACGATTACAATACTTTCCCTATACCTTGTATACGAGAAAGTAAAAAATGGAAGCATTATTCCAAACAAATTCACATAGTACTCCACTAAAATGTTGCATTTTGTCATTCTGCTAATTTTCTGTAAAGATACACTTTATAAATTTACTTCAAATGGTGAAGAAATGTAAACTTGTGCTGAAAAACAGGCTGAAAAATTACAAGGAACTGATGGAAATGCAAAAGATTATATTGTGAATCAAATGAATTATCTTCGAATTTTCAAGCTTTTGGGACAGTATTCTAACATTCTGACTGTGGGGTTAGCTTTACGGTTGAGCATTTCATACATCTGGAATAGTGTTACTGTTCCATGCAAGTACTGTATTCTTGGACCAAGGAAATAGGGATATAAAATATCTATTAAATAAATAGCATTATAAATGTCTTTAAAGTATTTGAATACTTATGCTTGTGCTCAATCAGTAGTAAAATGAGTATAGTATCTCACTCCAGTCACCAACACCTTCTTTCTTCACCAGTTTCTTCACTCGTTTCTTGCGAGCGACTGTCACGCCTTTGCTACTTTGCTTCGTGATCACGCTGTAATGTGTCCTCTCTCGCAGCAGCAGGTTTAGTTGCGTTTCGTTTCGGCATTGTTCCGTAAGGTTTCCTCCGTACAAGTGCACATGGGTAGCTGAAGACGGAAAGGCATAGTGGGAATAGTGAAACACACGAATTGGTGACCAGGGGAACCATCCGACTCAGACGCGGGGCTCGAAATACTTAATATACCCCACCCACCCATTTTCTAACCCGCTGAATCCGAATACAGGGTCACGGGGGTCTGCTGGAGCCAATCCCAGCCAACAAGGCAGGAACCAATCCTGGGCAGGGTGCCAACCCACCGCAGGACACACACAAACACACCCACACACCAAGCACACACTAGGGCCAATTTAGAATCGCCAATCCACCTAACCTGCATGTCTTTGGATTGCGGGAGGAAACCGGAGTGCCCGGAGGAAACCCACGCAGACACGGGGAGAACATGCAAACTCCACGCAGGGAGGACCCGGGAAGCGAACCCGGGTCTCTAACTCGAGCAGCAGCGCTACCACTGCGCCACCGTGCCGCCCCTATACTTAATATATGTTATTTATAATTAAATTTTTTTTTTTGTTATGAACTTCCCCAAAAGAGTTGATCCCTGTAAATAGTAAATAGTATATGAACAATATAATCTGTTGTAGTACGGGCACACCTCATAACCTGCATACACCACGTGTTTGGCTGTAACGCCAGAAGCGCGGTGGACGCAGTAAGGGAAGGTTGTGGTTTCTGTTTCTTTCGTGATTTTTTTATTTCATTTTATTGATTATTTATTAGGGAGAAGACGTTAATGTGACGCTCTGTCTATTTCTTTACTTTTGTTTTGAAAAGATTTTCGGAAACAGGAAAAATAAAAGGAAAGGGGAAAGAACGGAGGGGGGTAAGCAGGAATTCTGAGAGGGGATGGACTACGGGGCGGCTATACAGCCAAAAGGAACGCGAACCCGGACACGGACACGACGCTGGGCTTTTATTATATAGATAAGCTCTTATAGCACAGAGGAAGCAATTATGTCCTCATTTCTTTTTCTTCTCCATTCATCTCTATTGGTCTATTAAACTCATCCATTTAGCTACGTTTACAAGCCTTATGTTTTACCCCGTTGGCCACGCTCTCTCTCTGAGGGGTGGAGGTCGACTTGTTTTTCAATCTCAATCCTATTTTTTGTAAAAATTGATCGATTTGTATGGAATGATTACAATAAAATTATTTAAAAAAAATGTATTATTTGTTGACTAAGTATCATATGAAAGTGCAGTATGCAGTAAATTATCACATTTGTCTGGGTTTTAGTGCTTGAAAGTTGTATGCATTGATGTGTCAATCATCAATGGTGAAACGCTACGAAGGGTCCGTGAAGAATTGGACTACAGAAGTGACGAGTGCACTTGTTGCACATTTGTTAGATTAAGTAGAAAACTGTGAGAGTTAATGCGTCAATTAATTTAGTATACATTGTGACAGATAGGGGGCGCTGTCGTCCCCTTGAACCCTCAGACCAAACACCAGACACCAGATAAAAGTGCAAATAATTTTATTTGTACAATAATAAAGTGCACAAAGCACCTTCACCTCCACTATACTTTCAATACTTGTAATAATACACAATAATTAATCCTCCACACCTCCCAGCAGCTCAGTCACCCTTCCTCCCAAACTCAGCTCTCCCTGCTGGGGTTTCCCAACAGTCCTTTTATATCTCTTAACCCGGAAGTGCTTCAGATTCCTCAGTCCATGTGATTCCCCAGCACTTCCGGGTCAGGTGAAAAGTGCTCTTTTTTCTTCAGCCCGGAAGTACTTTATTTCTTCCGTCCTCGTGACTGGGAAGTACTTCCGGGCTATACGGAAAATACAAGTCCTTGAGCCTCCCTGCAGCGTCCTCTGGCGGCCCCCACGATATCCAGCAGGGCTGTGAAGGAAAACTCCAAGGTCCATGATGCCCTGCTGGAATTCAGGGCATCTCCACGTTGCAGGGAGGGCTCCATCTGGCAGCTTGGGGGTATTGGCCGGGAAATATTGCCGGCCATTGTCCACAACATGTACATACAATATGATCCCTAGTTACTGTGTAATCCATTAGTTCTTTTTGAATCACTCTATATGGTGAAGTGCTACACGATTATGAGATTTTTTCTCATACACTGCATTATATAGTTAAGAGTTTATTGAATGCACTATATCAAAACGTTGACATATTTAAAATCAGGTATGGTGCTGCCTTGGTTTGTGAGTATAATTTGTTACAGATATGTGCTTGTAATCCAAAGCACTTGTACAGTATATCAAAGTGAATTTCCCCATAAGATAAATAATGGAAACTCAGATGAGGCGTTCTACAACCCAAAAATATTCATATAAAAATGATTAATACAAAATATAAAGTAAAAATGCATACAACAAATTAACTTGCACTTTACCTTTAAAAAGAATCATGGCTGGTGTGAAGGAGACGAGAGAGAGGAGGGTTATTGTGTAGGACGACTTTCACTCTAACTAACGGAATCCCTGAAATCTGTTGGCTCACTGAAATCATTTTGTTTTTCTTGCGACTTTAACAAGGAACCTCTCCAATGACAGTTGCTTTTGCCTGAAGAGTCACTACACTTGCACACAAAAAAATGTTTTATGCACTGTAAGGTTTCTAAACTCTTTTGGGATTCCCCCCAACAGGAGAACACACAGAAGAGCGTCCCGGAGCAACCGCAGGTTCCCAGCGCTATAGCAGTTCGCCGCAAAAGCAAATCCGAAAACATCGCGGACATGCTATAAGCTCCTGCTGTCGATGGGTGATTCAAGGAACATTATAAATGTAAGTTCAGAGTATTACTTGGCCCCGACCCTGCTGGACTGCTGTGTCTGTGTATAGGAGAGCGGTAGATCGCGCTACAATAAATAACCGTGCTGTTCCTGTTTGAAGCTGAATAAAGCTGGTGTTGCTAAAGTACTGAAATTCAGCTTCGTGTTTTGGGATGCAAGACAGGGACTCACATGTTACAACACACACACACACACACACACACGTGGTCACCATGATATAGTAAACAGTATACACTCGTACGGATGTTGACTATATGAGTGAGGCACACCGACTGAGACCAAGAATGGGAGACGATTACCCACAATCCTGCAGCGAGAGAGAGAGAAGAACCATCAGCTCAGTTGTGATCACGTAACACTCGGCAGACAAAGCGTATACGGACTACTTGTATTGCAACACCTCGCAACGTTTTCAAGTTAAAATTTATTAAAAATTTTAGCTCGTCTAGCAAAACACTCGCAGACCAAGTTACTCGCAATCCAAGGTTTTGCTGTATTGGCAATTAAGTTACAACTAACAACTTTTGTATGTACTGTGTTATAATTTTTTCATTGTAGGGTTTAATTATAGAGTGTATGTACTGTTACTATTATTAAGAATGATTTACGCCTTAATCGGCTTGTCAATGATTTTTTCTGAGGAAATGCTTAAAGCCATCACATTCTTTGCTGTGTGTTTCTGAATTAGTGTTCTTTTTTGTGTCTCTTGTTTTTATTTTGTTTCCCTGTTACCCTCTTTTAAATATGTCCATCTTGGTATTTTTTTAACATTGAATTGATTTTATTTTATAATTACTTCTGTCCACTGCTTATGCGGCTATATAGAACGTTTTGAATAAAACTATAATTCCTATGTTGTGCTTTGGTAACCTTTGTTATGCATGCACATCTAAGGATCATCCTGCCGCTGTCACTACCTGTCTTGTCTCTTCACTCTGTAGCTCAGAGAAGATGACCCAGGAAACTGACAGACAAATTGTGACTCAGAAGGAACACAGAACTCATTTTTTTAGTTTAACTCTTTCAGGGTGGATGTCGACTTTTGTCGAAATTGAGGAGTAAAAGATGGTAATCAGCTGTAAACTGTGACAAAACTCTCGGTTATGTTTTAGTTCGACTCTCTTTGCTAGAAGGAAAGTTAGCTTCATTGATATAACCCTGATTCCCTGCATGTGCACGAGTAGTGAAGAGCAAACAGCCTCTAAAATGGCATTGACATTTGGTGGGAGATCAAAGTGAATGCGCATGCTAAATACTTCTTGAGCAATGTTATCGAGGAATCGGACTGACTTATCGTACTCCGATTTTGATCCAAGTGATTGAAAAGGAAAGTGTGGTACCAGCATCAGCTGATCGGTCCCCAGCTGATTGTGTTGCTGAACATGTTCATGTAGCTGATGCGCCTACAGCAACATTCACCTGGAAGGACCACCACTTATGATGACAAGCGCTACAAACCAGACTGTGCTGCACTGTGACTGCTACCACTGCATTCCCACTGGCCATCGAGCCGCCCCTGTGCAGCTACTGCTGCCAGAGATGGAGAACAGGCACCGACAGCAGCCACAGCATGCAGCTTATGTCGAGTTATGTGTGAAACCATTGCTTTGGTGCTTTACAGGAAACAGGAGTTTTTTTGGAAAACTTGGGGGCTCCACCCCCTGCTCACTTCGCTCGCCCACCCCTGGGTTTGGTTTACCAAATATACAATTTAAAGAGATTGTTATTTTTAATGGGAATTGTTACATATGCATTATTTTCACTAAAAACAATATTTGTCCTTTATTTCCGGCCCCGGGGTGGTTAAATCTCTTTCTCGCTTCGTGAAGGGGGGCTGAATGCACGCTAAGGAGATGTGGTCGGAACAGCTGCTGTCTTTCTGAGTGTTCTGCTTGTTACTTGTCATCGTTTTAAGAGCCGGGAGCACATGAAGCGTGTCTGCCAACAGCATTCCAACAACTGCTGGGTTAGATGTCTGTGAACTTTTTTAAAATTGTAAGTAGGGCGTGACATGTGCACAGGTATTGCTTCCTAAGGTTGTAATGTCTAGTCTTGCGTGACGTCAAAGTGTCTCTCTGAGATGATCACGTTTCGATCGCTTCGGTCAACCTCCCCGGAGGCGCACTACGCTCCTGCCACTTCGTGTCTCTCCAGCTTGCATTATAAATGGGGGGGAGCTGAATGCTCGCCAAGGAGATATGGACGGATCAGCTGCTGGCTTTGTGTTGCTGCTGCCGAGGTGCGTGTTCTGCTTGTCGCGCTGCATGTCGATCATTTAAAAGCCTGTACAGCAGCTGTCCTTTTGTCTCACTGCCTTGTCTTCTGTGATGTTAAAGTGTCTCTCGCGGGACATCAAATTGTCTTCCAAGAAGATCACGTCTCTTCCACCTCCCAAGATGTCCCAAGATTTTTTTTTATAATAGAGAGAAATATTCAGCCCTCAAAGAATTAACCAGGAGATGAGTACCAAAGACATAACAAACAAAATAAAATAAAACAAAACAACAGAAACCTAGACGAGAGGCAAAAATCACAGTCAAATTTCAGGCAAGAAGTCAAAAACTAGGCAAGAGACAAAAATTAATCAACAAGAGAATTATTATAAAGGTTTAGAAGGATTTATCCACAGATCGGAAAAAACTCAATGCAACTGCTGATATTTTTATCTTGTCTGCTGATGAACTCGAGGTCCTGTTCCTGGAGACCACACCCCTAGAAACACAGGACGCAACCCTAACAACGGTACACAAAATGGCTTCCACTATAGGAAAAGGCTATGAAGTCAAGTCAAGTTGGGGAGCATGCACTGGTACAATGCGTTGCTGTACCCACTACACGGCGAAACAACTCGGGATCCCGGTTTGCAACCCCCCAGGCAGACACGCGGTCCAGTCCTGCCCTCCGGAAGTGACTCTCTATCTGCCATAGCCAGGTGTTACGTGGGTGACCCCTTGGTCTGGTCCAGCCACTTGGGTCCTCAACAATGAGGATCTTACGAGCCGGATCACCCTCGGGGAAACACGCCACATGGCCATAGTGCCGTAACTGACGCTCCCTCACAATGCAGGTGATGTGCCTCATTCGGGACTCCATGAGCATCACAAAGTCAAACCAATGGCACCCAAGTATATTCCGGAGAGACACAGTACCAAGGAGTCCAGTCTTCATCTCGGTTCACTGGATAGCGTCCATGTCTCACAACCATATAGCAAGACAGGAAGCACCAGGACTCTAAAGACTTGGATCTTCGCCCTTTTGCATAGATATCGGGAGCGCCACACACCCCTTTCCAGTGACCTTATGACCCCGCCATGCTTTCCCAATCCATCTACTGACTTCGTAGGAAGAGTCACCAGAGACATGAATGTCACTGCTGAGGTAAGTAAACCTCTCGACGAGGTTGACACTCTCTCTGCAAACAGACACACTGCTGATGGCCGTGCCCAAGAGGTCAATAAAGGCCTGGCTGTTGGTTTTTATCAGGACCCTCATAAGCTCAGACACTCAGACTCCTCGCTCAGTCTCTCGAGAGCCCCAATCAGAGCATCCATTGATTTCGGGAAGATCACAGCATCGTCAGCAAAGTCAAGATCAGTGAATCTTTCTTCACCAACAGATGCCCCACAGCCGCTGGACCATACAAGCATTGAACAGAGTAGGAGCAGAACACACCCCTGATGAACCCCAGAATCAACTGGGAAAAACACAGCGGGTCTGCCTCCACTCTGAACAGCACTCACAGTACCAGTGTACAGGCCGGCCATAAAAAGGCTATAAGGCCCCAAAATTCAGCCCCGATAATGACAGAAGCTCAATTTGTGACCTGAACTCGCAGCAGGCCGGAGCTCCCAGTTAGAGCCATACGAAGACCACTTGAATGCCCGTTTTGTGTAAAACCTGTTCATTTTTATGCTTTTTTTATTTCATATATCACCAAAGAAAAATAAACGGGATGGCCCAGTTGCCACCCCAAACATTTTTGGAAGTCTGCATGTCGCTCTGTTCCACAACTTTTTTACTTTATTTGGTCTTAAGAAAAAAAATCACCTTATTTCTACCAAAATATAAAGTATTTTGTGATGAAACTCTTCCTATATGATATTTATAAATGTGTGTAGCACCTTGTGAGAGGCAAGTGTTTTATAAAAACAAAACTGAAGTGAATAATATATAAAAATACACACACATTCTATATATAATATGTGCTGTTTTAATTGAGATTATAATACCAAGCATGTGTTCATTTTCTTTGCCACACAACATCTTGTTAAGAAAACTGTCTGAGAAAACCCTTTCTCAGCACAAAATGTTAACACTTCAGTTTTTGCGACAGCTCATAGTAAATAAAGCATTTGGAATTCAATTCAGTTTGCGTCACAGAGATGAATATTTATAAGGAACCCCCTGTGGCTGAAGTGTGCGCAAACTGTGCTGCTTACCAAGACGATCAACGCAATGTTCAGGAAGGCATAGCCTTGTCTAAGTGCCATGTTATCTCATTGTCAGTAATTCTGATAAAAAACTTTTGTTTTTTTCCTTTTACAATCCAGGACTTGTATTCTACTTTTAATGAAGAGAATTCATTTTGCTATTTTAAATTTTATGAAATATAATTTATTTTGTGGTTCCAAGAAATGTGGTGTACAGTCATTGATGCATTATTTGTAATTTATGATCTCTTCCGAAATTCATCATCATGATGATATTACAGTAGTGAGGGCCATTGATATAATTAAAATAAACATCTTTACCTGAGAGGAGTTCACTGGGATAGTATGAAGTCTTGTGGGTTCAGATTCTGATTTGGGTGTCTTCATTGTGGAGTGGGCACTCACTCTGTGGTCTGCATCAGTCTGTTACACTGACTGTCAACCGGCCTGCCCTAATGGTGGACACATCAGGAATAAAACTAAAGAACTGGAGTTGTGTGTACTGTAGCTGCACATACTGTAATTATAGCAATAACGGAATCTGTGCTGGATATGAGGTATGGAGATGAGCATCGCATAGATGGATACAATTTTTTAGTAAGGATTGGGAAAGTCAAACAGGTGGAGGGGAGCTGTTAATGTCCAAGAGAATTTGAATGTGTGGCAACTTCTTTGATCTGACAAAAAGCCATACCTTAATTGGGATGCATGGATTTAACTAGAAAGCAATGTGACGGCCGGCCGGGGCCGATGCCCAGCTGGGACGCCCCTTCTGCATATAAACCAAAGGAACAGTCATGGGCTGCACAATACCTGCCCTGGGTCGCTAGATGGCAGCCCCCCCGGGTGGCAGTGGTGCCTCAGATTCCTATAGGGCTCCATGGGAGATGGGAGTCCTCCACAGCCCTGTTGGGACCCGATGTGGCCACCAGGGGGTGCTGCAAGAATTCCTGAGCACGTCTGGGTAGTTCTTCAGCCACACCCAGAAGTGCAACCGGAAACGAGTGATCAAGCAGCTGGAGCACTTCCGGGTGGACTATAAAAGGAGCCAGCAGCCTGTAGCCACCACTCCGAAAGACAGAGTCGGGAGAAGAAGGACAACGCTTGCTGGGAGGAGTGGTGGTGAAGAGTGTGTTTTTGTTTTGGTGTTTTGGTTTGTGCTTTGTGGGGCTGTGCTGTAGCTGAGGGACAAAGGGAAGACGTGACCCCTCAGTGGAAGAAAATAAATCTTTAATTGGCTTTTTTACATGTGCCTCCGGGCACCAATATAGTGCCTTTCTACAGCAATCAGCCTATTCTAAACCCCACACTATCCATCCATCTATCCATTATCCAACCTGCTATATCCTAACACAGGGTCACAGGGGTCTGCTGGAGCCAATCCCAGGGCGCAAGGCAGGAACAAACCCCGGGCAGGGCGCCAGCCCACCACAGAACCCCTAAATGCAGGTAATACTGTCAATATGCTTCTCTTTAACAATATTAAAATAGCAAGTAATAGTAGCCTTATAAATAGCAAAGCACAAGAACTGAATTTCACAGATGAAGTCTGTGACTCTTTTCTAACATGTTATGTTAATACTCCAATAAGAAGAGAAGCCTTTTGGGATTTGGAATTTTGAAATAATGTGGACAAAACTCAGGACAGAAGGGGTGTTTATACAGTGTTTTGTACGGTAGTGCCAAAGGGCATGCGACAGAAAATGTGAAAAAATTGGACGCACAAAATAAGACATGACGCGCACAATATAAACAAGCGACGAGTTTAAAATAAGACATGACACACAAAAACAAGAGGTGACATGTGCAGGGCCAATATTAAGAGTTTTAGAGGCCTTAAACACTTAAAAGACTTTGGTGCCCCCATAATATATCAGCGGACGAATGAATGGGACAGTTGACATGACCAAGACAAGAACGATCACGTGAACCTCGGGGGATCGTCTAGCAGCTACCAGATTCTAGTTTTGTTGTATTCCCAAGAGTAATATAAATCATTAACCTCTATTATTACTATTTTATTATTGTTTTTATCATTGTATATTTTGTCACACACATGCGATTGGGAGATATCTGAATGGCCTTAAGAATAGTACTACCACGTCAGACCAGGGGGTGGCGAGCTGCACTAACTCTCCTTCTCAATCAGACCATCAAGCAGACCATCCATGGGAAATCTCGCCAAGTCCCGGTGCCGGTGATGACACCACTTTTGGTTCCGGCGCCATGAATGACGTCACTTCCGTAGATGGGGACTCCAGTGCCATGGATGACGTCACATCTGGTCCAGATTATAGACATACAGTATATAGGTAGACCCGCATTCACTGTGTTGCCCAGTCGACACGATACGCCATATTGCGAGTGGCAAAAGTGCCACTTAAACTAATATAGGTAGATGTGGAAACCTGGTTTTCTGATGAAAAAACAATAACGTTTAAAACAGGTATCGTTTACATACAACAGATTTTGGCAAATCATTTGCATGCAATTATTTATATCCATTTATACACTAACAATGGCAATTATTAAATAATAATAATAATAATTATTAAATAATTCCTCCCGTATAAGTAACATTTCTCGGACTGCCTTCTTCCATCTCCAAAACATTTCTAGAGTTTGTCTTGTTCTTACACAACACAGTACTGAAGTATCGGTTAATGCCCAAGTCACCTCACGTATAGATTACTGTAATGCTGATCTATCAGGCATCCCACAAAAACGTATCCATTGCTTACAACTTCTTCAAAATTCTGTTGCCAGGAAAATAACCTGCTGTTCTAAATCCACTGAACATATCACAACGATTCTCTCTCGACTTCACTGGCTCCCTGTTCACTACTGAATACAATACACAATCCCGCTCTGAGCATTTAAAGCACACCTCACTGATCTCCTCCAGACTGGCACTCTTCTCGCTCACTCAGATCGTCATCTGCAGCTCCACTTTCTGTACCGCACCTCAGACTCAGTGCTCTGGTAGCTCGAGCGTCTCTCCTGGTGCTCCTCAACTTGGGAATTCTCTTCTCTCTCATATCCGTCATCTCGATTCAATAACACATTTTAAAACTGCCCTCAAAACTTATCTTTTCAAACTGGTATACCAATTGTGAATTCTGCACTGTTACTGCCAGTTATCTTTGTTTGTCTGCTAATTATTGCTTTTTGGTTTATCATTCTCTTGTTTTAATTTCACTAATGTTGTTTAATTTTATTGTAAGGTGACCTTGAGTGCTAAGATTATAAAACTAGATTTTCTAATGGCCAAATATAACCAAAACAATTGTTCAGCCTTACCTATGAAATGTAATCCCCGAGGATCTGGTTTGGAGTGTACAGTTTGTACAATCCCAAGCAGCACATGCGTGAGGCATCTTTATCCATTACTTCACTCCACAGCAGTGCCACTCGCAATATGGCGGTGACGTTGACGTACGATGCTGCGGGTCATGCAGCATCTAGTAATTCTATGTCTGTAGGCGTGGGGGTGTATGGGAGGCCGCAGGCAGCATGGGGAAGGGTTTGGAAGAGGACGAATAGGAATTGAGAAATGCCGTGTGGGCGGGAACGGTTTTGTAAAGGAAGCAGAAGTTTTACACTGCTGGCCTAGCTCTCTTTCTCACAGGTGGGATGTTGATTTGTTTAGAAGCTTTTTCTTTTACTTTATTATTTTTTGTAAACCTTGAGCTATGTGTATGGAATGTTAGTTAATTTTAATAAAATAAAAATAAAAAAAAGAAGAGAAAGAGAAACTGTGGAACCAACTGAGAAGTAGCAGAGCAGGTTTAAAGATGCTTTACCTGCAATTTTTTATCCTGAGCAGTGAGCAATCAAAAAGAATAAAGAAAGAGTAAAAAAAAAAAAAAAAAAAAAGTTTCATAACATATGCACGGGCTTAAGAAAGTTGAAATGGATATTGGGAAAGCTGAAAGGAATAGGGAGAGAAACAATGAAGAAACTGTGAAAGATGTCCCAAAGAGATTCTTTCAATATTTTTAGTAGTAAAAGTACAGTCAAGGAGGAGGTAAAGAGTTAGGAATGGGAAGGACAACTTAAACTATACACTGACGGTGAAATAGTAAATAGTTTATCTGAGGTTTCCGTGTGTTAAAAAAACAAGAACCTTCCAACACATACAAAGACTGTTAAGGACGCATTCAACAGTTGAGAAACCACAGAGAGAAATGTTGCTTAGATTAAAAAGGGATGAAATCAAATAAATCACTGGAAACAGATAAGACTTATCCCGAAGCACTTAAAAGTTAGTGAGCGCATACTGGTTATGAACATTAAAAGCGTGTGTTTCAAAAATCAATGCTCAACAGGGAAATTCCTACAGACTGGAGCCCAAAATAAGTTGTCTCGTTTTATAAAAAAACGCAATCAGGTTGATAATAGTAACTATAGGTCCGCAAATTTACCGCGTATCACAGTTTTATTAGAGGGAGTAATTATCACGGAAAAGATCAAGCAACACGTGCCAAGAATGGTCAAGACGTGTTTTAGACAGGAATGCTGTGTTTCGTTAATATGCTGGATGCTCTAAGGAAGCACTCAGGTGCATGTTATTCTGTTTACCTTGACCTTTTAGAAAACTTTTAGATAAACTTCCACATTACAGGTTTGTGATCACACTAAAATGAGTGAGAGCTCAAGGATGAGGGTATAATAACTGGGTACAAAACTGGCTTAAGACTCCAGATGCAAAGGATTATGGGAGAAGAAACTTTTTCCGAATTAACAAATGTTTAAAGTGGTGTCACTCAAGGATCGGGGCTTGGGCTTTTTCAAATACTAGGGGGCTCCACCTCGCTTCGCTCGCCCATCCCTGTGTTTGGTTTACTGGATATACAATTTAAAGAGATTGTTATTTTCATGGGAATTGTCACATATGCATTATTTTCACTTTTACTTTAAAAACTTTAGTAAAAACAATACTTGTCCTTTATTTCTGGCCCCAGGTGTGGTTACATCTCTTTCTCGCAGGATGTATAATGCTGCTCGCGTTGTGAAGGAGGGGACAGCTGAACGCACACTAAGGAGATGCCATCGGATCATCTGTTGTCTTTCTGTTGCTGGCGAGCTGCCTGTTCTGTGTGTCACATGTCGTTGTTTTAAGAGCTGGGAGCACATGATGCGTGTCTGCCAAAAGCAATCCAACAACTGCTAGGTTAGATGTCCGTGGACTTGTTTTAAATGATGTCTCACTGAGTTGTCTCGCGTGACGTTGTAAAAACAATACTTGTCCTTTATTTCCAGCCCAGGGCGTAATTAAGTCTCTTTCTCACAGGACATATAACGCTGTGCGCGTTGTGAAGGAGGGCAGCTGCTGTCGTGCTGCCCGTCGATCATTTTAAAGCCTGTACAGCCACTGTCCTTTTGCCACTTCGTGTCTCTGCTGCTCGTGTTGTGAAGAGGGGAAGGGTTAGGGTGGCTGAACGCACGCAAGGAGAAGTGGTCGGATCATCTGCTGTGAGCTGCGTGTTTTGCTTGACGCTTGTCATTGTTTTAAGAGCTGGGAGCAAGTTAAAGTGTCTCTCGCGGGACTTCAAATTGTCTTCTGAGAAGATCAAATCTCGTCTCCCTAGTCTGCCTCCCCAAGATTTTTTTTTAATAATAGAGAGATATATTGTGGCCGACAGCCGGGACACATGCTCGGCCGGGACGCCCCTTTGACACTGGGACCAGGGGAGCAGCCATGGGATGCACACTGGATCTTGAAAGTACACCTCACAAAAAGGATTTAGTAGCCATATTGGACTCTTCACTGTCCACATCCTGATAGCTGACAAACTCCAATAGGGATGCTTATGGGATGTTAGGAGATGCACTCAACACATGGGGAGAGTGACAAGTCAAGGGAAGCCATCTATATGATGTACTTGAGAGGCCTCATCTGGAATTCTGTGTGCATTATTTTCCTCCATATTTTGGTTCCTCCCCGGCAAAGTTTCAAATTCATGTTTTATTTATTTGTGATTCTTTGAATTATGTTGTTTATGTGCATCATTTTTTATTTTTGGTTTTATCTATGTATATTAAACTGCCTTTTGTATGTTCCATGTGTTTTATAGATGGTGCCTAAAAAAGGCAGGGCCACCTTCCAATCACTACCAGGAACTTCCTTCCAGTGTATAAATCCGGAGGGTCTTCCACAGTTCCTTGTGGTTCATGGTGAAAGCGCTCTGGAATCGGTAAGTTAACTGTGTTTTTACTGAGCTTTGCTTTGGTGTAATTTGATCTTTGTGCTCTGTGTTTGACTACCTTTCTAGATTACTGTATTGAGACTTTGCTTTGGATTTCCTTAGTTTATGGTCAATGCCTGCGCTTCTTGTGCTCCACAGAGCTTCACTTTTATCAAACAGCATTTTGTGAGAATAAAGTTTTTATTTTGCAAAAATTCGGTGCTTGCACTTATTACTAGCCAGAGTTTGACAGAGATATCCCCTTCTAGTGGTCATGTATTAAAAGTGCTTTTCAAACTTATTGGGACTCTCAAGGACACAACAATATTACAGAAAAGATATGGCAGTACTAGAGAAACGGCAGAAAAAAATGAACCACGCTGATTCCAGGACTGATATTAATATTTGTGCCATTCAATTTTAAGAGTGCTAAAGTGGCAGTTTGAAGCCGCCGCATTTTGTTCCTGGGTTGCTAGGGTGTGTGGCACTGTTGCTAGGAGCTGCCTCCAAAGAGACACAATGCGCCATGTTGCGATGTTCACCATTAAAACCCCATGAGATGCTCAGCACAGACTCTGAGATTATAGATTAAAAGGCATCTGATCATACTGTTTAAATCTTTCTGGGTAACAAATCATTCCATTTCTTATTTTGGATTACAGTTTTTATCGTCTTTGTTCTGGTGGCAACTCATCCTTTGGTTCACAGGTTTTGACAATTTTCATCTACACTTTGTTCCTAGCTTTGTTCTATGGTTTTAAAGAACGCAATTTCTAAATTTCAGATATTGAGTCTCGTTACAGTCTCATGAATACTCAAGCATCTGCTGGTCCATTTAACATCATTCTCACGATTGCTCACTAACACTAACTGATGAGAGCAGTGAACTGGAAATAAAAAAGAAAGTGGACCTCATCTATGCTGTGGTCCAGCCGAGTCATTCTGGGTACTCATGAGTGGTGTAATAAAAATGAGATCTTCAACAAGAGAATGAGAACAAAGTTGGAAACTGTTCAAGAGTAAAATCTGCATAAACATTAGAAATTGGTTCTTCACACAGTGAATAATAGGCACATGGATAAGTTACCAAGAAGTGTGGTAGAGAGTTGGACTGTGCTGATCTTGAAAACTCAACTTAATGTTATTTGGAAAGAGTTACATTGAGATGGGTGAGCTTTGTTTAGTCAGAATGGCCTGTTGTTGTTGTAATTGTTCTGATGTGCCAATGTTCAAAATCTAGACTGATGTGAATGTGGGCAAAAGATATCTGTCTAACATCACTTCCATGCTTGCCCATATCTAATGGCAACTCAAGGCCACCCTGATCAAGTAAAGTGGGTAGAAAATAGGCTGGACAGATAGACGTGCAGTGGTGGGAATATTAAACACAACTACTTAACTTGTCAAGTACCTCTGATAAAACAATTAAGATTATTTCATCTTTCAGAGGATTACCATTTTGCATCTGTCCCGGAGTGGAACGTCTTCAGTTTTTGAACTGCAGGCTGTTTATATTAAACTAGCCGTCCCCCGCGGCTTCACCCATGTAGAAGTGAAATAGGGCAGCGAGGAGGGTCCTGCCCGGCTCCCTACTCCTGACGTCATGCTTCCCCTTAACCTCGGCCTGCAGCCTCTGACTCAGATTAGTGCCAATATATCGCTCCTGCAAGTGAACTATGATTCTTAGCGCAATGAGAGAAGTCGCAAAATCAACTGGAATGTTCAAGCAAATTCTAGAAAAAAGCCCGATCTAAATCCGTTAAGTAGTTCTCTCATTCGCTAGCTAAGTGGAGGTTAGGTTACGTCCCGGGGTACGCCCCCTTCCCTCAGCCTACTGCGTCTCTCTCGGATTTGCGCAAATAAATCGGTGCCACAACCATGGTTCTTAGCACGATGAGAGAAGTCGCAAAATCAACCGGAATGTTGAAGCAAATTCTAGAAAATAGCCCCGATCTAAATCAATTCAGTAGTTCTCTCGTTCGCTAGCTAAACGGATATAAGATACACCCTGAGGCTGACGTGTGAGTGAGGAGGGAAAGCCCCCCTCCCCTCAGCCCACTGCGTCTCTCTTGGATTTGCGCAAATAAATCAGTGCCACAATCAAACTATAATACTTAGTGTGATGAGAGAAGTCGCAAAATCAACCGGAATGTTCAAGCAAATTCTAGCAAATAGCCTCAATCTAAATCAATTCAGTAGTTCTCTCGTTCGGTAGCTAAGCGGATATAAGATACACCCTGAGGCTGTCGTGTGAGTGAGGAGGGAAAGCCCCCCTCCCCTCAGCCCACTGCGTCTCTCTCGGATTTGTGAAAATAAATCAGTACTGCAAGCGAACTATGATACTTAGCGCGAAGACAGAAGTCGCAAAATCAACCGGAATGTTCAAGCAAATTCTAGAAAAAAGCCCGGTCTATATCCGTTAATTAGTTCTCTCGTTCGCTAGCTAAGCGGAGGTTAGGTTACGTCCCGGGGTACGCCCCCTCCCTTCTGCCCACTGCATCTCTCTCGGATTTGCGCAAATAAATCGGTGCCACAACCATGTTTCTTAGCACGATGAGAAAAGTCGCAAAATCAACCAGAATGTTGAAGCAAATTCTAGAAAATAGCCCCAATCTAAATCCGTTAAGTAGTTCTCTCGTACGTTAGCTAAGCGGATATAAGATACACCCTGAGGCTGATGTGTGAGTGAGGAGGGAAAGCCCCCCTCCCCTCAGCCCACTGCGTCTCTCTCGGATTTGTGCAAATAAATCAGTACTGCAAGCGAACTATGATACTTAGCGCGAAGACAGAAGTCGCAAAATCAACCGGAATGTTGAAGCAAATTACAGAAAAAAAACCCAATCTAAATCAGTTAAGTAGTTCACTCGTGAAAA
This sequence comes from Polypterus senegalus, assembly GCF_016835505.1. Classification (NCBI taxonomy): domain Eukaryota; kingdom Metazoa; phylum Chordata; class Cladistia; order Polypteriformes; family Polypteridae; genus Polypterus; species Polypterus senegalus. The sequence continues at coordinate 16,335,762 of NC_053154.1, read as the reverse complement.
GCGGACAAACATAAAACCAGACATTCAATTTTTAAAAGAGAGAGATTTTAATGATTTTACTCAAACAAACCAGGATGAACTGAATTTACAGGACTTTAATTACAGGCATTGCAAGCATCCTTTCTTCTGCATTCTTCCTACATTGTACTAGTGAGCTTTTCAATTAGTTTATGACCTGGGAAATAGGAAATAAGTACGGAGCTGCAGAAAATGTTTCAGTTAGTTTATAATCTGGGAACGGAAGGACGCCACAGGACTAGGAATTACAGAATTAGTTTACAACTTGCGAAAGGAAGAAGTATTGAGGAACTTAAAAGATCAAACACTCAGATCAGAGTCATTCGTTCATGATTAGGATGAGACAGCCAATGAAATGTGTGCAATGTCACATGTCCCGAATCCCCACTTGTATATCTCTTAATGTATATGTGGATCGTCTGAGGGACAAAAAACAATGACATAGGCAATGACATCAGAGAGAAGAGACATGAGACCATCTGATTTAGATGTTAGTAGACATAACCTATGAAGAACATCAATCGTTAAATCAAAAGCCACCCAGAACAACATCCAGCCTCTTGACATTTCTGATTTTCAGTAAACTTTTTTAAGACTGTTACTATCCACTCTTTATCTTATCTTCTATTTTCTGTAATTTTTTCTTCTATTTTGTATCGTTATATGTTAATAAATTCCATGTTTTTCTTATATTTTCTACACTTTGTTTTTTTATCTAGAGTGACTGAAATAATAAGAGGACACCAAGTGTGGGCAAAGATGCCACTTTCTTTGCCACAGGGTGTATCAAGGCTACTCCTCGATAATAGAGCAACTGCAGTAAAAGTAAGAAATTGTTTGGTTGGTAACAGGCGTGTAACCAAAGGAATTGTGCTTTTATGTGTGTCACAATGACACCCGCATGTTAGGTAGTTGGTCATAGTGAGTCCCCATGCAGAGAATCTTATGGGGCATATTGTGGAGTGACTGGCAACTGGCACCACTCGAGACTTTGTCTGGCTAGGGTCTCCATATATACTGTATGTGAGTGGACAGAATTCTATGTGGAATATGACTGGAAACTGGCACCACCCAAGACTTTGTCTGGATAAGATCTGTGTGTGAGTGTGTGTTTATCTTGGCGTGTGTGTGTGTTAATCTTCAAGCGCGAGAGTAAATGAACCCAATAAACGTTCCTGGTAAGTCTCACAAACCTCATGCTAAAACAGCATCTTTAGCTTAAAAAGTGAATTTGCTTAAAATCATGTATTAGCTTTTGAAAGATATTCTTTTTTTAGAAACAGCATTAAAATTGTTCTGTGGAATAATTTGTTAACCAGTTGTTATTGTTTACATTTATAATTATGATATTCAAATGATTACCCATTCACCCATTCCTTTTTTTAATACAGTTAATTCTTTGTGCGGCAGTGAAGCAAAAAATCATTTTTAGAGTAAGCAAATATATACACCAGCTCTTATTACCAATAATATATTATTATTTATTCATCAGTCTCCTCTTCCAAGGTAACTTACAAAAAGCAAGTTATAATATATAAGAATGATTAGAAGGTGCAAGCATCAAACTCAACAGAGAACAAGATAAAATTTGAGCAAGAGGGAGTTACTCGACTACTATATGATTCTATCTGCAACAAGGCAAAGACATAAAACCATATTGTAAAGTACAACATCAGCTATCCCGTAGAATAGGGAGAAAGCAAGCTTCTAAAATATTTAATGAAAAGGGGCATTTTCAGAAGACACCTAAACTTGAGTTAACTGGGTGCGGCTCAAATAAAGTTGAGGGAGATCATGTCACAGCTTTGGAGCCAAAGCGCCCAAGCTTTGCCCAATCTTGGCACATCTGCCAAGAGGAAGGACAGTCAGCAGGCAAGGCAGGTTGAACAGAGACTTCTTGAAGGGACACATGGAGAAACCAATGAGTAGAACTATTTAGAGTACCGTAGGTCAAGACAAGAGCTTTGAGCTGGATTCTTGTAGCAACATGAAGCCAGTGGAGAGACCAAAGCAGAGGAGTAGAAGGGGTGAAAAGAGGAAGAGAGAACCCCAGTCGAGCAGGAGGAGCGGACAGAAGTTAAAGGAGGCCCCGCCATGACATTGTTGTAATATTCTGGCTGAGAGAGGACCAGTGTCTGAACAAGGAGATGCATGGCGTTATTAGTGAGGAAGGGTCGAATTAACTTAATATAATGAAGAAAGAAACAACAGGATTGGGTCACAGAAGAAATATACCTGATGAATGGAAGCAAGGAGCCCAGAGTCACGCTAAGATTTCTTAGCTGATGGAAGGATGACATATTCAAGAGCAAAACTTAAGAGACAGATCTAAGGAAGGAAAATCGGAAGGCAAGTCAAGAAGAAGATATCAGACTTTGAAAGGTTAAGCTTAAGGTGATGGGCCTTCATTGATAGATGATAGAGCGACAGTTTGAAACTTGGGCTAAAACCTATGAGGTGTAAGAGTGTAATTGGAGGAATATCCTTGCATCATCAGCGGAGAAGTGGTAAGAATACAATGAGAAGAAATAACATTGCCTAATGAATAGATAGATAGATAGATAGATAGATAGATAGATAGATAGATAGATAGATAGATAGATAGATAGATAGGCACTCTCTAAGAGCTTCAGGGTGCCCCTCCATTACAGAAAGCAATTGTATTTAAAGCAATGGTATAACAGAAGATTATGTAGGGCCTTAGATATTATATATAGAAAATCAGTTACAATCAACCCTCGTTTATCTCTGTTAATCTGTTCCAGACTCTGCCGCGATAAATGAATTTCCGCGAAGTAGGATTCTTTATTTATAAATCGAATATTTTTGCAGTTAGAGCATAGAAAACCTGTTTACAACCTTCTAAATACATTTTCTAACATTATTAGAGCCCTCTAGACATGAAATAACACCCTTTAGTCAAGTTTAAACTGTGCTCCATGACAAGACAGAGGTCACAGTTCCGTCTCACAATTAAAAGAATGCAAACATATCTTCCCCTTCAAAGGAGTGCCGTCAGGAGCAGAGAATGTCAGAGAGAGAGAGAGAAAGACAGAGAGAGAAAAGCAAACAATCAAAAATCAATACGTGCTGTTTGGGCTTTCAAGTATGCGAAGCACCGCGCGGGAAGCATATCGTATATCATTGAGGAGTTCTATTTAATATGTAATACGTGCTCTGATTGGGTAGGTTCTAAGCCATCCGCCAATAGCGTCCCTTGTATGAAATCAACTGGGCAAACAAACTGAGGAAGCATGTGCCATAAATTAAAATACCCACTGTCTACAGAAATCCGTGAACCAGCGAAAAATCTGAAATATATATTTAGATATGCTTACATTTAAAATCCGCGATAGAGTGAAGCTGCGAAAGTCGAAGTGCGATATAGCGAGGGATCACTGCACTACAACTGTCTATTTTAAATACCAATGAATAATAAAACATAGTAAAAAGTAAAAGTAAAAATGTAAAAGTAAAAAAGTAAAACATAATAAAAGTACAGTAAATAAAAAATTAACTTACATTACTTAACTTACTTGTCAAAAACAATATTATGAATTACTTTATCCTTTAACTTTCATTTCATAAATGTTATTTCTCTCTTTTCCGTTTATTAGATGATTACCTAATTATCAGCGAGAGTTAAGGCCCCCAAATACACAGCGATCCGTGGCCGATTTTGCCACCGACCGATGTGCGTTTACAATCGCGGCAATTGATTGGCGGCCGCAGATTGCGGGTGTCCACATGGACGGGCAGATCCATCTTGCCGAAAATCTCGACCACCACCCCCATCCAAAGTAATGTGATGCCTCTGTCTGCTGCAGTGGCTGTCTCCTCTGTCAGCCAGCCGGAAGTTTAGTGCATTGTGTCACTCACCGGCCAGCTGATCAGCAGAACGAGCCTCTGCTGGAGACAGGTAGGGAGATCTGTGTTCTCGGCTCCTTCGGCCCCCTTCACTAGCGCATAGCGAAGGGGAGCCAACGGAGCTGAGAACACACCAGATGATTTTTCAGGCGTTTGACGCGTGATGACTTGTTGAACGGCCGAAAAATCGGCAGTGCATCTGTAAATGTATGGGGGGCTTTAGGCTATGTTCACAGTTCCCTGTAACAGTGGAACACGACACAATGGAAAGCGGTGCCGCACCTTACCTGTGCATTACATCTCATATAGTGACGCATACAGTCAATGAAAAGCATGCTTCATGGTTACTGGACATGTTCGTTTTGTGGTAACATTATGCACTGCATGCATTGGGCTTTATTCTTACAGCAGAGAAGTAGTTCATTATGACTGTTTGTGAATTGGGACATTTCAAGTTACTTTTTTAATTCCCATTTAAATTTAGTAGGAGTCGGAGTCGGTTAACTTTTCTCCGACTCTGACTCCTCGACTCCGACTCCACAGCCCTGATCAATTCACCCTTTAAACCCAAACTTTAACAGATTAGGGTGTTAAAAAGTACCCTGATGATTCACGATGGCAGTAATGAAATGCCCTCAACAGCCTTGGATATACTGTACATTTCAAATTAGTGATTGTGAGATGTGTTTATATCATGAAACAAACACATAAGCTGATAATCAAGTACAGATAAGCTAAAATGACCAGTGTCTACAGTAAAAAAAGCCTGGTGTCTTATGTATTGGAGTTAGAAATGTGACTGGGAGTTCAGAGAGACTTTTAAAAGAGAAGATACAACCAGAGATCTTTTTACAGGCATGGCTGGCACGTAAAAACACAAAAAATCTGACAGCAAAGTACTAAAATAAAGAGAGAATTCTTAGTGACAACCATGCATGAGACTACACACTTTGGCCACAACACAATTTATTTTGTGATTCAGACTTGATATAATATTCCTACAATATGAAATTTAAAGTAAGAAAAGTGGTAACACTTTAATTTTTGAGGTACTGCAAAAATACACCTGTTACTCATTTACTCTTATGTAACAAGATCTTAACAACGGCTTTGTTTCGTGTTAATCTTCTTCTTTCGGGTGCTCCCATTAAGGGTTGCCACAGCAGATCATCTTCTTCCATATCCTCCTATACTCATCATCTTGTTCTGTCACACCCATCACCTGCATGTCCTCTCTCACCACAGTCACACACGTGCGAGTAGGTGAACATTGTGTGGACCAAGTAAAGGTCATTCCACGCCAGGCCAGTGGAGGGCGGAGTGCACTAAACCTTCTCTTGTTATCTCTACAGACCAGCCGTCGGACAACCTATCTGAGTGAGTGATGTCACGTCCGGTTCCGGCGCTCAGAAGAATGTCACTTGCTGTTCCAGCGCACAGAGTGATGTCAGAAGGACATCACTTCCAGTTATCTTACATCACTTCTGGCCTGATCCCTTAAAGCCGCCATCTTTCCCAACCCTCGTCAGTTCTATCTTGGACTCAGTACTGTCAACAGCTCTGTATCATTCGAAAAACCATTTGCAGCCAGGAAAATTATACGGGTGGCTGCCCCAAACCTTTTTGTGTGTGTCGAGTCTGTTCCTTTTCACACCACATCCATAAACCTTCTCTTAGGCCTTCCTCTTTTCCTCTTGCCTGGCAGCTCTATCCTTAGCACCCTTCTCCCAATATACTCAGCATCTCTCCTCTGCACATGTCCAAACCAACACAATCTCGCCTCTCTAACTTTATTTCCAAACCGTCCAACCTGAGCTGATCCTCTAATGTCCTCATTTCTAATTCTGCCCATCCTCGTCACGCCCAATGCAAACCTTAGCATCTTTAACTCTGCCACCTCCAGCTCTGTCTCCTGCTTTCTGGTCAGTGCCACCGTCTCCAGCCCATATAACATAGCTGGTCTTGCTGCCATCCTGTAGACCTTCCCTTTCACTCTTGCTGATACCCATCAGTCACAAATCACTCCTGACACTCTTCTCTACCCACTCCACTCTGCCTGCACTCTCTTCTTCACCTCTCTTCCACAATCCCTGTTACGAGTGTTAATAGGACTTATAAAGCATCAGTTAAAGTGGTTATTCATCTGTTTAATGTGGTCTACTAAAATAACTTTACATTGGAATGTTCAAAGGTGGCTTAAGTGAGACATATGTCTCCATATATTGCATACCTCAGTATCAGACCTGTGAATCCTTCATAATCAGAAGTCATTTTACCAGCCCAGCGTATGAAAGGCTCTTAACGTGCCACTCGGCACACAGATAAACGACTACTTTACTGATGCTTTATAAGCGTAATTAAGACCAAAAAAGCCTTTTCTCAGGTCTTGTTACATAAGAGGGAATTAGTAATAGATGCATTTTATAGTACCTAAATTACAATATTAACAAAGAAATACTCTGTGTTCAGTGTTACTTATTATCAGATATTCATTAAAAGTAGCAGAAAGATAATAAGTAACAGGGGCAGCAAAATGTATAAAAACAGAATAGAAGTATAAAGTGTAAATGTGCAGGTAGGTGTGTGATGATCAAGTCAAATATAGTTGTGTAAGGTCGATAGAATGAGGTGAACCACGGTTATAAACTCCAGTCAGTTATTTAGGAGTCTAATGGCCTTGGGAAAGAAAGAGTTCTTCAGCCCGGAAGTCCTGCATTTCATACTTTATACCTCCTGACTGAGGGTAGAAGTGTGAACAGTTCGTGTTGGGGGTGAGTGGGGTCGCTGAGAATCGAGGCAGTTCTCATTCACTCACCAGCCTCTGTTCGAGTTGTTCTGTGTCTCGTAACAATATTGGAGTGCATCTTGCCTCCGCTTAGCTATTGATACCTGTTTGTTCAGCAGACATTATCATCTACAGATTGTAGAGAGATCAGAGCTCCATGTGTTTTAGAGGGTAGCTGCTGATTGCCAGAGATATCACGGCCATGTGCTTTTCTCCCTACGCAGGAAACGTTTTCCCATCAGAGCTGAACACGATCAGATACAATGCCAATGTCTTTTGATTTTTAAAGTTTGTCCTGTTTCATTACTATGTGGGTGAAAGCACACAGCTAGTAATATCATATGCTCGATTTTAATCATATCCTTCTGTTGCTTCCTCATACAATTAAATGCTAGAGAACTGCTGTTTTGCACAATGCAAGATCCACTGCTGACTAATTTGTTATAATCTACTCGAATCAGTATCAGTGGAAGGCACATCAATGTCCAAAGCAGTCGTTCTCAAATCCGTGGCTCATGAAAGCTGCAGTGGCAGCATTTTGCTTCTCCCAATACCATTTATTATACAGTAGCAGGACAACAGTTACAATGCAGTAAGTTTGCGATTTGATGGTCCCAATAAAGTAACAAGCCTGTGGATGCAGTAGTACATTAAGAAAAACATTGTTGCGATTTGCTGTACTCATCCAAATATGCGCCTTCCTATTGTAAGTTTATGTTTGAAACATCTAACCCGTGGTCCCGGCGCACTTTCACACACAAATTTTACCTTCACATAATGATACAGATGGTGAATATTAGTTTGGCCGAAGTGTAGTCTGTTTGCATTATTATACCTTAGATCTAGTTTTCCTTTGCCTTTCTGTTTGATTGCAGTCATGCGCTAATGTCTTACAATACACAATACAAGGCCACATTTCAAATGGACAGAATTTTGTATGGGAATTTTGTCTCACTCCTTGTGAACACCCAAAACTAACAAACGCCTTATCCAGAGTTCTTTTGTGTTTAACCAAAGCTAGCAATAAGTTCTCCCCAAGCTATGAACACACCACCATACCATCTTAAATAAGGTCACACGCATTGTGATCCCTGCTAGCACAAGCTCAAAAGTGGAGTGCAGGCCTCAGAATTAACAAAAGGCAGGCCACATTTACTGAACAGGCCTCACCCTTGTCCACCTCGCCCCCAATTCAAATGGCAGGTGTCTGGCCAGGAGAGTCCCAGAAATAAGGCTAACTTTTAAAAGTCAAAAAAAAAAACTAAAAAATGTTCTATAAGGAGGAAAGGGAAAACCGTTCAAAAATCTCTGATCCAATGGACAAGCAAAAAAGAAAATGTCTAAAAGAGAATTATTAAAGAATTCAAAAAGCACAAAAAATAATAAGAAGGCAAGCAAAACTAAGAATTACAAAAAACATTTTAACTTCAAAACATTTAAGTTTAAAGCAAAGCAGGGGTCAAAACCTGTAAATCTATGATAAAGAACGTAATCATGAAAAACAGGAATCAGGATCAAAAATGGAATGGTGAAGCTGCTATATCATCATAAGCTTCGACTTTTAACACTGCAAAGTGATGACCTACCCCAGCTGCAGAAAAAGGCCCACCATACAGGAGACAGGGCAGATAACAAAAAACACTTGATATATTCTTAACACAATATTATGAAACAGCACAATATATTACAGAAGCGAAAAACAAAACAGAATAAAACAAAAACATCCATTCATTATCCAACCCGCTGTATCCTAACTACAGGGTCATGGGGGTCTGCTGGAGCCAATCCCAGTGTGCAAGGCAGGAAACAAACCCCGGACAGGGTGCCAGTCCACTGCAGGGCAATTTAGGATCGCCACTGCACCTGACCTGCATGTCTTTGGACTGTGGGAGGAAACCCACGCAGACACGGGGAGAACATGCAAACTCCACACAGGGAGGACCCGGGAAGGAAACCGTGCCTTGCTGCCCAAACAAAAAACATACAAAATGATATTTAAATAATAACAGAAAGATTAAATAAACAAAATGTAAACCTGAGCAAGGACATGAACCGTTAACGTACCTTTAACCTTTGCCCAGAGGGGACTGGGCAGTCTAATGGTCTGGAATCCCTACAGATTTTATTTTTTTCTCCAGCCGTCTGGCGTCTTTTTTTTTATTTTTTCTGTCCACCCTGGCCATTGGACCTTACTCTTATTCTATGTTAATTAATGTTGACTTATTTTATTTTATTATCGTGTCTTTTATTTTTCTATTCTTTGTTATGTAAAGCACTTTGAGCTACTGTTTGTATAAAAATGTGCTCTAGAAATAAATGTTGTTGTTGTTGTTTAACAGCCCAATGATGACTTCGGTCACATGGTGGCAACAGAGGCTTTGCTCGAATCGTGGCTACTGATATTACCTTAATACACAAAATAACGGTTCTTACAAGAAGAAATACTGGTACAAATGTCATCGCATGACATCAGTGACATAATAATGGAAAAAAAAAATGATTAAATAGTCCAAACGATACTTTCTCAAATTTTACTTTAGTGATACCACAGGAAGTCACTCAATGGAAGATTTTACAGAGCAGTACTGTTCTGGCACCGTGAAGATGCACAAAGATGGTATAAACACAAGGAAATGGACAAGACACGCACGCTTGGTAAGAACTTTTAACAGACAAGATTTCAGAAAAACAAAATCAAAAGAGGAAATCAGTAACGAAGTCAGAGAACAAAGGGGGTCGAAGCCAAAATAAAGTTGAGAAAATACACACAAAATAACATCTTTAGGTAGCCACCAAGGTGGACAGTGGAAAGTTCCAAATGGTGACTATAGTGTCACATCGATGACAACACAACTTGTGACCTCCAGAGGTCCACCCCAAGCAGACTCCGATGCGTGACGCAACCTAATGCATGAACAATATGGCACTGCAGTAAACATAAAAGTAATGTCATTAATAATTTTAATCTTTTCAAAATGGGCTACCTAAATGAACTTTCAACACACCAAAAGATTCACCATGTTAAAAAGCATAACTGAGAAGCTTTCTTTTGTGAAAAAAAAAATATTTTCTTCACAAATATTTAAAATGAATCAGAGTTCATGACAAGTACAACTGACTGTACTTTACAAGAATATAGAATCAATTACACCAATTTATATACTATTTATTACATACACAAATAATTTTACAGTAAAACGAATAGGAAATTGAATCAAGTGAACAATTTCAATAAAATTTAATGTGAAAGTAAATCCATTGGGTCAAATGAAGTAAACAAGCTGCATAAACAAACAGATTGGTAGAGTGTGGATTAATGCCTCGTGCACTTTGACCTTAACAGATCTATCATAGAGTGTGTGTGTGTGTGATTGTGTGTTCACTTCTTTCTCTTCATCATCAGACAAGTAGGGCAAACAACCTTTCAGCTATCGTCACTTGTAAATTTCTTTGACTTTGTGTGTGTGTACATGTATAGGGTGGTCCAGGTCTAATTATGCAATTTTCATTACGCTATAACTTTTTAAGTTTATTACATAGAAAATCACCCAAAAAATCCCGGACCATCAAGAAGTGTGCGAACTGACAACATGAAGAATCGTCATTGTGCCGAACTGGAATCGTCCCCGCATAAATCCAAGTCATCCAGAAGATCTGGATCTGCATATTTAGATTTGGACCACCCTATACAGTATATCTAACTAAATTATATATCTCAAAAACTACTTGTGTGCAGAGGGTGCAGACCTTTAAATATCTGGGAGTGCAGCTGGATGACAAATTGGACTGGACTGCCAATACTGATGCTCTATGTAAGAAAGGTCAGAGCAGACTATACTTTCTGAGAAGGTTGGCATCCTTCAACATCTGCAGTAAGATGCTGCAGATGTTCTACCAGACGGTTGTGGCGAGTGCCCTCTTCTACGTGGTGGTGTGCTGGGGTGGCAGCATAAAGATGAAAGACGCCTCACGCCTGGACAAACTTGTTAAGAAGGCAGGCTCTATTGTAGGATTAAAGTTGGACAGTTTAACATCTGTGGCAGAGCGACGGGCACTAAGCAAACTCCTGTCAATCATGAAGAATCCACTGCATCCACTTAACAGTGTCATCTCCAGACAGAGGAGTAGCTTCAGTGACAGACTTTTGTCACCGTCCTGCTCCACTGACAGACTGAGGAGATCGTTCCTCCCCCACACTATGCGACTCTTCAATTCCACCCGGGGGAGTAAATGCGAACATTAATTTTATTTTAATTCTTTTCATTTTTATTACTATTTAATTTAATATTGTTTCTTTGTATCAGTATACTGCTGCTGGATTATGTGAATTTCCCCTTGGGATTAATAAAATATCTATCTATCTATCTATCTATCTATCTATCTATCTATTATACAAATCAAAAGGCCTGGTCGCATGACTAAAGAGGGAAGACTACAAAAATCCCAGGTAAATTAAACAACTACTATGGCAGATATCATTAAACAAGTGTCAAAGTGTTTTTGAAGGTTATGGGGATAAGCACTGGGCCAAACTGGCCCAAAAACAATAGGCCTGGAGCCTATAAGAAAAAGCTAACATGATGAAACTTTTTTGAAGGAGATGGGCCAATTTTTTCCGAAGTTACAGATAGTTCTTCAGCCAGGGTCTCCCTCCATGGCTGGGCTTCAAATGCCATTTTTATTTCCATCTTGTTCATTGTTGATTCTTTTGTTAATGTGAATATAGTTGGCCATTTAGTTTCTATGCATCAATGTATCTACTGTTCCATGTGTTTTGTGGGTGATCTCCCAAGTGGCAGGGTGACGTGCCCATCGCCATCAACCCGCAGCCTTTATTCCACAGTCCCTTGTGGTTCACTGAATGTGCTGGCACTGGCGAGTATTTCTTCTGATTTCTGTGCCTTCTTGTGAATTTTCTGGATTTTTTGACCTTCTTGCTCTGTTTTTAATTTTGCCTTCTGAATTGTGTATCAGAAATTGTTTACATCTGGATTGCTTTTGTCTTTTCAGGCAACTCCTTTAGCCTTTTGTGCTCTTTGTAACTTTTATTATTACTGAGCATTGTTGCAGAAATAACATTTTATTTGTAAAGATTCTTTCTTCTTTTGGGACTAGCCAGAGGTTTGATGGTTTTCCCTCTCTACTGGCGTTTTTGAGATTTTTTCTGGACTATTGTGCTCAGGAACTCATAATTCTTAACATTATCGGTGTGCAGAGATCTTGGTACTCGGGACAGATTTGTCAGAAACTGGTTGCTTTAAAATGTTCTACCATTGGTGGGATGTGGTCACCGAGAAGCACTACACAATGCCACAAAACAGTCATTTTTAACCTGAGAAAATCAATTTTGATTTTCCAAACAAATACACACACTATAAACTACGTGGACTATGATGTATGCTGATGACATTGTGATCTGTAGTGAGAGTAGGGAGCAGGTTGAGGAGACCCTGGAGAGGTGGAGATCTGCTCTGGAGACAAGAGGAATGAAGGTCTGTAGGAACAAAACAGAATACATGTGTATAAATGAGATGAGGTCAGTGGAATGGTGAGGATGGAGAGAGTAGAGCTGACAAAGATGGATGAGTTTAAATACTTGGGATCAACAGTACAGAGTAATGGGGATTGTGGAAGAGAGGTGAAGAAGAGAGTGCAGACAGGGTGGAGTGGGTGGAGAAGAGTGTCAGGAGTGATTTGTGACTGACGGGTATCAGCAAGAGTGAAAGAGAAGGTCTACAGGATGGTGGTGAAACCAGCTATGTTATATGGGTTGGAGACGGTGGTACTGACCAGAAAGCAGGAGACAGAGCTGGAGGTGGCAGAGTTAAAGATGTTAAGATTTGAATTGGGTGTGACGAGGATGGACAGGATTAGAAATGAGGACATTAGAGGGTGTAAGAGTTGAATTTGAACCCTGGTCCAATGTGCACCTAACATGTGTCTGAGTCTCATATCCTTCTGCTTATGCTCAAAAGCTGATGCTTTTATTATTCACTGTGATAAATGTATTTATTGTTATTTTATATGACTCCTTAAGAGAAAAATGTTATATTTATGGCATAACCTTTCTTCCATAATAATGTTTCCTGCTCTTGTACCCAGCTGGATCATAATATATATATATATATATATATATATATATATATATATATATAGGCCATTGTTCTTTTCTCCTCTTTGTGAAATTCACACATCTCCTAACTTAATTTCACTTCTCAAATATCACTGTGTGTGTCTACTATGTGATATATTTAACTGACATTTTGTATCGTAACAACCAACGATTTATACGGGAAAATAATGACTATTAACAAGGTTGCTCAAACTTTTGCATCCCACTGTATTGGGAGAAGGATGCTAAGGATAGAGCTGACAGGTTAAGAGGAAAGGAGGAGGTTTATGGATGTGGTGAGAGAGGACATGCAGGCGATGGGTGTGACAGAGCAAGATGGAGAGGACAGGAAGATATGGAAAAAGAGGATCCGCTGCCGCGACCCCTAACGGGAGGAGCCGAAAGAAGAAGAAGAATACACACACAAAGACACCCTGCTAAGATCAGCTTTTCTTAACATTTTGAACATTGTAGAATCACAATCTGAACTCAATGGCCAATTTTTGATCTGATCACCAAACTTCCATTTACATGAAAGTAAAAATAAACAAAGCCCAAAAAAAAAAAAAGATAACCACAAACTATTGTTCAGAAAAAATGCCCAAAACACAGAATATGACAGTTTTCTATAGCTTCTTCCACAATTTACTGTTGTATCGTTATAACTATTGTCTGACCATTGTGAGCTGTGATCATTGTTGGCAGTAGCCAAATGAAATTTTCTGTGCCGACATTGACTTTGCGTTTGCTTGTAGTGAGCTCACTCTACATACATACAGTATGTTTAGACATGATGTAAGATACAAAATGAATAATACACAGCATGCAGTAGTAAGCTAGCCTGTGGAATGTATGTAGTACTGATTTATACAGTGGCATTGGACTTACTTACTGACCCAGAAAAAATTCTGCATAAAGGAATGGATTTTTCGTTTTACATATTTTTCCCTTTGCAGGCAACATTTGAGCTCAATAGCATCCTCTAGATAAATGGTCCCTTAACGTTTTTTTTTCTTGTGACCCAATTTTGCTGTTTTTGTGTCTTTGATTTCCACAATTGCCACTGACCATCATCACCATCCCTCTTTCAGAATTGCTGCCAAACGTCGTTCCCCTTCTTCCTCAGAGAATCACCGCTGATCGACATACCCTGAAGGGGACCTTGGAGCATTGCCGATGCTGATTTTAGCAGATCAATACTGTTTGCTTAAACTACTCGCAGCAACACATCACAAGACACACCACAACTTAAACACGACCTTACCTGAATCCTACCTGACAGGTAGAAAATTGTTTGTTAGTTGTGGTAATTACAACTCAAAGACACATGATATCCTATATGGTGTTCCACACGGCTCCATACTTCCTTTAGGTCAGGTTATCTCGGGGCATAACGTGAACTACCACAAATATGCTGATGACACGCAACTGTATTTATCAATAGCACCTGATGACCCCGACTCTCTCGATTCACTAACACAATGTCCTACTTGTGTTTCTAATTGGATGAATAGTAATGTTCTCAAGCTAAATAAAGAAAAAACTGAAATTTTACTGATTGGCAATAATGGATACAATGAGGCTATTAGAAATAAACGATACATTAGGATTAAAAGTCAAGACGGAGGTAAAGAATTTAGGGGTAACTGTTGACTGTAATCTGAATTTTAAATCGCATATTTATCAGACCACTAGGACAGCATTTTTTCCACTTAAGAAACATAGCAAAAGTTAGACCTCTTATATCATTGAAAAATGCTGAGAAATGAGTTCACGCATTTGTTTTCAGTCGACTAGATTACTGTAACGCACTCCTCTCAGGACCACCCAAAAAAGACATAACTCGCAGAATCCTAACTAGGAAAAGAAAATCCGAGCACATTTCTCCAGTTTTGATGTCACTACACTGGTTACCTGTGTCTTTCAGAATTGACTTTAAAATCCTGCTTATAGTTTACAAAGCCTTAAATAATCTCGCTCCATCTTATATATCAGAGTGTCTGACATCTTATATTCCAAATCGTAACCTTAGATCTTCAAATATGTGTCTGCTTAGAATTCCAAGAGCTAAATTTAAAAGAAGTGGTGAGGCGGCCTTCTGCTGTTATGCAGCTAAAATCTGGAATAGCCTGCCAATAGGAGTTCGCCAGGCTAATACAGTGGAGCACTTCAAAACACTGCTGAAAACACATTACTTTAACATGGCCTTCTCATAACTTCATTTTAGTTTAATCCTGATGCACTGTACAGTGGAACCTCGGTTCACGAACGTCTCGGTACACATACAAATCAGTTTACGACCAAAAAGTTTGCCAAACTTTTGCCTCGGTTCACGACCACACACTCGGTATACAAACAAGCCAGTTTCCCTTTCGGTTTGTACTTGTTCAGTCTCTCCCTGTGCATTTCCTGTGCAGCGAGCGAGCAAGCAAGTGATAGAGAGCGTGACACACACACAGGCATGCGACAGAGAGGCCCACAGACACACACACACAGGCGTGCGCGAGAGAGAGACACACACACACAGGCGCGAGAGAGAGACACACACACACAGGCGCTCCAGACTCGCGAAAGAGAGAGGGAGGGCTGGACGCATAAGGTAGAAAAGGCTTGTTTTTGTTTTCAGTTCTGTTTCCAGCGATCGGTTCATAGCGTGCATTGTGGCAATGTTACTTTTCTCGGCGGTTTATTAAATTACGGATTTTTCAAATGTTAATTTTTTTCCCCTGTGCTTTAAACTCATTAAAAAAAAGTGTTTTTAGAGAGTGGTTCCTAGCACTATAACGCAAACTATTGCAGTGTTAGTTTTCTCTGTTGTTCAAGGTTTTCTCAGTGTTACTCAATGTTTTTACATTTAGTTTACTATTACGCTGTGCATTCTATGGTATAATTAACTATATTTGCTTAAAAACTAAAAAATACAGTTCGTACGGTCTAGAAGGAATTAATTGTATTTACATACAATCCTCTGGTGGAAATTGCTTCAGTTCACGACCAAATCAGTTTACGACCAGAGTTTTGGAACGAATTATCGTCGTGAACCGAGGTTCTACTGTATATTCAATTAATTATCATTCCTATTCATGGTGGCTCTAAAATCCGTACTAACCCCTACTCTCTCTTCTGTTCTTTTTCCGGTTTTCTGTGGTGGTGACCTGTGCCACCACCACCTGATAAAAGCACTGTGATGGCCCTACATTGACGGATTAAAGGCCAGAAGTCCACGTGACCGTCATCATCAAGTTCTTCCATGAGAACCCTGAATACAATGAGGACTGATCATTTATGTTAGGTAAAATGCCTAGAGGGAGCTGGGTGGTCTCATAGCCTAGAACCCCTGCAGATTTTATTTTTTCTCCAGCCATCTGGAGTTTTTCCTTGTTTATTCTGTCCTCCCTGGCCATCAGACCTTACTTTTATTCTATGTTAATTAGTGTTCTCTTATTTTAATTCTTACTTTGTCTTTTTTTCTCTTTCTTTATCATGTAAAGCACTTTGAGCTACATTATTTGTATGAAAATGTGCTATAGAAATAAATGTTGTTGTTGACCCTTTCCCATTATGTTCTATTGTGAGTCACAAATCTCCGCAATCCAAATCCAGACAACACGTGACCCAAATGGGTCGTGACCCAGAGTTTAAGAACCTGTGATCTGGAGACCAGAACTGATGTACGTAGTATCTGACTGATATGAAGGTCCCAGACTTACTTATCTGTCTAGGAGAATACCATGTAAAGGAACACACTGTTATATTTTATTAATCCTGCCATCCTAGCCACAGGTGTTGAGAAGAGTGTAAAGCTGGCTTGACAGTTTAGTGCAAGAGCAACACAAAATGAAACCAATACATTCCAATTTGCTACTGTTGTGTTTACGGTTATTCTTCATTACTGTTATTAGTATTTTATGTGTTCATCTAGTCCCTTTTTTGTTAATTTTTAAAGGAGAATCTGATTCTCCTGTTTATTTTTTCCACCATGTCATTTTTAACAATGTTACATTTTTGTTTATTAATGTTATGTCATTTTTGTGTTTACGCAACGCTGCTTGTAAGTCAAGTGACTGCTCCATCAAATCAATGACATAGCATTTGTTATGTATAAATATGGTTGAGTTCATATATGGTGTCACAAATGTGCGCATGGGAGGCAGCACGGGGTTCTAACTAACACTTCAATGCAGGTACAGGGGGTCATCTGGTATGCTAATGCCTTTACTCCCATTCTTACAGGAGCAGTAAGATCTAGTCATTTTCTTCTTCTGGCTTCAGACCAAGCCCCATGATGACCTCACATCCACTATCCCTCCAGATGACCCGCCTCTTCCTCTCCCTCAACTATAAAAACACACCACCTTTGCTCTGCAGACAGTCCTTGGTGGTCACTCTGTCACACAGCTCTTTTTTGACCAAATCCTACAATATACAGGGTGGAACCCCCAAATGTTTTTTTTTCTCTGTCTTTTTTTCTGTTTACAATGGAGTTATCCTTCTTGGATAAAGAAAGTATCTTTTTTTTAGTTGTCGGTAGCTTTCAAAAAATACGAGGTTTGTTACACTTTTTTGACTTTGGGTTCATTACAAACTCTTTTTGGGTCTCTCATTTAACCCGGTGTTCAGTTTATTTTACCTTTATGGTTTTTGACCTGCTTATGATTCCATGGATTAATAAATAAGCAGTGGGAGGTCGAGCTTTTAGTTACAGGACCCCTAAACTGTTGAATGGTCTGCCTGCTACTATAAGAGATGCCCCTTCGGTCTCAGCCTTTAAATCCCAGCTGAAGACTAACTACTTCAGTTTAGCACACCCTGACTAGAGCTGCTGATTAACTGTACAGACTGCACCTCTGTTGTTGGTCATTAGCACTAAAACATAAGTAACATGATAGTTAGAATTGGATACTAACCCTCACCTATTCTGTTTCTCTTCTCAGTACTCAAATGTGGCACTTGCTGCCACGGCCCACCTGCCAAGTTGTTTTGCCTGCCTAAGGTAAAGTCATCCCTAATGGAGGATCGCAAGAATCATGGGAAAGAGAGGTCCTTTCATCGGATTGGCTGGCCCAGCGCTGTTTCAGCTGTGGAATGGCCAATGGGGGAGGCAGCTTGATGGATGAGGTCTCCAGGACTCTAAACAAATCCAAATCATATTATGTGATATCAACTACTGTTGAATTCTGCTACGTACTTCTAACATGTTTATTTTTATACTGTATTGAGGATTTGTTCTGTACTGTTCTGTTCTGTATATTGTATTGTATTGACGCCCACCGCACGCCCAACCTACCTGTAAAGGGGTCTCTCTTTGAACTGCCCTTTTCGAGATTTCTTCCATTTTTTTCTCCTACAATGGTTTTTTTTTTGGGAGTTTTCCTTGTCTTCTTAGAGAGTCAAGGCTGGGAGGCTCTCAAGATGCAGGGTCTGTTAAAGCCCATTGCGGCACTTCTTGTGTGACTTTGGGCTACACAAAAATAAATTGTATTGTATTGTATTGTCTATCTGACTTTATTTTCTTGAGTCTTGCCGATCATCTCCCGCTCCCTCCTGTTCTCAGAATTACGGTCGTATACCAGAGCGCGCACACAATAGTTACGTCTTTCCTTTGACTGTGTTCACTAAGAGAATGAGACAGGTTGGGAGCATGCACTCTTAGCGCGTTGCCGCACCCACCACACAAAGAACCACCTGGATCGGGACCCGAGTGCAGCAGGTGACACCTCAGTACCACACTGAGAGTGTGTCAAGTTTTTTTACAGTGGCTGGAGTGCCAATCCTGCCACCAAACCCTATATTTTCCCTCTAAGCTGGAGGACCTGCTTGCAGGGCTGGATGCACATTAACGTCATACCCGGGACGAAGCAACTGCAGGTTAAGAGCCATGCCCAAGGTCCCAATGGAGGAGAGTCACTTCAGGGGTTAACGGAATTCAAACTGGCAACCTTCTAATTGCCAGTGCAGATCCCTAGCCTCCATGCCACAACTCTAAGAACTGAGTAAGAATTCAAAATAATGTACTGCTTTTGGTGAAAGGCTCAGCCTTTTCACACACCTCAGAAAGGAGGACTGTAACTCTCTGCAGCTTGAAATACACAAGATCCACTTGAGTGAATTTGGTTTAGTGATCTTGTAATGCAAGGCTTTATTTTGTTATTCTTTTTCACTATTGCAGCAAATAAAAGAATTGCAAAAAGGTTGAGATGGCAAAGAGTTTGCTTCTACATTGCAGAATTCTTTTAGAACTGTCACGCCATCATAAGAAATGCTTTTTTAATCTGAAACATTTGACTTCGTTTTTATATTTTTCTGTCTTAATTTTAAATAATTCAGCCCCCTTTCCATTTCATACACTGCTGAACCAGTCTAATCCTAGTCACACTTTGGTGGGCCAGAATGTATTGTCACACACATGTGCATGGAAGGCAGCCAAAGGGCCTGAATAATGGTAGTTCCACACCAGACCAGGGGGTGGCAAGGTGCACTGGCTTTCTCTCTCGAGCCTCTGCAGACCTTCCACAGGAAATCCCACACGGTTCCGGCACCCATGAAGACGTCACTTCTGGTCCCAGAGCCAACAATGTCACTTCCGTTTTCCGGCACCAAAATGATGACACTTCTTCTGGCCTGACGCCAATGATGACATCACTTCCGATCCCGATGATGTCACTTTCGGTCTTAGTCTTTAAAACCACCATCTTTACACCTCTCAATCAGTTCTGTTTTGGACTTTGTACCAAGTACAACTCACCAAAAGATA
Organism: Polypterus senegalus; assembly: GCF_016835505.1. NCBI lineage: Eukaryota > Metazoa > Chordata > Cladistia > Polypteriformes > Polypteridae > Polypterus > Polypterus senegalus. The sequence goes on along the minus strand of NC_053154.1, from coordinate 16,316,226 downwards.
CCCATTTGCAGCCAGGGCATATTATACGGGTGGCTGCACAAAACCTTTAATGTCCCCTGTGTATTCTTGACACAGTATCCTGGAATGATTGCATAAAAGTTAGGAGCCAACCCTGGATGGCACCAGTTCACTGCTGGGCACAGTCACGAACACAACAAGCAAACTGGCACCTCAAATATGGTGCCAATTTGGAGGTGCCATTTAAATTCATGTGCTTAAGTTAATGAGTACCCAGAAAAAAGGATCACACAGACTTGGGGACAATGTACAGTACTAACACCACACAGACAGCAACCCGCATCCAAGCTGGGATTCAAGCTCAGCTGGGAACAACTGTGTCATCAGTTATTATAAATGCCTGGTTGTCATGTTGTCCTCAGGTCTTTTTGATCATTAAATTTGAGAGTAATGGTTTGGATTTGTTGATTAGTGGCTCAAAAAAGTGAACCTCCATCATTGAAGAGCATCATTGAAGACAGGAGGACACGGATTTGATTCTTATACTTCCTCTGGTATGAAGATCTCTCAGATTTCCCCTCTGCTAACTTGTCTGTAGCTAGTAGTCTAGAATCAAGAAAACTTAGGTTGCTTCTTGCTTTCTTTCTGGATCAATTAAAATGTTAATTTTTTAGCCCATCCTGTTCTCAGATTATGTATGTGACGGCTATAAAGATCGAGAAAGTAAATAGAGTTGAAATCAAAATTCTGTAAATCAATTTACACAGACAAAATTACAAATATATAACAAAATACTGTATTTCTTTCGAAAGGACAAGCTCAGTTATGGGATGCACTCTGGACCTCCTGGAGGTCGTAGCACAGGAAAGAATGAAGACAAAACTGAGTGGCATTATGAACAATGGTGCACATCCTCTCTGTGACACACCAACACTGGGGACTTTCAGCCAACCAATCATTCAGCAGAAGTGGGTCAAGAAACACGACGGGGGCTTCATTACGCCAACAGCAATACATCCGTATCGTGTCTCACTGGGACTGCCAAGTCAGAAGTTTTCTTTCTTTTTAATTTTCTTGCTTTGTAGACATTCTGGTGTGTGTTCAGACCATAGTGTGTATGAGTAATATATATTCATATATATATTTTATCTATTTATGAATTTATTTATTTAAAGAGCTTTTGTAAAAGTTAAATTTCCCCCTAAGGATAAATAAAATTCTATATATTACATAGTGGTTTTCATATCTTATTACTGATCTCTGAACCAATGGTACTTTTAGTATTATAGTACCTTTCCAATCTATCTATATAATAACGTGCCATATCTATATATCTATTATATACTGCCTTTTACATCTTTCTATCGATCTATAAAATAGTGCATTTTATATCTTATTGATCTCTAAACCTATAATACTTTTATTATAGTACCTTTCAAATAAATCTATATAATAATGTGCATTATCTACCTATTGATCTATTTATCTACAGTATCTATTATATAGTGCTTTTCATATCTTATTATGGATCTCTGAACCTATGGTACTTGTAATTATAGTACCCTTCCAATCTATCTATGTAATAACTTGCCACATCTATTTATCTATTAGATAGACAGATAGATAGATAGATAGATAGACAGATAGATAGATAGATAGATAGATAGATAGATAGATAGATAGATGTGAAAGGCACTATATAATAGATAGATAGATAGATAGATAGATAGATAGATAGATAGATAGATAGATAGATAGATAGATAGATAGATAGATATGAAAGGCACTATATAATAGATAGATAGATGTGAAAGGCACTATATAATAGATAGATAGATAGATAGATACATTATTAATCCCAAGGGGAAATTCATTATATACTGCCTTTTACCCTTTTACATCTATCTATCTATCTATCTATAATATAGTGCCCTTTATATCTATATATTTATTGATCTCTAAACCTATAATACTTTTATTATAGTACCTTTCAAATCAATCCATATATCTATATCTACCTATTGATCTATTTATCTACAGCATCTATTATATAGTGCTTTTCATATCTTATTATGGATCTCTGAACCTATGGTACTTGTAATTATAGTACCCTTCCAATTTGCCATATCTATCTATCTATCTATCTATCTATCTATCTATCTATCTATCTATCTATCTATTATATAGTGCCTTTTACATCTATCTATTATATAGTGCCTTTCTCATCTATCTATCTATCGATTATATAGTGCCTTTCTCATCTATTTCTCTATCTATCTATTATATAGTGCCTTTCTCATCTATCTATCTATCTATCTATTATATAGTGCCTTTTCTCATCTATCTATCTATTATATAGTGCCTTTTCTCATCTATCTATCTACACTGTAGTGTACAGCGGATCACTTTTTTAGGTATATGACATCTGACTAATAAAGCTGGAAACTGGATTGAAACACAGGGTGCTGGATCTGTGATGTAATCATGTTACCCATAAGGCTTTTTTCACTATTTCCAACTCTTTTTATAAATATTATGAATATTAACTGGTTTTTGACCATCCCTAAAACCTGATACAAATTTTTAGCTTTTTTCCCCGTCAGGTATCTTTAATAATCTGATCACGATGGCATTTTTACTGCACATCAAATAGATTGCACTATTGAGAGTAACTACAATAAATGTGATGAATACAGGAGGGAACATTCCTAACTTTGTGATAGTCGTGTACTGATCACACAGTGTTGTGCACCGAAGCAGTGACTGCCCAATTGATGATTATAAAGATAATTAATTCTATTTATGGAGCACCTTTTCTAGATGGTCAAAGGACTTTACATAGATGTGGGGAGCCACTTCAGCCACCACCAATATGCAGCCTCTACTGTTATTCTGCCAGTACGTTCACCACTCAGATGGTCCCCCGCCAACTGCAGGAACCCTGCAAGTACAGAATTGTTGGCCATCTCAGCCAACTGCTCTCCTGGCTACATACAAAAACTCTGATGAACACACAGCTATCTGTGCATAAGAAGGCTTGTCAACATTCACAATGAAAGACTTTGACCTGACCCAAGGCTGAACCACTGTCTTAACATTATCTTGGACTTAATGAAAACACATTTATTGGTCAATATAGTGGAGACTGGAGGACACTTGAAGTTTGATGACCAAAGAAAATTTTTCTTCATGTATTTCCAAGCTTAGAGAAGCAACACTTGCAAATTCTCTTTGTCAAGCTACATAATACTGTTTTTCATGTAAGCAGTTTTAAGACTTTTTTTGTCAATTGTAGACATTTCCACATTAAGCCTTTTAATCCTGATAAAATATCCACCCATTTTTTTATTCAATTCCACCTAATCCATTTTATGATTGAGGGGCACTGGGATGTTTTCCGCTATCATGCAGCAAACAGCAGGAATCAACCATGGAACACCAATAAAACACAGCTGATTCTCACCTTTCAAATGTCTCCATTTCTCACTCTGTAAAACACTATGAGCACGAAATCCATGACTATTGCTCGTGAAGAATAAACTGTGAGGGTTGTTCAGCACAGTAAGGGTTACCTCCCCATACAACCTTACTAATAAATCAGAAGAGGCCATGGGGGTTGTTAGCTATCCTGATGATGATCATTTTCATTTAAAGGTGCATGCTTAACGTCTGCAAACTTAAACTTTGTTCACTATGTTGTCGTACAGTTCTGACCTAAACATCAAAAGAATGCCAACTGAATGTCAAGTCAATCCTTACACACGTACTGCAACAACAACAACAACATTTATTTATATAGCACATTTTCATACAAACAGTAGCTCAAAGTGTTTTACATAATGAAGAATAGAAAAATAAAAGACACAATAAGAAAACAAAATAAGTCAACATTAATTAACATAGAATAAGAGTAAGGTCCGATGGCCAGGAAGGACAGAAAAAACAAAAAAAAAACTCCAGACGGCTGGAGAAAAAAATAAAACCTGCAGGGATTCCAGACACCTCTGGCAGCATACAAAGGGACAAATTAACCTTCCACAGGACTCCAGTGCCACACTCACAAAAGCACATGCAAGACAAGTGAAGACCTGATCAATTATAGTATGGTATAGCAAATAAATACATAAACAAATAAAAAAATAATAGGCAATAACTAGATGGCAATTGTGGACGTTAGAGATTGCTGTTGCCCCTTAAACCCAATAGACAGACACTCTGGACACAAGTTAAAAGCACCAAGAAGTATTCTTTTAATTATTTCTTCTCTTCCAGAGCCTCCAAAGCACCGCAGCCACAATAACACACAACTCAGCAATAAACCCAACATTCTCTCTCCTCCACACCTCCCAGCAAGTGTTGTCCACCTCCTCCCGACTCACCCAGTCCTTTATATAGTCCTTGACCCGGAAGTGCTTCTGCCTTTCCGTCCACGTGACTCATCAGCACTTCCGGGTCAGATGGAGAACTGTATTTTTCTTCAGCCCAGAAGTACGTCTGTGCTCTTCCGTCCCCATAACTGGGCTATGTACAGTACACAGTAGGGATTCCCCAGGCGTTTGTCATGCCCACGGGTAATGCGGGATACAAGTTTAATGAGAGGACGCAGGATATAAACGAGAGTTTTGATCACTTTGTAACTAAGTTAAAATTGCTGGTGAAGTGCTGTGCTTATGCAAATTCCGAGAGACTTTGTTTGTGGGGGATTGACAGTTAAGGCGGGTGGGGGAGTCACGTCATCATCTCCCCTCCCATTCACGTCATTTCACTCTGAGCTGAGCTCCGCGGCTAATGCAGTGTTACGGAAGCGACTTTGTGACGCTGCCACCAAATACTCACAGAAAAATCCACAAGTTAATACACACGCTGTCTCTAGAGTTTCTCCACACTCTTAATCCTCCAGGCACTACTTACAAAAGGTTACACTGAGAATCGTGTTACGTTAATTTTAAAATGTTTCCTTTTCTTAGCACAAGCACAGCTGAGAAGCCTCGATGCATGTGCTCCATAACGCGTCAAAAAATAACGCATTTAATCACACTTTGCATTCCAAACAAAGGGGAACTTTTGTCAATGCATGATTTCCTGGTACACCGATTACATTGATGCACACATCAGAGCTACAAAAATGTAACAGTCGGAAGAAAGCGCGTTGCTATGACTGATTGGAGGAAAATTTCATTTCAAAAGACTACCCGACGGAAGCCTTGATAAAAGCGTGGTTTTGTGCACATATATATATGTATATATATGTGGATGTATATGTATATATACTGTATATATGTGTGTATATGTATATATATATGTTTATGTGTGTGTGTATATATATATATGTATATATATATATATATATATATGACAGCAACACTTACAATTACATTGACAATCATGTTACGTTATTTTTAAAATGTTTCCTTTTCTTTTTCATTACTTCTTTAACACACTACTTCTCCGCTGCGAAGCGCGGGTATTTTGCTAGTAAGTAATAAAAACAACATTAATCAAATGTCCTTTAAGTGTTTGGCTCTAAACTGATCAAACTTGGTCCTATGCACCTCACCGTTTTTTTTTATCATCCTCCAAAATACAACAGGTATTTTTAAGCTATCTGATCTGACTGAACTACAAATTTAGGCTACATCCACATTACTATGTTTTCTCTTAAAGATGGGGCTTTGAAACGGAAACGATCTCTGTCCCCACTAGCATTTTCACATCATTTACAGAAGTATCTCTTTTTGCACTCAATCAACCAAAAATGCATATGATGTAGTTGTTTGAAAACAAAGGTCCTGTACGCATTTGCAGAAAAGTCCTTGAAGGGATGGTAACAGCGCCAGCCACGGGATTTATCGCAAAACTGTAGCAACCAGTAAACTATTTGCCTATTGTGCATGTATGCAGCATTCAAACTGTACAGAACGCAATTTAGATGCATATGGATAAGCAATATAACCAATGCCATGGAAAGCAACTCTCTATGTCCACTATGTCTGATGGGTGACCAATCAGGGAATAAGATCTTGTAATGAGCAGGATCCAATCAGGGGAGGCCCACATAATAAGCACAAGCAAATCAGAGTACATTTAGAGTTTGCGTTTTCACCTGCTCACACTGCAATGCTGAGCCAGTATTTTCAGAAATATACAGGTCAGGGGAGCATTTTTTAAAAATCTCAGTTTTTAGGGGTTAAAATGCTGCAGTAGTGTGACCAAAAGGCAAAAACAGAAAACAATGTCTGCATTTTTAAAATGACTAGGGGGCTTCATCCCCTGCTCGCTTTGCTCGCCAACCTCCGTGCCTGCACTACGTGCCAGCAACTTCACATCTCTGTCACTCACGTATGTGGATTTCACTTTCACCAAACAACAAAACTTTTGATTCTCGCGGATACGCCTCTTCATTGGGAAGTAACACTGCTTTTCCCTGACGGCAACACAAATTAGACGATTTACAAGTTTCCAACTTAAAGTTTAAATCCAGACAACATATTCCATCTCTTTTATTTCACCTAGTAATAATTTCCGTTTGTTTGTGCTAATGTAATCTTTACTATCCTTTTTTTGAGACTTTCAAATTTTCGTAATTTCCATTATCTCTAACCTGCTCAGCATGTGTACCACGCCAACATTTTTGGAATCTTTTAATTCTTGCGGATACGCCTCTTCATTGGGAAGAAACACTACTTTTTTTTTCCCCTGATGGCAACGCGAATTAGACGATCTACAAGTCTCCGACTTAAAGTTTAAATCCAAACAATACACCGAGTAAGAATTTCCATTTGTTTGCACTAATGCGATCTTTACTATCAGTTTTTTGAGACTTTAGAATTTTTAGTACTTCCATTATCTGTAACCTGCTCTGCATGTGTACCGCGCCAACGTTTTTGATTTTTTTACCACGTTCTACTTTGTCATCTACTGTTTATCTTTTTTTTCCGGCCCCGGGCGTGGTTAAATCTCTTGGCACAAAGACTCGTCCCGCGGGTGTTTAAGTGTCTCTCAGAGAAAATCATGTCTCGTCACCGTCCAACATTTTCTTTTATAATAGAGAGAAAACACAGTAGTGTGGATGTAGCCTTAGTTAAGTCCTCTTTCCTAGAAAGTCATTCCTGGGGATGATTTATCTACGTTGATATGCCTACATGTAAGGTGATGTAAATTTTGTTATTTGTTCATTGTTCTCTTTGAGCATTTTGTGTTTTGTAATCTTTATTTCCACTAGTTGTTTCTTATTTTAATTTAGTATTTTAAGTTTCATGTTTTAATCTATTATGTGGTGCTTCATGTTTGATATTAGTTTGTATCTAGTGTTACTAATTTGAAATTGTTCTGAGCTATTATTCCTTTTGAATATTTGTGAAGCACTTTGAGCATGGAAAAGGTCCAATATACAGTACATAATCATAATAATAACTATTATTATTATTATGTACAAAGACACTAACAGACTATACTCTTAGAAACAAAATGTGGCAGCATATGAAAAAAGTGAAACTGCTTTTCATTTGGCCAAGAGCACTTTCAGTGTCATGTCCAAATTTTAAATATGGAAGAATCCCATATAAGATTAACATTCTTGAATGTGAGGAAAATCGATGGGTTTACAAGTTCTTAAAATGCAAGTGTGTGAGCCACTTTAACGTGCCGATTATTGGTCAAAAATCACATAGATGATCATGCAGATTCAACAAAAATCTGATTTACTGGGATTATAACACAGTCGTTACCACAAAAATGACCAAAGGTAGCAGGCGTAAAACTTCACAGAAATTTGTCTTAACAAGCCAGTTATACTAATTGGAGTTTTGAAATTGTCTGAATTCAAAATTATGTTTTATATTATGTAGGATAAGGTATTTTTTCACTAATCTGCTATTAAGACAAGCTACCCTCTGTTACAATGATTCTGTGTACTTTAGTATTTCCTGAGCACCTATTTTAGCTTTTTTATTAGTTATTAATAAAAATAATGCTGCCAATTCTGTTGCTGTTTTGATTTTTTATGGGTACTGCTATGTCGAACTGTCATTATTATCATGCACATTATGATGCAATATCTATTTCTACGAAGCCCATCTGGAAATACCAAAATTAAGGTAACGAATGCAACAATATGAAAAGCATTAGAAACATCATTATCTCAGTCTGCGTAACTCCTCAAAAAAAAACCTTACGTGTACGTACATTTGGCTCTTATACTTTAGATTCCCTGGTTCTGATTCTTTGCTTTGTTTTCATACTGTGATTCTTTGATAGCAGCAACAGGTCATAGGACAGAGTTCTGCTTTCGACTTCGGCTTTGGTTTATGTTTCTTCTCCCAGTTCCTTACATTACTCAATCCACCTGTTTTAGGGCATCATATCCACATGTTCCTCTTTCTCATTAAAATTTTGCAAATCATGGTAACCACGATCCCTACACAAGAAATAAATGTTGCATTACTAGGGTTTTAAGTTAATAGTCTAAATGTTCCTCGGATGCTGATTACAGAAAAACCTGATTTTTATATATTTTTTTATATTTAGATATTTCTCTCTATTATAATAAAAAAATTACGGGACAAGACGTGACTTTTACAGAAAGATACTTTCACATCCCGCGAGACTTTGTGCCAAGAGATTTAACCATGCCGGAAATAAAAGACAAAGGGTAGATGACAAGTAGAACGTTGTAAGGAATTCAAAAACGTTGGCGCGATACACATACAGAGAAGGTTAGAGATAATGGAAGTACAAAAATTCGAAAGTCTCCAAAAAATGATAGTAAAGATCGCATTAGCGCAAACAAATAGTCTAATTCATGATGCCATCAGGGATTGGCAGAGACACAAAGTGGCTGGCGCGTAGCGGAGACCTGTGGGGTTGGCTAGCAAAGTGAGCAGAGGGTGAAGCCCCCTAGTATATTTATATATTTATTTCTTCCCTAGGACAATGAAATCTTCTTTTCTCAATTTACATTAGAGCCGAGTGGTTGGTCGTGTGGTGGGTGCACAACTTCCTCATCCATGGATAACTGAGAATTAATTTTGGAACTGATGAATCAATGATAATAAAAGAAGAATTTTTCATCATGAAGTACACCCATGAAATACATAGAGGGGTGTTAAGTACTTCCTACAGGACTACCATCAATCTTCTTCTATAATACGCTACCGTGGCTGTTCATTTGTCTGTCCAGGATTTTAAATCACCTGTAGCTCTCAAACCGTTTGACCTATTAACCTAAAGTTTGGTACACATATACTATGTGACCTCTACTATCCGCTTTTGGGGTGATGATTGACCTCCAAGGTTATTCCTCTTTTTTATTTTTATTTTATTGTGGAAGCAACTCTTGACCGCAGGGCTGCCGTGCGGCACATGCGTACAGGCACCATTCTCATCCCTACCACCTTCGCCGTCACTTCCCCTACCTCTTCATATCTTAACTCATTCTTGAGGCAGACTGAAGTCTTAAGTGAAAAAATTAAAGTAATTGCAACACAAACACTGACTTATTCAGTTTTAACGCGAAAAGATGCTGACGAAAGAAGAGAAGAAGCTGGCTGCTAGGGTGGAGGAATGAAGAGCTGCTCTGGAAGTAGCAAGCGCATCAACCTCTGAGCAAATGAATGGTAAGCGTACAGAGAAAGAGGGTAGGAAAACTAGGAATGCTCAAGTCAAGTGGATTCACTGCACGTTATCGTGCTCCATTACTGGTTGTTTGTGTATTTACAGTAGTTGGGATCATGTTTAGTTGTTGCACCAAGAACAAAATGATGATCACTCAATTTTAGACACACTCAAATCAATAAGAGCGGATATGTATATTGTGTTTTCAATAAAATTACCCAATGGGAACAGCTAAACATACTAAGAACTCCAACTAACATGTTTCCATGACAAGTTAGTCATCTGTTTATTTAATGACTTCAGTCTCCACAACAAAACCATGGGCCCCCATGTTGTCTGTACCTACCTTATTAAAGGCTGATTGCAGATTGGCCCTAATTTGACACAAATTTCCGAATCTTCGTTTCTTAGAGAGGGTCTTGACTGGATGGGTTTTCTTGTTCTCTTTTCCTTTTTATTGCCCAGAGACCTGGGCTGTTATCTTAAGTGCTAGATGAAAAATATTTTACATCATAGCTTGCCATTGCAGTATGTTCAGAAAGACCATTTCTAATGGTTAAAATAAGTGCCGTATCATTCTGTCTTCAGTCTGCCGTTAACATTTTGAATTTTGATACGTAGTCACCCACCAGTAGGCCTATTGTCCTGTTTAGGGTTCAGGAGTCACAGCTTTTTTCTTTACAGGTTACCAAAAACTGAATGCAATTCCTGGAAAAAATCTCTAGAAATCATTGCAGCGCAGGCAGTTACTATCAATTATGGCCAACTCAAGAGGTTTACTCAAGAAGAATGTTATTATAAATTCTCATTTTGATTTCTCTGCTGCAAAAGTTTCAACGGGCCTGTAATTCAAAAGTAAACTTGCATTGATTTATGAAGTTGCATCAACTATATTCCAAGTCATGCTCGGGTATGTGGTTTCTATGGTTCTTCAAATACGGTTATGAATGCAAGCGAGGCAGCAGCCCCTAGCATCTGTTGCAAGGTAAGGCACCGAGCTCTACCACCAACTGTTGCAGTGGAGTGGCAAGCTTGGCAAACTGGGCCAGCAGACGGCTTAGAAGATTTTATAATTATATTTAAAGGGTCCACACTTTTGCCATATTTGAATAGTTAAGGTGACCAGATTCTCCCTGAAAGAATACAGGAAAATCCCTCTATGGAAGCAGAGGGCTGTGTGGGAGCAGGGACGGGGGGTATGATGGCTTTACAATAGCGTATACAAACACATTTACATTGCCTATACACACAACAGTTCAAGAATAAAATCAAATAAATTCAGCCTTCAAAGCCCTTTCTATAATAATGAGGTACTTGCGGACTTTAAACAACACCTTAATGACTTACTGGTACGTATTTTATGTTACAATGTTATCTACAGTCACTTCAACATGGCTTGCACACATGATAACTCAACTGAATTAGAAAGACCTATGCAGCCCCTCAGATCGTATTTTATTTATGCTGCTGATTGATATGTGAACATCCCTACACTTGCAGAAACTGTGTCCTGCCTGGCATACCTGGCACACTTACTCTTTTTGCCATTTTTTTTTTGGTATTGATATGCTAAGTAATATCTCTGTGTCCTCCATGGAAAATAGAACATATACCTTCTCATGGCTGGGATATACTATAAGTTTGTTGTTTTCAGAACCAAATACAGCAGAAATTTAAATTCTCTCTTAATTTATTTGTAAAAAGAGCAAAAAATACGAGGCCATATTGATGGATTAAGCCCATGGCTAAAGCCTCAGAACTGTACACATTGAAATCACACGTGTGCAGTTCGTAAGCTTCGCAAATTCTGATTATCTGACTTGTCTGATATTGCCTGTTTGGAATAGAACTGATATGATTGGAGGTATCAATGCATTAAAGGTTCACCGCACCAAAGTGCGCTTTCTACAACGACTTAGATACTGATCTGATGAAGAGCTGAGAAATGAGTCTTGTTTAAAATATGGGATGAATTATTTATAAATACTGTAAATGAATAAATCGGGAAACTAAAGTTGGGTAAGAAATATGTGACTTTTCCCAAGAAATATGGGACATCTGGTAACATTATGAATAGGACGAATAATAAACCTTATAAGGGAGTTTGTAAATAATAGGTGGCAGAAATCAGTAGAGATCTTTTTATATGGGCTTTCCATAAGCACAGTCAAGTACGTTAACTAAGGTTAGTTAATACAGCAGACATTAGATCATTTATGAAAATCATAAAGGCTATACAAAAATCACAGTCATAAAAAAGTAAATTCAGAACTTGAACCATTTCCCAAAAACGTTTGACAGCCTGAGGGAAAATGCCTTGCAAGGTGGTGTATTTAATTAGCTAAAGTTTGGATGCTGTTTTCTGAGCATGGCCATGTTTGATGACGTCATGTATCACACAAAATGCACATTACATGTCTAGCAGTGAGTAGATTACATTAGATTAGATTAGATCAACTTTATTAACCCCATGGGAAAATTCAAAATGCCACGGGGAATTCAAATTCAGTATGAAAATGGCAGTGCCCATGAAAATAAACACAGAAAATGGTAATGCCTAGGAGGAGATAACATCACCAAAAATACGTACATTAAAAATACAAACAATGAAAAATGTAAACAAAATAAAACTTTATAGCACATTCCTAATTCTAAAGAAATGCTAGAAAACAAATGTTCCTGACAAAACTGCCATCCTCTCTGTATATGTTGGGTGCTCCATGTGTTCATTTGTTTGTTGCGAAGAAACAGCCCTGACGCCACTTTTCCAAGGTTCTCTACTATAACAAAGCTAAAGTGACACCAGAAATATCAAAGATTTTTTTCCCTAATTCTTCTTCTTCTTCTAGCTGCTCCTGTTTCTCCATATCTTCTTGTCCTCGTCATCTTGCTCTGTTACACCCATCACCTTCAAATGCACTCTCACCACATCCATAAACCTCCTCTTAAGCGTTCCTCTTTTCCTCTTCCCTGGCAGCTCTATCCTTAGTATCCTTCTCCCAATATACCCAGCACCTTTCCTCTGCACATGTCCAAACCAATGCAATCTCGCCTCTCTGACTTTGTATCCAAACCGTCAAACTTGAGCTGACCCTCTAATGTCCTCATTTCTAATCCTGTCCATCCTCGTCACACCCAATGCAAATCGTAGCATCTTTAACTCTGTCACCTCCAGCTCTGTGTCCTGCTTTCTGGTCAGTGCCACCGTCTCCAACAACATATAACATAGCTGGTCTCGCTACCGTCCTGTAGACCTTCCCTTTCACTCTTGCTGATACCCATCTATCACAAATCACTCCTGACACTCTTCTCCACCCATTCCACCCTGCCTGCACTCTCTTCTTCACCTCTCTTCCACAATCCCCATTACTCTGTACTGTTGATCCTGAGTATTTAAACTCATCCACCTTTGCCAACTCTACTTCCTGCATCATCCTCACCATTCCACTGACCTCCCTCTCATTTACACACATGTATTCTGTTTTGTTCCTACTGACCTTTATTCCTCTCATCTCATATCTCCACCTCTCCAGAGTCTCCTCAACCTGCTCCCTATTCTCACTACAGATCACAATGTCATCAGCAAACACCATAGTCCACAGGGACTCCTGTCTAATCTCGTTTGTCAGCCGGCCCATCACCATTGCAAATAAGAAAGGGCTCAGAGACGATCCCTGATGTAATCCCACCTCCACATTGAATGCATCCGTCGCTCCTACCGCAGACCTCACCACAGTCACACTTCCCTCGTACATATCTTGTACAACTCTTACGTACTTCTCTGCCACTCCCGACTTCCTCATACAATACCACAGCTCCTCTCAGTCACCCTGTCGTATGCTTTCTTCAGGTCCACAAAGACACAATGCAACTCATTCTGGCTTTCTCTATACTTCTCCATCAACGCCCTCAGAGCAAACATTGCATCTGTGGTGTTCTTTCCTGGCATGAAACCATACTGCTGCTCACTAATCATCACCTCCCTTCTCAGCCTAGCTTCCACTGCTCTTTCCCATAACTTCATGCTGTGGCTCATCAATTTTATCAATTTTTAAGAACCACAATGGACATATCTACTTAATATGGATGTGCCAGACATGCTTCTTTACCTATCCAGTAAAACTTTCATGTAAAGGAACAGATATATTATATATATAACTACTTTATACCAGTTTAGAAGCCTCAGTTCATATTAACAACGTTATATCAGATATCTTCAAACTAGAACATGGTACTCGACAAGGATGCCCCTTATCACCTTTGCTCTTTGCAATCAGCACTGAACCATTGGCTATATACTTTCGAAACACATCAAAGATAAAAGGGGATTTTCAGAGAAGGAGTTGAACAGAAAATAACACTATATGCAGATGATATGACTGTATATATCGAACCCACAAATTCGGTGCCAGCAATCCTAAAAGCATTAGCAGATTTTCAAAAGATATCTGGACTTAAAATCAATTTGAATAAAAGTGTGCTTTTCCAGTCTCTAGTATGTAATATTAGACTGGACACCTTCCCATTTATCTTAGCAGATCAATTTAAATTTCATGGGGTAAATATTTCAAGTAAATATAAAGCTCTTTTTTGACAAGATTTTGCTGTCTGCATGGAAAAAATTAAACATGATGTGACTAGATGGTCTACCCTACACCTTAGGTTAGCAGGCAGAATCAACACTGTTAAGATGACCATCCTTCCCAAGCTGCTCTTCCTATGTCTAAGTATACCCCATATACATTAACAAATCATTTTTTAAGAAATCAGACTCAATCATAACTTCAACTATTTGGAAATCGAAACATCCACACATCCAAAGGGTGACTTTACAATGGCCTAAAGCAGAAGGGGGCACGACACTACCTCACTTTTAATTTTATTATTGGGCAGCAAATATACAAGCTATATAAACCTGGAGACAAACTAATGAATATCCACAAGCCAGGTCTGCAACAGAAATAAAATATTGCCGTACTTCTTTATTTTCCCTCCTCTGTGCACCAGTTAATACAAACTACCATCATTAAACTAAAAATACAATTACCCTTCATTCCTTCAGAATATGGAACCAATGTAGGAAGCACTTCAAGACAGAAAACCTTTTATCTGTTCCACCTCTACATAACCACCACCTTTTTCCACCCTCTCAAACATATACACTAATCAATGTCTGGAAAATGTTTGAAATTAAAACACTTACAGACTTGTACGTGCATAGATAATGTCTTAGCATCCTATGAACAATTATGCTTCAAATACAACTTCTCATCAACACAACTCCTCCACTACTTTCAAGCTAGACACTTTGCTACACACAACCTGCCCAATTTTCTTCACCTTCCGCCTTATTCTGTTCCAGAAGAATTATTGATCAGTCTTGAAGACTCAGATAACATCTCTACAATTTATAAAAATATTTTAAAGTTTCTTCCTCTCAAAGACCCCAGAGGACATTGGGGTGTCACTTAATATTTCAGAAAAGGAGTCGAACACAACCATGCACAGAAAACACTCGAGCGCCATATGTGCAAAGCATTCAGTCATTCAACTTAAAATCTTTCATCAAGCGCAGCTGTGCGCAACCTGCGGCCGTGGGCAGGGACTTTGGCGGCCGTGGACGTGTATATAAAAGTGTACGTAATGGCGGCCGTGCAGGTGTAGGGTCTCTGGACTCCAGTGACGGCTCTGATTGACAGCAAAGAAGTAAAGCCTGACCAAATTCCTACCGTCCGTTTTTCGGGCACTTTAGACGGGCTGTTGCAGGAATTCGCTAACCGTTTTCAAGATTTCGAAAAGATTTCAGCAACAATAAGACTCGTTGCTTCTCCTCATCTGGTGGAGACAGAGAGTGCACCGTTACATCTACAAATGGAGCTAGTAGAGTTGAAGAACAATGAGCAGCTTGTGAAAAAGTATACGGAAGAAAGCGACCTGCTGGATACGTGGAAATCAGCAGTAGAATACCCACAACTACGAGAACTTTCTGGCCAGGAACATTCTCGTTCTTTTCGGAAGCACTTATTTGTGCGAAGCAGCGTTTTCCAGAATGAAATATCTGAAAAACAGGTACCGGTTTTTTGTCCTATATGACGTTTCGTAGACATTTTTTTACATATGTAGACCAGTAAATTGAATATTGTCAGATATATCATACTCTTGTTTTAATGTGTAATCTGTAAATTTTTACATAAATCATAAAACATTATTAAGTTTACTTGGACTTACTGGCGGCCGTTATTAAAGTAAAAAGTCTGTAGTGCGGCCGTTATTAAAGTAAAAAGTCTGTAGTGCGGCCGTCAATAGCGGAAAGGTTGCGCATGCCTGAACAAGCGTATTTATCTTGTTTAAAATTTTCCAAAATGTTTCCAGGACACGATTCAACCAGCCAACGTTGCATTCTAGCTCCAGCCTCACTGGGCCACATGTTCTGGGCAAGCAACAAATTAAAAACATTTTGGACAAAAATCTTTGCATGTCTATCAGACAGCCTTGGTGCCACAGTCACTCCTAACCCATTAACAGCTGTGTTTGGTGGGCTCCCAGAAGGGCTTAAATTGGAGGACAAATAAACTGTAATTTCCATTACTGCACTACTAGCACATTGACTTATCTTGCTCAACTGGAAGAATCCCACCCAACCAATGTCAGTGAGTAATCTTCTTTTGTTTAAATGGTAATGGCTCAGCTCTTTTAATCTTTCTTCATAACTCATCTCCTGTAGTTCTGGAATCAGCCTAGTCGCTCTTCTTTGGACCTTTTCTAGTGCTGTTGTGTCCTTTTTGTAGCCTGGAGACCAAAACTGCACCCAGTACTCCAGATGAGGCCTCACCAGTGTGTTATAAAGGTTGAGCAGAACCTCCTGTGACTTGTACTCCACACATCATGGCGCTATATAACCTGACAGTCTGTTAGCCTTCTTAATGGCTTCTGAACACTGTTGGGAAGTTGATAGCTTAGAGTCCACTATGACTCCTAAATCCTTCTCAAAGTGTACTCTCGATTTTCCGCCCGCTCATTGTGTATTCAAACCTCACGTTTTTACTTCCTATGTGTAATTCTTTACATTTACTGACATTAAACTTCATCTGCCACAAATCTGCCCAAGCCAGTCTGCTGTCCACGTCCTTCTGTGATGATATAACGGATTCCAAATTATCTCCTAATCCACCTATCTTGGTATCATCTGCAAACTTAACCAGCTTGTTACTTATATTCCTATCCAATTCACTTATATCTTTTAAAATTAACAGCGGCCCTAGCACTGATCCCTGTGGAACACCACTCATAATCTCAACCAATTCTGATGAGGTTCATCACTGAGACCTTTCCTGAGCCATAAAATAATCATAAATTTAATTGGCTAAAAGCCTTTAAAAAGTTTTTGTTTTTCTCATGAGAGATTGCTACTGAAAAAGGATGGTTGTCTACTATGTACATAGGAGCTAGGATATGGATAATCTCCTATAAAGAATGGCCAGCACACACAGTGCACAGACAAAATGCCCCCAAATAAGCTGTACATAGCATGTCTGGAGTTTAAGTGTCTGAACAATCTGCATGGTGCCCTCTCTGGAACCTGCGCCAGCCTTTCGCCCTATGCTAGCTAAAACAAGCTACAGCAACTTCCTCAACCCTGTTCAGGACTATGTGGGTTAGAAAGTAGCTGGCTAACAATCTGTATCCATTTTTCATTTCATCGTGAATATAATTTAATAGTTAATGGAGTAACAGCTCAAAACTTAAGACAGCTGCCAGAATGAACAAGAGAAGTTACCTTGATGCAAACACGGTTTGAAGAAACTCCTTTATATAACCTTCAGTTCAGGGTTGTGGCCAGTCCAGGGACACAAGGTGAGATCCCACCCTGGACTGAATGCCACCACATCACGTTATACGCTCAGGCATAACCACATTGACTCAAATGGCACTAGTTTAGAGTCAAGAATTAAGAGGAGAAAAAAAGACACGCAGACACACAAAGAACGTGTAAATTCCTGGCAACAGTGTCCAGGCTTAGGGTTCACACCTAGTCTCTGTTATCAGCTTCAGGAATACTTCTTTTCAATTCATCATTATTATTATGTTAATTAATCACACAATTATCTTTGTCATCAGGCTTGCAATATATGGAGGACTATCTGAACCAATCGCAAATAAATAAAAATATACAGTCAGGCCCTGCGATTCGTGTTTTTACAATTTGCGGATCTGTCTATTTATTTCACTGTCATCAATAACCAAATGGAAATTATTTTGGGAGTTTTGTGAGTAGTAAACAGCTTACCTACCTAACCTGGCTTAACCTATCTTAAGGGTGAATCGCGTACTTGAGGACATCAGTAGAAATTAAGGGGAAGTGTATTTAAGACTGAAGAAAGGAAGCATTTCTTTATGTAAAGAGGTGTGGGAGTCCGGAAAAAAATACCTACGTAAATATGGGATTGAAGCAAAAACCTTGCCAACCGTTAAGGAGAAGCTGTATAAGATGTTGAGACAACTTAGCTATTAGCAAAACAAATGCGCGAGATGGACTGAATGGTCTCCTGCTATTTGTCAGATTTCTAATGAAAGATGTTATTTGTACAATGCTACAATGCAGCTGCCTTCAAACACAGAATGTATTCGCAAGAATACAAATGATGTTTTCACCCCAGGTAATGTGGACCCGTCTACCATTGGTGGCAGTCAAAAAGTGGACAGGTTGCGAGTGATACGCCGTGAAATGACCGAGTCTGAGAAGCAGGCTCTACGTGAAGGTGACTGAGAGAAGTAGAGCCGGGCAAGAGAGGTTCTGACCCACAAAGATACTGAAGAAAGGTGTAGTGTTACACTAAAGGCAAGAGATATCCAATATTTTGAAATGTATTCTATTACCTGTCTTGGAGTAGCATGGCTAGTTAATTTGTAACTAATCAATTTAAATTAAGTGAATTAATTTACTGTACATAAAAAAACAATAAGCTCATAAACGATTATTTAGGATTTACCCAGGGTATGTCAGGTTGCTCAACATCTTAATGGTTATTTGTCTGACTAACCACTACTCATTTTTTAAAATTCATTTGAATAAAGATCCTCACTGTAAGATGAACAGTATTTCTATGTACCCCGTATATATATATGGGGTCAAAAGAAGCTGTCGCCTGGGACACCACTGCTTTTCAGAACATACACACAGTCATCATGTGTGAGGTTGGTGACACAGAAGGAAACACACAAACAGACAAAAAGAACACAAATTTGATGGAAAAGGGTAGGGCCTAAGTGAGGTAAAATGGCAACCCTTCTTATGGTACCCTCAAAACAATCTATAGATTGACATTTTACAAATATTACCTACCCCGCAATGGACTGGCATGTTGTAATATCCTGATTACTGCTTTCCATCCTATGGCTCTAAAACCATAAACTTGGAATTATCAGGTGCGACAGTAGTTATCTAACCTAAGAAAAGACTGTCAGTGTAATTCACATTAACTGTTGGTATTAGTACCGTTAAAATTCTATGGCTGAATCTTTGCACAATTGACATACAACGTGCATCTAAATATTTCAAAAACCCTGGGTGTTCTAAGGTAGCATGATGATTACGAGCTCCTTGAAAATGGAGCTGAATTAATAAGAAATTAGCAAATAAATAAGGTTATGATGCTTGAAAGCAGGGCAGGTTAAACTCCTCATCATTCTTCTTAAATGTTTAATATTTTCCAAAAGACATCCCCAAGTACACCAAGTCGCCACTTGACCATAGGAAATGGTAGGGCATGGGCCTCTCAAAAAAGATGAGTAATAATAATAATATGTTGGTAATGCTTGAAGGCTGAAAAGATGTCAGTTGTGTACATATTGTATTTATCCATTTTACAGTTATTTATTCAATTTCAAGATTGAGAAGTATAAGAGTCTACTTTTGTTATGATGCATATTGCATATTTTCTGTTAATCCAATAAACTTAATGTCACTGCTGAAATACTACTGTGTCCATAAGGCATGTCATATATTAAAAGGAAGTTGCTACTTTGAAAGCTCAGCCAATGATAAACAAAAATCAAAAGAATTAAGAGGGGTTAAGGATGTTATGCATCATAATAAAATTAGACAGGTGTATAAATATGGGCACCCCAACAGAGATATTACATCAATACTTAGTTGAGCCTCCTTTTGCAAATATACTGTATTTACTTGTGTACCACGCGCACATTTTTTCCCAAAAACGAGCATTAGAAAATCAGGTGCGCGTCAAACACGAGGAATACGGTAGGAGGGTAGGTTTGTTTTTGAATCAGTTTGGCGTCGTCATTCAGCATGGATAGTAAGTGTTTACGCTCCTTCATGGCGGGAGAGAAACTAAAAGTGGTTTTGGAAGCAGAGAAGATAGGAAATCGGGCAGCAGGTCGCAAGTACGGTGTTCCAGAGTCGTGTTCGAGATTGGCGACAGAAGAAAGAAAAACTTTCGTCATGCAACATAAACAGACCGGCATTTCGCGGAAAACATGCCCAGTTCCCACAAGTTGAAGTTGCACTCGCTGATTACATTCAAGGCAGGCGTCAGCTTGGATATGCAGCGTCCACGGAAATGATTCAGGTGAAAGCTCGCGATATAGCGAAAGAACATGGAATACCCATCACTCAGTTCAAAGCAAGCCGCGGATGGGTTATGCGCTTCATGAGAAGGAATGGCTTATCAATAAGATGCCGCACGACCATTTCGCAGAGTCTACCAGACGCATATGAAGAAAAGCTACTAGCTTTCCAAAAATACACTACTCAGTTGAGGCAGCAGAAAATTTATTTAATGGGGCAAATCAGTAATGCTGATCAAAGGCCAGTTTATTTTGAGAACCCCTCAAACACTACTGTTAATGCAGTCAGAGACAAATGATACGCACGGGAGGCAGAAAGAAGCAGCGGTGTACCGTGTGCCGTATGGGACGTCAGTAGCGGTAGCATATCCAGCAGCGAATCGGAAGATGATGATTAAACTGGAATATTCTGGTGAGCACAATAATTTTCCACTTGCCGTTACATTCCTTTACCGATTGTCTCTATACGGTTCTTTCTTTTCTCATTTCACAGGGCTATTTGTCATTCCCACCTTTCGCAGCATGGTGTGACAAACACTGAACGTTCTGCAGTAGGGGTACTGCTTACAGTTAGTACAATATACTGTATCATGTGCAGAAAGAATTAAACGAGACATAATTATTCTCCATTACAGATATTCACGTCAGTGTCTTACTCCAACCTCACTCGCTTCCTGTACAATCACAATGTGTGTTGTACACGGGGCAAAAAATTTTTCCCCGATTTTCTTTGTAAAAATTAGGGTGCGTGTCTTACACGAGGGTACAGGAGTAAATACGGTAATAGACTCTAGACGCTGTCCTCCTATAGCCTTTGATGAGTGTCTGGATTCTGGATGGAGGTGTTTTTGACCATTCTTCCAAACAAAATCTCTCCAGTTCAGTTCAATTTGATGGCTGCCGAGCATGGACAGTCTGCTTCAAATCATCCCATAGATTTTTGATGATATTCAAGTCAGGGGACTGTGACGGCCATTCCAGAACATTGTATTTCTCCCTCTGCATGAATGCCTTTGTAGATTTCGAACTGTGTTTTGGGTCATTGTATTGCTGGAATATCCAACCCCTGCTTAAGTAACTACAACTTTGTGACTGATGCTTGAACATTATCCTGAAGAATTTGTACATATTGGGTTGAATTCATCCGACCCTCGACTTTAACAAGGGCCCCAGTCCCTGAACTAGCCACACAGCATGATGGAAACTCCACCAAATTTGACAGTAGGTAGCAGGTGTTTTTCTTGGAATGCGGTGTTCTTCTTCCGCCATGCAAAGTGCTTTTGTTATGACCAAATAACTCCATTTTTGTCTCATCAGTCCAAAGCACTTTGTTCCAGAATGAATCTGGCTTGTCTAAATGAGCATTGGCATACAACAAGCGACTCTGTTTGTGGTGTGAGTGCAGAAAGGGCTTCTTTCTCATCACCCTGCCATAAAGATGTTCTTTGTACAAACTGCGCTGAATTGTAGAACGATGTACAGATACACCATCTGCAGTGAGATGTTCTTGCAGGTCTTTGGAGGTGATCTGTGGGTTGTCTGTCACCATTCTCACAATCCTGCGCATATGCCGCTCCTGTATTTTTCTTGGCCTGCAATACCTGAGGTTGGTTTAACAGCAACTGTGCCTGTGGCCTTCCATTTCCTGATTCCATTCCTTACAGTTGAAACTGACAGTTTAAACCTCTGAGATCGCTTTTTGTTGCTTTCCCCTAAACCATGAGACTCAACAATCTTTGTTTTCAGATGTTTTGAGAGTTGCTTTGAGGATCCCATGCTGTCTGTCACGCTTCAGAGGAGAGTCAAAGGGAAGCACAACTTTCAATTGACCCCCTTAAATACCTTTTCTCATGATTGGACACTCCTGTCTATGAAGTTCAAGGCTTAACGAGCTGATCCAACCAATTTGGTGTTGCAAGTAATCAGTATTGAGCAGTGACAGGCATTCAAATCAGCAAAATTACAAGGGGACCCACATTTGATTTAATTTCATACAACTAAATACGGCTTCACTAATAATCTTTGCTCAGGAAACACCCCAGTACTGAGATGTTGAAAGACAAGCCACTGTTATCTTTTCTGTTGAAAGTAGAGTCAATTATTATGCAGGCTGAGAGGGGTTCCCAAACTTTTTCATATGACTGTAGTTGTATGATTCACGGCCGGCCGATCTCCGGTTCCCAGGAAAGCCCCAAGCCCAGTCAGGTTATTTTTGTGTCTCACTTCATATATACACACACACACATTTGTGTATATAAATATATATTTATATATATATATCGTATTTACACATGTACCACGCACACAATTTTTTCTTGAAAATTAGCATTAGAAAATCAGATGCGCGTCATACACAAGGAAATGTAATTCTGTAATGTTTACTTCTGCTTGGGCTCGCTTGCTCGCTCTCTCTCTCGCTCGCTTGCTCGCACACTCACGCTCTCTCTCTCTCTCTCTCGCTCACTTGCTCGCCTACTTGCTCTCTCTCGCACGACTCAGCTCTCTCTCTCGTTCGCGCTCTTGCTTGACAGCGCTCTCTCTCTCTCTCTCTAAATGCTTCCTATACAATCACAACATGCGTCGCACACAGGACAAAACTTTTTTTGCGATTTTCTTTGTAAAAATTAGGGTGCGCGTCTTACACGAGGGCGCGTGGTACATGAGTAAATACGGTATATACAGTATATATATATATATATTATCACTCACTCACATTTCAGAATCTCTGCATTAGCTCTGTCAAGGTATATAAAAACCTACCGGGACGAGAGGGGTCTGCTATCAATAACTCTGTTTTCTCCTTCTCTTCCATCGACACTGAGAAACTGCCCAGTGAAAGTACCTAACTCCATCCATTCTGACTATAAGAATCCCGGCTGCCCAGAAGGAGAGTGACCCTCCAGACGGAGCTCTCGATCAAACTGACTTTAATCTACTGTATGGGCAAGACCTAGAACGCCTCTAAAATGTCTAAAGTGTTTCTTTTGTTTTGGAACTTTCTGTTAATTTTAAATGGGACGACCTGGCTGACGTCCGAAATCTTTGTGGACAAGCTTGTCATTCCTGCATTCGGCCACAATATATATATATTTACACACACACACATACTGAAAGGTTGTGTCTCTAACCTTCTTTTCTGTTTTTTTTTTCTAGTATGAAAAACACCTTTACCATTTTTTCCTTTTGCAGATGAGGTACATGCTGATACGGTGCTAGACTTGTATGCACATGCACATATACATATACAAATACTATATACAGTCTTATTGAAAGGTTTGGCATCCGCAGTTTGACCCACCGTGGTTCAAAATTATTAAAAAAAAAAAAATCCAGAATATTCTTGAAAAGAACATTTATAATTCCTGTGCACAAGAAACAACATGTGCAGGCTGATGCTGCTGAGTCACCCAAGGCCAAAAACCCTCAGTCCCAGTCTATCACCACTTGTGTTCGCTTTGTGCACGTAATCACGTTTTTTATACAAGTCCTCATCATCTGTGGTTTTTGCACATCTGCAGGAGATTCTGGATCCATAAACCCGCGGGCAAGGCAGGGTGACCTGTATATGTACATACAGAACAGTTGTGCACAAGCACACACACATATCACTATATACAGTATATGCACATACACCAAAGCTAAGTGCATGAATGACAGCCCATACGGTTACGTATTATTATACCTTATTAGAGAGTTCACGAAAATACAGAATTGTAATATTTATTTGCAGACGGTGGCACTGACGAGAAAGCAGGAGACAGAGCTGGAGGTAGTAGAGTTAAAGATGTTAAGATTTGCATTGGGTTTGATGAGGATGGACAGGATGAGGACATTAGAGGGTCAGCTCAGGTTGGAGGGTTGGGGGACAAAGTCAGAGAGGCATGTGGGGGACATGTGCAGAGGAGAGATGCTGGGCATATTGGGAGTAGGGTGCTAACGATAGAGCTGGAGGAGAAGAGGAAGACCTAAGAGGAGGTTTATGGATGTGCTGAGAGAGGACATGCAGGTGATGGGTGTAACACAGCAAGATGCAGAAGACAGGATGATATGGAAGACGACGATCCGCTGTGGCAACCCCGAATGGAAGCAGCTAAAAGAAGAAGAAGAAGAAGATATCACCCCAAAGGTCATGTGTAAACACAATTTCCCCTTGGGGATGAACCAAAAATATCAAATCAAAATACGTAAAATAAACATCTTCTGAATTTTTTCAGCTAAGGAAGACAGACGTTTTGAAATAAGATAGTTCTACTCAGTAATGATGGCGCTGGAGAGAGGCAACATGTTGCTTGTTAACAATGTCAATAATGGCTTATATAAAATGATTGACCCACTAGCTGACGTGAAATTCTTTAATATTTGTTGACAACCTAAGAAAACTCAGTTTTTACCAATGAATTGATCTCTTTGGCCTGATGCCTAAATGAACCCTACATCACCAAAAACTTAACTCAAACCTTAACAAAAAAAAAAATTGAGAAACTGCTCTGATGTTTTACATTTCATAGTTGGAAAGTGTTCTCTCTGTCCTGGTCTACAGTGATTGCAGAACAGCAGAGATGGTAGCTTGTGTGACTTTTGATCTTGATTATTTTTTTCATGTATAACATTGATGATATTTATTTCTATTGTACATTTTCATACAAAATATGCAACTCAAAGCATTTTACAAGAGAACAAAAAAAGAATGAAAATGAGAAATAGACAAGTATTAAAACATATGTAAAGGAAAGACCCGTGTGTGTGAGGAGCAGTCCGCTGTGCTCACGCTCAACCACAGCTACTACTGTAGATGGCGCATGCATACACTTTTACATTTTTTGACACCTCACTTCTCACTACGAAAGACCTGTGTGTTGCAAATGTCTCTCCGCAACAACGACATTGCATTAATGACACTAATGCAGAGACACAACATCAAAATGAAGCAAACACCACGGTTTAACAACGTGCAAGAGATACACCTCAGAAATGGAGGGCAAGGGTTGAAGTTTCCGCTAAAAACATCATCTGTCTGGAGGTATTTTCTCAAAACAAAGATGAAATGGACTCATATGCCAGCGATACGACTAAGACATGGCATCGCCAGTGTCTTCTTACAAAAGCTAGTGGAGCAGCAAGCACAGGTGGGTCCACGTCCTCTGCACTGGGTCATTCTTAAGAGTTAGCTGACGCTAAGTTCACTAATACAGTAAAACGGTTAGGGAGTCTTTGGGTTGTTTTGTCCCGAATACCAGACTTGGCTAGTATGAATAAATAAATGAAATATCAAAAATAGTTAAATAAGAATAAATCTATATGCACTTAATATATTAATACAAGGTTTGCGAAATATGAAAAGAATAATTGTTAACACTATGCAAGTGATATCAAAAAATACATCATTTATTACTTTAAAATTATCATTAATCATATTGTCATTATAGGAAGATATTATTCCACATTGTTCCAAAAAAAGTTGCGATTCAGTCACTTCTCATGTATGAATGCATGTATTTTATCATAGCCACAGTGCCTGTGGAATCATTTAAAAATATTTGCAATTTCTTACTCTATGTGCACTTTTCCGCTGTATTCATGTGTGTCTGAATGTCTTTTCACCAGCACCATGTCTCTCGAGTGAGTTCCCATAAAGCCTGCTTCTCAGACTCCATCATTATTTTTCGAGGCGCCCTTCTTACCTCCCGTCCGGTTTTATATTTTACGTCTTTGAACGTGACTCTCTCCTCGTGCATCTCACACTCGCACTTCCTCTCGTCTTTGTGCCACCAAAGCCAAACTGACCAATCACACCAAAGCTAAACTGAAAATCAGACATAGAGATCTTTGTGTTTTATTATACAGTAGATTATTTTAATGTCTGGAATACTAAAAACATCCTTTAATTTCCTTTGGAATATTCCATTGCTATCTCCCATATTTTGTAGTTTTAGGTGATTACGTTACCAGTGTCCCTTAAGAAATGAGAACCGTCAGCGTCTCTGTCTACAGTATCGACGCTATTCTGGTAGCACACAGCATTAGAGGCCAGGCTCCTCAGATACGTTGAAGCTTTTAATTCTTTGTTAAATAAAAGTATTACTAAGGTCCCCTCCTGCTGAATCTTTTGATATCAATGACAAATCTATGAAGTCAAGCGATAAAACAGGGTGACCTGTGTTCTGTGATTTTTCAGTAAGAAAGGTAGAAGTCTTGTTGCATGTTGATAAATGTATGCATGTAAGAATGGATGGATATTTCAGTCAAAACTGATTAAATAAATAAATAAATACACAATTAAAGTACTGTGACATATGACAATAAATAAATAATGACAACATGAAACGCAAGTATAAATAATCAAATGTGTCATGAAACACTTTTGTTGCTTAATTCCGTGTGTATTTATTTAATTATCTCTTTATTGATTTATTTCTGTGACATCAAATTTGCCCTGAAATAAAAGCTGTCATTTCGCTCGTCAAACTTGAAAGGGTGGGCTCTAGCAAGTACTGTTTTTTGATTAGTGATTCGTCCACAGAGTGAATGTATGTGCTTTGCTTGACTTGGGATTCTTGTGGGTTATGCACATGCTCAAAGTACTTAAGTACATCAAGAAATAAGCAACAAAAAGCATTTTGTGACACATTTCATTATTTATACTCACATTTCATGTTATTATTATTTGTTTGTTATTACATTTTACCACACATTTATTTATTTCTATATATAGGGTGGCCCATATTTATGTATATGATGTTTCACAGGCGGTAGCATTTAAACTACTGAGTGAAAGGTATCAAAAATGGCATCACTGTGTAGCCTGAGAATAGGAGTAACGATGCGCTGGACCGGGCAACCCCTGCTGTGTTTGAATACAGAATGGCGGCAAATCGATTGTCGCTAGAGCAGCGTGTACGCAACAAACAACTATACGGTGGTGAACCGGAGGATAGCGGTTGAGTTTAGAGGCAGTGGCCCTAATGTGCTAATCATCACAAGAATAAACATTTAAGGTTCTTAATGTTCATGTTCCATTATGTTACTTGATATTAACTTTGGTAGTTTCCTGACAATAATGCTTTTTCAATCACATACATAAACTAGCTGTACCCTGTGGCTGTGCCCACATAGTAATGAAACAGGACAAACTTTAAAAATCAATAGACGTTGGCACTGTACCTGATCGTGTTCAGCTCTGACGGGAAAGCGTTCCCCGGGTGGAGAGAAAAGCACATGGCCGTGATATCACTGGCAATCAGCAGCTACCCTCTAAAACACATGGAGCGCTGATCTCTCTCTCAAAAACGTCAAACGTTACCCCTTAACAATCTGTAGATGATAATGTCTGCTGAACAAACTGGTATCGCTAGCTAAGCGGAGGCAAGGTGCACTCCAACACGTGGTGAGGCGTAGACTGACTCGAACAGAGGCTGGCGAGTGAATGAGGAAGGCCTCGCCACCCTGCTCTCGGCCCACAGCCACCCTGTTGGATTTGCATAAATACATCGATACCGCAAGCGAACTGTGATACTTAGCGCAATGACAGAAGTCGGAAAATCAACCAGAAAGTTCAAGCAAATTATAGAAAACAACCAGAACTAAATCTGTTAGGTAATTCTCTCGTGAAAAGTGGACAGACATACAGACAGAACACACTTGGACCACAAAATTTCTAAAATCGTTTCTTAGCGAGCACCTATGGGCCAAGGGTAACCTACATTTTAAATTTCAAGTCCCAAGTCCTCATGGTTCAGGAGATTTCGTGATGAGTGAGTCAGTGGTATTTGGCTTATATATATATATATATATATATATATATATATATATATATATATATATATATACACACGAGGGGAAGTCAAAAAGTAAAGGGATTTTTTTAATTTCTCTTTTCAGAGTTTGGTAACACTGCTCGTATCCAGCGCTGAATGAGTGTAGTCGCCAACACTTCTATACAACATGTAACTCATTCATTCCCGCGTTATTCGTTGGAGTGTAGCAGACAGTTAAAAATGAGAGCTCCATTGTCGATCTGCACCAAGGAGGAAATGAGGGCAGTGATTCGCTTTTTGTTTGCGGAAGGTGTTAAACCTGCGGACAATTATTCGTCGAATGCAAGCACAGTATGGTGACAACTGTTTATCGCGAAGCAAGATCTACGAATGGACATTGCTCGTAAACATTTGGCCCGTTATCGTGGCGAGGGAGATGGATTTTTACAGCAAATCGTTACTGTAGATGAAACTTGGGTTCATCATCACGAACCGGAAAGTAAGGCTGCAAGCATGGTTTGGAAACACCCATCATCGCCAGACGTCAAGAAATTTAAACGTCAACCATCAGCTGGTATGATTTTGCTAACCCTATTCTGGGACATGGAAGGTGTAGTAGCCGTTCATTTCACCCCAAGAGGCGAAACTGTGAACAGTGAGAACTTTTGTGATGTGTTGCAAACTAAACTAAATCCTACAATCAGATCATCACGTTGTGGAAAACTGCGAAAAGGTGTCATCCTGCAGCAAGATAACGCTCGGCCACATTCTGCCAAACAGACGGCCGACACAATAAAGGACTTGGGATTCGAAGTGCTGGAACACCCGCCATACAGTCCAGACCTGGCTCCAAGCGATTTTTATATGTTTGGACCATAAAGGAAGCGCTAAGGGGATGAAGATTTGCAAGTGATGAAGAAGTCATTGATGCGGTGCAAAATTGGTTGCAGATGCAACCGAAAAACTTTTTTTCCGACGGAATCAAAAAACTTGTGAAACGTTGGGAAAAGTGCATTGAAGTCCAGGGAGGTTATGTAGAAAAATAAGGTATGTTTCACATTTCTATCATTAGAATAAATGCCCCTTTTCTCTAATGTCCCTTTACTTTTTGACTTCCCCTCTTATCTATACTAATAAAAGGCAAAGCCCTCACTCACTCACTGACTCATCACTAATTCTCCAAATTCCCATGTAGGTAGAAGGTAGAAGAATCTGGCAGGCTCATTCCTTACAGCTTACTTACAAAGGTTAAGCAGGTTTCATTTCAAAATTCTACACGGTAACGGTCATAACAGTCAACAAGTCCGCCATGTTGAACTTTCTTATTAATGGCCCCATCTTCACGAAATTTGGTAGGTGGCTTCCCTGCGCTAACCAAAACCGATGTACATCCTTATTTCGGTGGTATGACGCCACTGTTGGCTGCCATATTGAATTTTCCAAACGTCACTAATTCTCCAACTTCCCGTGTAGGTAGAAGGCTGAAATTTGGCAGGCTCATTCCTTACAGGTTACTTACAAAAGTTAAGCAGGTTTCATTTCGAAATTCTACACATAACGGTCATAACGGTCAACAACGTCCGCCATGTTGAACTTTCATATTCATGGCCCCATCTTCACGAAATTTGGTAGGCGGCTTCCCTGTGCTAACCGAATCCAATGTACATACTTATTTCGGTGGTATGACGCCACTGTCAGCCTCCATATTGAACTTTCCAACGTCACTAATTCCCCAACTTCCCGTGTAGGTAGAAGGCTGAAATTTGGCAGGCTCATTCCTTACAGCTTACTTACAAAAGTTAAGCAGGTTTCATTTCGAAATTCTACGCATAACGGTCATAACGGTCAACAAAGTCCGCCATGTTGAAGTTTCTTATTCATGGCCCCGTCTTCACGAAATTTGGTAGGAGGCTTCCCTGCGCTAACCGAAACCAATGTACATACTTATGTCGGTGTAATGACTCCACTGTCCGCCGCCATATTGAACTTTCCAACGTCACTAATTATCCAACTTCCCGTGTAGGTAGAAGGCTGAAATTTGGCAGGCTCATTCCTTACAGCTTACTTACAAAAGTTAAGCAGGTTTCATTTCGAAATTCTACGCGTAACGGTCATAACGGTCGACAACGTCCGCCATGTTGAACTTTCTTATTAATGGCCCCATCTTCACGAAATTTGGTAGGCGACTTCCCTGCGCTAACTGAAACCGATGTACGTACTTATTTCGTCCATAGCCTGCAGTTCTGCTATTAGTCTAGTTAAAGCCAAGGACCAATTAATGTGGACGCTCCACTGCAGGATTGCACCATTGTTGAAAAATATGCCATGGTAAGATTTCTTTGGGCAGAGGGAGTGAAACTTGCTGAAATTCATCGAAGGATGTTGGCTAGTGGCAGATCTACAAGCTGTTTGAGTACCCATCTCGTGCAGTCATTATGCATTATGTCAAGTGCAGATCCATAGCTGATACCCAAATATGCAGAAACAGCGGACAACGTTGGATGAAGGCACACACACAAATATTTACACAAACTTATGCATAAATGTATGTACACACGTCCCTAAACACATATATATTTGTATTTTTATACACAAAATCACAAACACACACATTTATAAACATATGTATATGTATATATATATATATATATATATATATATATATATATACTGTATAGTCTTGCACATGTGCATGGGAGAGGGTGATAGTAATTACCCACCAAACCCCTTCTAATGCCTTCTCTCTGCTACCCTCTTCAAAACGGAAGATTAACGGACGTTCCACCACTGATGTTACTTCCTTTATCCGCCCTCTTGGACCCGCCCCTTCCTTGTAACCCATATGACCGGAAGTTCTGCCATTTTCAGTTCGGTTCATTTCTGAGCTCCTTTCTGAAAGGACTTTACCCACAACTTAGGTGTTTTTCCTTGCTTTCTTATTTCAATAATATGGGGTAACCAGGTTGGTGCCCCAACACTTTGACATTGTTTTGTCTCCTCTTTACAATATACAGGGCTATTCAAAATGAAAGCGCAGATTTCAAAAATTTTTTTCAAACAAACTGTATAAGACAGAAACACATGGGTCCTATGATCCTTGAAGTTGTACGCATTCACTGGTACTTTTAGGTGGGCTTTTAAACTTTGAACTTTCCTCTATCCAGTGCTGTGCGGAAACTGTTTCTGTTTTATACAGTTTGTATGAAATACATTTTTGAAATCTGCTCTTTCATTTTGAATATCCCTGTATTTCATACACTTATATATATGTGTATATGAAGTGATGAATGAATACCATATATACTTGCGTATAAGTTGGGTCATGAAACCTTCAACTTCACTTCAATGACTTTTAATTTAAAACCAGCTTCATATTTTCTTCTGAATTAACACACCATTGTAGATAACGGATGCTCTTACGATAAAGGTGTATGAGGGTGTGAGATACAAAAAACACAAAACAGTGCAAACGTCGCTTCGGAATAGTTCGGTATTACCGTGTGGTCACATAGGCACAATACATAGAAAAAAAGGCAGTGTGTGCTCTGTGGTTACTCTCTCAGGTGGGTGTTAGCATATCAAAATCTCTTGGCCCAATAGCGTGAGTTTTCCGCATTCGACTTATACAACCAACATTATAAAATACCTGAAATTATACAGTAAAATCAAACCCCCGACTTACCTGGGGGAGAACTTAAACGTGAGTATATACGGTACATATTTTTGCTTTGCACCCTCCCCCATCATAACCTATTGTCTATAGGGAAGGAGCGAAAACTTTTCATACGTCAAAAATTTTGATCAACCATTTCCAACAGATCATGACGTTTTAGTGTTCTCTGATACCAGAAACATCAATATGTTGATGATGGGTGTGTGTCTGTATGTCATAGTTTCTTGAGAATGGTCTACAGCTAAAACAACTGGACAGAAAAATACCAAACTCGAAACTTCAATGACAATGTGCTGATTAGTTTTTGAGCCAAATTGTGTAAAAGAAAGAGGCACTCTAGAGGTACAACCCTCAAATACAGTAATTCAGCAATTAATTCTGAACTCTTCTCGTCAATTGCTATTGTAATGACCTATTTTATGACAAGAAAGATCAGTATCAGAGTGGTAAAGAATTACTGAAATGTATAGTTTGGGTAACTTGGTTTCTAGAGCACAAAGCCTACTGACGCTTACGTGCAAAGATTGTATTTATATACAGTACATATAATGTGCAGATTTTCAAATTTAGATATAATGACATTCAAAGCATTAAAATGAATGCTACATTCGATGTGAACTTTTGAGTCCTCTTTTAATTCAGTAAGTCTCCAAGTGAAAATGTTTCATCGAGCCTAAATCACCCTTCAATACACTTAATATTAATACTTTTTTAATACTATTGTGAGGTGCAGTTCGCTGTAAATATAAATTGCTAAAGACAAGAAAAGTTGTATCCACAATATCACAGCAGTATTAAGTCAATGGGAAAATATACAATAGGCTACATTTATAAATTGATTTTATAAAATCAATATGAGGAAAAAAATGTAGCTATAAGATTCTGGCCATCCATTTATTTACTGAACCAACTTAACCCAATTTGGCAGAACCAACCCTAAACTTTTACTCTTTAGTACACTGAGAATAACTATGTTTATGACGCATCCCTGTGACACCTCGGATTGATGGGTGGATGGACGGATGGTCATTTATAAAATGAAATGAACAAAATCTCAGCTAGTTGGGTGGGCCGGGTGAGTGTAAGTTATGGGAGGCTAGGAACTCACTGATTACTGGCAGCAACAGTCAAGAAATGACTAAGTATTTTTGCTTTTGTCTTCTGGGAGAATTTTTGTTTTATTGATCAACCTCATTGTACGCTAGTCATAGAATTTATCAACCACAAAATACAAAGAAATCAAGACGAGCAACACACAGTACAGTCAGTGAGATTTTGACTTCTAATTAATAAAATGGACAGTGATTTACATAAAGGAAAACATAATCAGTTTGTTAGCTTTCCAAATATTGTTGCTGTAACTTATAGAACAAGGCCGTCTCCTACTGAGTATGCACAATGTAAGGAAAAACAAGCCAGCTTCTCACAACACTTACAATACTTTTATTAAACCAAACACATGAGAAGTGCACAGCGGCAAGTCATTCTCATTAAGACAACTTCCTCATACTGCGAAATGCCCAGCACGGTATACGCCGTCCATGTCTTGGGCGAGAACTCAGCAATGACAGTCTTCCAAATGGAGTGAGGAGAGCTTTGTAGGAGAAACTTGTACCTTGAATCACACCAGCTGAACTTCTGTGACACGCGTGTAGCACATGGAAATAAAATGATATCAGCGGAGAGCAGATCAGACGGCCGGTCATCAGTGTGAGACACCGAGCCCACCCATACATATGGGTGAATTGTCGATGGCTATTTAATAGACAAATATTGTTGGTCTTCATGCATTTTAATCAGTTTCTAATATGTTTATAATGGTGTTTTAACTGAGAACTTGTCACAGCACTATACAAAAACAAACTGAATTGAATTATTACATAGTCTGTAAGCACTCAGCACAAAAGCATTAATAAAGACTGGACATGGAGTCCATATATCATAAACAACAACAATAAAGAGAACTTTTCATTTTTTTTATTTTAAGGCATTTTTTTTTAGTTTTTTGACATTTCAACAGAATTCAACATGCATTGACTTAGGTAATATGTAAAGTGTTAACTAGTTGCAGTTTACACGTTTAAATAATTTTTTCATATGAACCGGTTCGGAATGAATGATTTCCGTTGAATAATACTAATGGTAAATTTGAAGGGTATATTTCTACAAATTTCTTCAATACTTATGTATGTGTGTTTACAGGTATCTCCATGGGATCAATAAATTATTAGATCTATGTATTATATAGTGCTTTTCACATCTATGTAAATATATAAGGTCTTTAATAATTATTATATCTATCTGTCCATCTATCTATAATGCAGTGTCTTTCACATCCCTCTGTCTATCTGTTATACAGTGCCTTTCACGTCTACAGCATAAATGATCTATTTACGTACCGTAGATGTGAAAGGCACTATATAATAGATAGACAGAGGGATGTGAAAGACTGCATTATAGATAGATGGACAGATAGAAATAATAGATAATTATGAAAGACCTTATACTGTATATATTATATGTATCTGTCCATATCTATCTATCTATTATACAGTGTCTTTCACATCCCTTTGTCAATCTATTATATAGTGCCTTTCAGATATACAGTAAGTAAATATATACAAGGTCTTTACTAATAATCTATGTAAATATACAATGTCTTTCATAATTATCTATTTACATAGATGTGAAAGGCACTATATAATAGATAGATGGATGTGAAAGAGACTGCATTATAGATAGATGGACAGATGGATATAATATATATATAAGGCCTTTCATAATTATCTATTATATCTATCTGTACATCTATTATACAGTGCCTTTCACATCTACAGCATAAATGATCTATTTACAGTACAGACTGTAGATGTGAAAGGCACTGTATAATAGGTAGACAGAGGGATGTGAAAGACACTGCATTATAGATAGATGGACAGATAGAAATAATAGATAATTATGAAAGACCTCATACTGTATATATTATATGTATCTGTCCATCTATCTATTATGCAGTGTTTTCACATCCCTCTGTCTACCTATTATACAGTGCCTTTCACATCTACAGTCTGTAAATATATACAAGGTCTTTACAGATTATCTATGTAAATATAAAATGTCTTTCATAATTATCTATTTACACATATGGGAAGGGCACTATATAATAGATAAATAGATAGATGGATGTGAACGACACTGTATAATAGACAGATGAACAGATAGATATAATATATATAAGGCCTTTCATAATTATCTATTATATCTATCTGTACATCTATTATACAGTGCCTTTCACATCTACAGTATAAATGATATTTATATGACACTCTATAATAGATATACAAAGGGATGTGAACGACACTGTATAATAGACAGATGGACAGATGGATATAATAGATAATTATTAAAGGCCTTATTTATATTATATCTATCTGTACATCTATTATACAGTGCCTTTCACATCTACAGTATAAATGATATATTTACATACTGTAGATGTGAAGACACTCTATAATAGATATACAAAGGTATGTGAAAGACACTGCATTATAGATAGATGGACAGATAAATATAATAGATAATTATTAAAGGCCTTATTTATGTTATATCTATCTGTTCATCTATCTATTATACAGTGTCGTTCACATCCCGCTATCTAGTATATAGTGCCTTTCACATCTATTTACATAGATAATTATGAAAGACCTTGTATATATTTACATAGAGAATATATTTACAGTATATAGTAGATAGACAGAGGGATGTGAACGACACTGTATAATAGACAGATGGACAGATAGATAATAGATAATTATTAAAGGCCTTATTTATATTATATCTATCTGTTCATCTATCCATTATACAGTGTCGTTCACACCCCTCTATCTATCTATTATATAGTGCCTTTTACATCTATCTATTATAGAGTATCTATTGTACTAGGTTGTTGTACCGTGTTAGCCATTACGAATGTAGAGAAAAGCCAAGCAAAATGACGCCTTTTATTGGCTAACTAAAAAGATTACAATATGCAAGCTTTCGAGGCAACTCAGGCCCCTTCTTCAGGCAAGATGCTGGATTACATCTTGCCTGAAGAAGGGCCTGAGTTGCCTCGAAAGCTTGCATATTGTAATCTTTTTAGTTAGCCAATAAAAGAGTATCTATTGTATCTTTGTCTTATATGTAGATTTATAGGTGTGTGTACTTATTTAATTATTTATCTACCTATTTATGTATTTATTTATTGGAAGAGCTTCAGTAAAAAGCCAAATTTCCCCCTTGTTGACGAATATATTTCTTTCTGTCTATTATATAGTGCCTTTCACAACTGTCTATTATAGCGCGCCCATCTTTGTCTTATATGATTTAAAGGTGTGTGTGTATATATAAATATGTAATCACACATATAAAAACACATACAAAATCATATACCATACATGTTTGGTATATATCGAAAAAAATACAAAACTGTGTCCATGTGTGTATATGTGGATGTTGTGCTTAGTAACAGGATCAATGACACCAACTAAATATTATTTATTCCCCAAATTATTAACTCTCTCCAATCTGAAAGGATGAATCAACAGAGAACTAAATGTTTTATTTTGGAGCATACAGAGAAACCCCACAAATCTAATGAAATATCAGATAACTTATGAACTGAGGTGATGACATATTTGAAAGGTAAAACCTCTAAAAACAGCAGCTGTTTTAGACAGTTTTGGAATGAAAAGCCAGACAAAGGTGTGTCTGGGATGACAACTGCAGCACACAAAAAAAATTTGACATGTTAGGCATTTTTTGGTCTTTGTGTGTTTCATGAATCGTGTCCAAAAACATTAACAGAATAAAAATATTTAACATAGTTTTAGGAATAAAACCTTTTCTTTTTCTTTTGGATGACTGCAATACTTACTGCATTTGTTAACAAAAGAAATAAATAGAGAATGATGAAAATCTAATGACTCAAGCAATGTGTGTTCACAGCACAATTTTAAAGTGTATTACTAGCACTCATCAAAGCAGCATTTAAAAACAGCCAACTAAAATATAATGACAAAAGTGCAACCCATACCTATTTAGCAAAAAAAATAAAATAAAAAGTAAAGCATCACAAGGACTCCACTTACAGGAATGCTGCACATCCTTATATGTTTCTATCCCTTTTGTCAATAATTTAATATACTGAAACATAGTTACGGTGTGTATGTATAATTTTTAAAATAATCTGCACTCTTTGTGTGGTTACTTTAGAGATCCTCCATCAATGTCTCTCCTTAAATGTTTTCAATTGTGTCACAAGTCTAAATTCTGGTTTTAAAACATGCATTGAATTTTTTTGGTTCATTATATTAGTTTAGTGTGTATTTGGATTTTAGGAGACCCCAACTTGAGCAAAAACAGTATCTCTCACTGGGTAAAGTGTTTTAAATCAATAAAAATGAATTGAATAACTCATATACTGGTGGGAAATGGCTGAAAGTGTCACTCTGGTTAAATGGTCAGAACAAAGGATCTCAACAGTCCAGGCAGTAACCTGATCATTCACGCCGGATAGTGTATTAAAATGAACACAGACCCACATAAACCTGCATTATTATACTGCAAACTCGAGTGTGCATGGGGTGAATTACAAGACTTTATTTAAACAAGATAGGCGGCTTTCAGACCACTGCTCACTGTCACTTCAGTTCACGTCATTAATTAGGTGACAGACAGACAGACAGACGGCGAGATAGATTACTATTATAATGCCCAATACCATTGACACTTGATTAGTTATAGTACCTACCCTGTACTTGTGAAATATGACATTTGACATATGAACTTGACTAAAAAATTGACTTTAGATAAGCATGCTGAAATATAGCTATTCTTGATTAAATTTGTTGTGTTTGGTTATACTGTAAATAGCTTTTTACTAGCCATACTGAAAAGATAACATCGACATTGCTGGCACATCTTTGCTTATCTTTAAACTATTTGATTTATTTTTCAGCAGTGTATGTATATATGTATTGCAAAACCAACTCGTATGTTGAACAATTTTACATGAAGTAAGAAAAGTAATTGATATTTTTCTAAAATTACAGATTTAGAGATATGAAAAGCATTATATAAAAGACAGATAGACCCGAAAAACAATAGATAGATAGATAGATAGATAGATAGATAGATAGATAGATAGATAGATAGATAGATAGATAGAAACTATTATAATATCCACTACAAGTGACACTTATTTAGTTATAGTACCTACCCTGTACTTGTAAAATATGACATATGAACTTGACCAAAAAAGTTGATTTAATATTTTACACAGCAATCTACTTTAGATAAGCATGTTGAAATTTAACTATTCTTGAATACAACTGATGTGTACAGTTATACAACAAGTACCTTTTACTAGCCATACTAAATAAATAGCTTTGACATTGCTGGCACATCTTTGCCTATCTTTAAACTATTTGATTTATTTTACAGCAGTGTATGTATGTATGGCAAAACCAACCCATATGTTCAATAATTTTACATGAAAATGAAAAGTAATTGTTTTTTTTTTTTAATGGTAGATAGATAGATAGATAGATAAGGCACCATATGGTATAAAGATAAGAAAGGCACTATATCATAGATAGGTAAGAAAGACAGTATATAACAGATAAATATGAAGGAAACTGTGCAAGAGACAGAGAGATACAAAAGACACTATATAATTGACTGAGATATGAAAAGCATTATATGATGGACAGATAGATATGAAAAACAATAGATAGATAGATAGATAGATAGATAGATAGATAGATAGATAGATAGATAGATAGATAGAAACTATTATAATATCCACTACAAGTGACACTTATTTAGTTATAGTACCTACCCTGTACTTGTAAAATATGACATATGAACTTGACCAAAAAAGTTGATTTAATATTTTACACAGCAATCTACTTTAGATAAGCATGTTGAAATTTAACTATTCTTGAATACAACTGATGTGTACAGTTATACAACAAGTACCTTTTTACTAGCCATACTAAATAAATAGCTTTGACATTGCTGGCACATCTTTGCCTATCTTTAAACTATTTGATTTATTTTTCAGCAGTGTATGTATGTATGGCAAAACCAACCCATATGTTCAATAATTTTACATGAAAATGAAAGTAACTGATTTTTTTCTACAATGGTAGATAGATAGATAGATAGATAGATAGATAGATAGATAGATAGATAGATAGATAGATAGATAGATAAAAGCACCATATGGTATGAAGATAAGAAAGCCACTATATCATAGATAGGTAAGAAAGACAGTATATAACAGATAAATATGAAGGACACTGTGCAAGAGACAGAGAGATACAAAAGGCACTATATAATTGACTGAGATATGAAAAGCATTATATGATAGACAGATAGATATGAAAAACAATAGATAGATAGATAGATAGATAGATAGATAGATAGATAGATAGATAGAAAGATAGATAGATTTTACTTTTAGTATAGTCGGCAGGATTAGACAGATAGATAGATGGATAGATAGATAGATAGATAGATATGAAAGGTGCTAGATAGATAGATAGATAGATAGATAGATAGATAGATAGATAGATAGATAGATCCATTTCATGATAAAAATATTTTTTTTTAGAATGCAAGCCTTACACACTGACATATACAGTATTGGAACACATCATAGATCATAATTGTTATTTATAAACTTTATATCAATATTGTCTTTAAAAATTACAGAAACACACACACACCTTATTTATATATTACATATATATATACACACATATAATTACAATTATATATATATATATACATATATATAAATATATATAAAGCCATACACACAAGAACTCACAATATATATGTATCTATCTTTTATTACACAAATGTATCCATTTTTACTATATTCGTAAGCATATTTAATTTGCATGTGTATAAATGTAAGAATAAACTTTCATATATATGTGTATAAGTTTATGACACAGTTATATATTTGCTGTACAAACACACACACTCAAGACACACAGACGCATCTATCCCTGTCCCTGGGCATTTGGATTGTGTTTTGTTGCCAATCAGGGCACACTACTTTATATTAGACAAACAATTATTCTACTTTAATAAGAAGACAAGATAAACTTCCCATCTACACTTAGCACACACACACTCACACAGAGACAATCTGATATCTGTGTTTAGAATTTAAATGCATATTTTCCACATACTGTACATTTATACCCATTCTATATATGTACTTAAATACCTGTGTGTAAAATCTAAATGCAAATTTGTGTCTATTTCAACATATGTTTCCACATTCTGTGTATATACTGTATACTTAAATACTCTTATACTTATAATAAAAGTGTATAATAATATAATAATTATAATAAATAATATGTATATGTACAGTATACATAAACAGTGTATGACTTAAACAGAAACATGTCATTCAGGTTTCTTTTTTTTTATAAAATGATAAGCAATGCTGCCTAGGATATCTACCTTTATTTCCTATTACTGTACTTATAAAGTGACAGTTCCTCCTAATTGCATTGTGAACTAACTGTTTAGGTAAGATTTGATTTTGTAGTCATTTTATTTTAAGACTTACTCACCAAGTTCTTTATTATAGAAGACTAACCTGTCAGTACTGAGAAGATATAAATGATATTTTCATTGATGCTACATAGTTTTCATACATATTTCAGAAGGCTGAGCATTATTTTACTTTTTAATGAACAAATGTGAAGTGTGAGTAGTTTAAACACAGCTGGTTTCTTTACAATAGTTGTATTAGGAGAATTCACAACATGTAATTTTTTACCACATCCAAAATTTTATATGGATTTGAACACTGAAATTGAATATAAACCTGTGGTTTGTTTTCTGTCACTGGACAGAGCAAGATTACAGTGTGTGTGCTTTAAAGCTTCTCATGTATGACTCCGGAAAAAGAAAATCAAAATTCTGAAGAAAGAGCAAAGAGGCCTGTGGTGCAAAATATTCAGTACGGTCAACAAAATTAAATCTTTAATCTGAAATCTTTAACAAGTTTAATTTCCCTAATTACATTTAGACACAAGTATACTGTAAACACTGGACTAGTGAGACACAATAAAAATGAGGCAGCCTTTGCTATTTCAAGTCACAACAAATTGTACTGGAACATCACGTATCTTAACTACTTCATTTCCTAAAGTAGGCAAACGGTTTCTGATTGGGCTGAGTGGGTACAGACAATGGATGGGCAGATGTCAGTTTATGTATCTGTCTTTCAGTACACTAATGTATATATTTGGACCACAGGACAGCAAAGTTTTACAACAGAAATATATCTCCTCATTTATTTGTCTATTATAGAAACCTTCATATCAAACTGTTTGTGGCTGATGGTAACTCTTGGAAATTTATCTCATGCAACCAATTCGCATTTATCTATCTATCTGTCTATTATATAGTGCCTTTCACATATATCTATCTAGTGATTTGTCTATTATATAGTGCCTTATGTATTTATTTATCTTTCTGTCAATCTATCTATTATATCGTGCCTCATATATTAATCCATCTATCAGTCTATTGATCTGTCTATTATATAGTGCCTTATATATTTATCTCTCTGTTAATCTATCTATCTATTATATTGTGCCTTATATATTTATCTTTCTGCCAATCTATCTATTATATTGTGCCTTATATATTTATCTTTCCGTCAATCTATCTATTATATTGTGCCTTATATATTTATTTCTCTGTTGATCAATCTATCTATTATATTGTGCCTTATATATTTATCTTTCTGTCAATCTATCTATCTATTATATCGTGCCTTATATATTAATCCATCTATCTATCAGTCTATCGATCTGTCTATTATATAGTGCCCTATTTATCTATCTATTACATAGCACTTTTCATCTATCTGTCTCTCTATTGACAGAGCAAATGAAGTTTGTGTGAGCTCCTCAGACGTGTATTGTGACCCAACTGCTCAGGTAGGACATGGAGACATTTGATTTTAAGACGTTCCCACAAAGTTCTTTAATATATCATCTCTCAGTACTTAGAATATGCAGAACATACAATATATATTAACACTGATGCTCTACAGTTTTGATATATATTTTGATATATATATATATATATATCTTTTACATAGCTCCTTTCCTATCTATCTGTCTAACTTGCATGCAAAAAAGATGAGGTTAGAAGTAACTAGAATGATTATTTTCTGTTACAGCGGGAAAGAAACAGATTAAAAACTGCACTTGTCTTCCTATAAGGACTACCTGCAACGATGCTCTTCATCTATCCATCCATTTATGTTATATAGTGCCTGCCATGTCTCCCTGTTAATCTGTCTATCTATCACCTCTAAAACAAATAAAACGCAGAGAAGGACAATCTGCTTAAAAATAATGTTTGCATTTCAATCACCAATTACGCAAGCAGACTTTCAATTAAGATTCTTTACTTGAATGACTGTCCCTCCTATTTTGTTTTAACTAAACTGATAAGATCATAATATTGCACATTATTTTCTTTTAAATATGCCCACAAACAATAACCAACACTTTACATTCCAGCCGCCTTCTCAGAGCGACCCTGACAAATGCACCTTTTCTCATCCCATTTTCTCCCCACTTGTCTCTTCTTTATTCTGCTTTTACAAACCCAAATGAAACAATCTTAATGGTATTTGATATGTCTGGTTCGGCACTGTTAGCTTTTAAAAGTTTCCAATGGAATTTTCCCTCAAATTTTGACTTTTATTTCTAAATATCTCTAATAATCTATTGAATGCATCATCATCAAATAGATCTCACAAAACTATAAAAAATACATTTAAAATGACAAACTGAATTAACAACAATGACCAACCAAACAAACTCTGCACTCGACAACAACAACCACATTTATTTCTAGAGCACCATTTCATACAAATGATGGAGCTCAAAGTGCTTTACAAAATGAAGAAAGGAAACAAAGAAAAATATAAAAATAAGATTAGGCAAAGCTAAGTAACAAAGAATAAAGTACGATCCGAAGGCATGTCTTAGAGAACACATTGTTCAGAGCAAATCTAAATTGTTTGACAAACCAAATCTAAATTTTGAATGGGATAAACAACACAAAAAGAAGTTGTGCATTTGAAAATGTAGTTTCTTTTTTAGCTTTGCACATATATTATTAAGTTGGCATGGCCTATTGTGATGGCCTCCATTTAACTTGCCCAAATGCACATTCTGAACATCTATTACATTAAAGAAAATAAAGGAAATGAGGCAGGGGGAGTATCTGTGAATTACAAGAGGATGAAGGGCATGCAACAGCAATACAGTAAATCAGCAAAATAAAATAAATTCTTAGTGTCAGTAGGAATGGACTGAACAGGTCTGATAATGGATGGAATGCGAAATACATTATGATGCATTTATCTGCTTTAAGATATGTTACAGGCAATATTATACTGCTGAAATGTATGCAAACATATAGATAGATCAGACAGGCAAGGAAGGCCAGAAAAGGCAAGGCATGACAGACAGACAGACAAGCATAGACTCTGTACATAACAGATGGATGTGGAAAAGCATTATTTAATAAAACAAAAGATCAAAGGTGCTATATTATAGTCAGAAATGCACTATGTGAAAGATATATAGATATGCAAAGGCATTATATAATAGATATATGGACATGGAAAAAAAGAAAAAAGGTGCTATTTTATAGACTGAACTGCACTATATGATAGATAGATAGATAGATAGATAGATAGATAGATAGATAGATAGATAGATAGATGTGAAAAGCACTATATAATAGATAGATAGATAGATAGATAGATAGATAGATAGATAGATAGATAGATAGATGTGAAAGGCACTATATAATAGATAGATAGATAGATGTGAAAGGCACTATATAATAGATAGATAGATA
The DNA here is from genome assembly GCF_016835505.1 of Polypterus senegalus. NCBI lineage: Eukaryota > Metazoa > Chordata > Cladistia > Polypteriformes > Polypteridae > Polypterus > Polypterus senegalus. The sequence continues at coordinate 16,272,678 of NC_053154.1, read as the reverse complement.
GATAGATAGATAGATAGATAGATAGATGTTGAACTTTTATCCACTCACTAACACACGACCCCATCAGTTTCACATGGCCCTATGATAATAATATTATTGGCCGCAAACTCTCAGTCGGTCCTTTTATTTTCACAATGCTATTTTTTCCATTTTAAACTTATAAGGAATTAGTAGCCTGTGCTGGCAGCATCATGTCTAAGGCAGATTTCAACCCCACCGGGCCTAGTCCACTGCGTAACACACAACTATAATCATACAAGGCCATTTAATTGTTTCTAATTAACTAAACATGAACATTTTCACAATTTGGGAAGAAAACAGTGAAACCCATGTAAGCTCAAGTTGAACCCAGGCCCAAACGGAAACATGACAAATCAGGGTTAAATATTTCTGAAAAAAGAACATCTTGGTCGCATTCAATTGTTTGTTCCATTGTTTGTGTATTTTTTTCATTCACTTTTTCATTTTGTGTATATTCATTCTCTCATTTGAAAGCATTAAAGAGTCTAACAAACAGTAAATGTAACATAAAGAGTGCCACATTGACCACAGAAGTGTGAGTTTAAAATTCACAGTTGCATTATCCACAAAAGAGACAAAAGTGGATTCCCTAAGAATCATGCCTGTCGTCCATAAAACCAATAATGTCAGCATAGTTACAAAATACTTTTTTTTCCAGTTGCAAGCAAAAAGTGCCACAGCAATGTTGGCCACTCAGTTACAAGAGAGCAGCCCTCAAGGGGCCCTCGTCTTTATTTTTGGAGCTGCTGCGGTGCCCGTGGTAAGCAGGGGTTGGTTTGCTATTGAATGAAAAAAAATATTTGATGTATGTATGGAATACGGGCACCTTTGTGTATAGGGGGTATGTACCATAAGTGTGTGTGTGAGTTCATACGGGGGGTGTACGTTTGTGTTTGAGTACGTATATCGGGCTGCGTTAAGTTAGATATGTGTGTGTGTGTGTGTGTGAACATGTATGGATCTGCCTCCCTGTGTGACTTCATGTGGGGGATGTACACAATTACTTTTTCTGCTCCCATGTTCATATTATATTACAACAGAACCTGCTGTACCTTCTGTTCTGATGTGGACACCTCCACCACACTTTCCATTGACCTTTACTGTCTATAGACCCACGTGAACGTTCACTTTAGTGAGTTATCTTAGAATTTGATAGCAACACATTTAAATGCTTCTGCCAGAGTTTTGGCATTTTTATATGACTTATCCATCCATCCATTTTCGAAAACCTAGAGCAAGAATATGCCTTACTATGTGTTTGAATTATTATGTACTTCCTCTGTCCATCCATCCATTTCTTAACCTACTGTACTTCCAGAGCTGTGGGTCACTGGGAGACCTGTGCTTATCCAGCAGCATTACTTGTAAGGTATGAGCAAGTATTGGATGGGGCACCAGAAACTTTAACTCAGCCTTTTAATTTGTGTTACACTTAATCCACATGTCTACATTGGTTTCCTCCCAGAGTTATGTTAATTGGCTACACTAAGTTAGCCCTAGCGTGTGGTTGTGGAGTGTGTGAGTGTGTTTTGTGTGTGTGTGTTTGCCCCGGCGATGAACTGGCATCCTGTCCAGGGATTATTCCTGCACCCTTTTCTAGCTGGGACAGGCTCCAGACCCCCAAGTGACCCTGATTAGAACTAAGTGGGTTAGAAAATGAAATGGCATGACTTAGTCATATTCAGAATAGTGACAATGCAGAGTTTATATACATGGAAAAAACAATCAAACGCTCTCAGACTTAATTAATACAATTCACGGTCACAGGTGGCATTGGGCACAAGGCTGGAAACAATCCTGGAAGGGACTGCATTCCACTGCAGACAATACATACCAGTTTATATACGCATAATTAAAATATATTGTGTATATATCTTATGGTCTATATTCAGATCATTTTAAAAATGATATAAAATCCTAAGCCTAAAAGTGCAACGCTTTTCTGCAATGATTTCATGTGACCTTTTTATGTGACATTTTTTGTCACATTTTAAATCGGGCTTATTTTATATATATGTGTAGTATCATTCTTTTCAGAATGTATTGAACTTTAAGATAGATAGATAGATATGAAAGGCACTATATAATAGATAGATAGATAGATAGATAGATAGATAGATAGATAGATAGATAGATAGATAGATAGATAGATATGAAAGGCACTATATAATAGATAGATAGATAGATAGATAGATAGATAGATAGATAGATAGATAGATAGATAGATAGATAGATACTTTATTAATCCTAAGGGGAAATTCACAGACTTTAATGTGATGTTGTTAGATTTCCAGATTCTTATTCCATTTTTAAATTATAAACTAAAATATCAAGAAAGTCGTGGTTTATAAGAATGTCAGTTAAAACGAATGGATCGTTTATTTAGTCTCTCGAGCATAGTGGACCTGAGTTTAACCGGAATACTCCAATCTGTAAGAGAGTAAATATTTTAATCTCATTTTTTACTCTGTTAAATAATAATTAGGTTTTCTTTTACATATTTATAGAATTTCATGATTTTGACTCCAATAAATAATATTTTTTTCTTTTGTACATTTACTGATTTCACTTAAACTCTGGCCGCAACTGGGGGTGGTTGGGCACACATATACATACACACACAAACACACATATATAAATATAAATATATATATATATATATATATATATATATATATATATATATATATATATATATATATATATAAATACAGTATATATTTTATGCATGCTGATGTAGACAAGTATGTATTGCCTGCAGTGGACTGCAGATTGTTCTCTGCCTCGTGCCCAGTGCCACCAATATAGACTGAGGCCCCCCATGTGTGCATAGTGTGAATGCCAACCATTCTAATTTGTGTTCAGTTTTTCACTGATCTTACTGGTCTGTTACTTGAGACCCAAGAACCAACAAGATTCTAATGGCAGGCCTGTTTCATTAGTATGACTTACCTAAAAAGTCTTGAATGTGCTACATCTTCGTGAGCAAAAACGAAAATAAAAGTCAGGTGTGCACATCTGAAAAGTGATGACTGGTCAAAAAAAAAATAAAAAATGACCACATCATTTACAACGAAAAAAAGGCCAATTAGAATAATCGGCTCCTTGTGCTTTAACTTTTAGTGTTTTGTGAATAGTTAAACAGCCTCAGGCACATGTGGTTTGTTGGTCACTTTGGAAAAACAAAGTAAAAATTCTAAATCTAAGAAAAATACTCCAAACTGCAATAATCACAACATTTATTTCTACAGCACATTGCAATGCACAGGTTGTAGCTCAAAGTGTTTTACAGCATGCCAAAGAAATAGTTCCAAGAAAAGAAAAAAATTTAAATCAGGTATGTGTAATAATAAATAAAGAGTGAAAATAAATCAATATGGACTTACATTTATTGGATATATAATTAGTAGACAGGGAGAGTCCTTGTATGTGCTATCACTTTTTTAAGTCTCTAAGAGGAGTCCGACGATACCTCAGATGACATTTATTGAAATGAAAAATTTTAATTCAAACAAAATAAAATACTTGGGTAAAAAAAAATACTATTTTAATTTATGACCACATTGAAAAGAAAAGCCTTTCAAATAGTTGTGTTTTATGTTTTGTTTTTTTTTACGAGTAGCTTCCAAATACATGCTTTCTTGGCTCACTTATTTCAGTATATCAAAGGAATTATGTGGTAGATTTTTTTTCAGTTCATTTAATTTTCATATAATGTACTTACATGTGCTATGCACTTTTACAAACGCAGCACAATTAATGCAACATACATATAGTATCATTATTATAAAATATGAAATTACATCTATTAAAGCTCATAGACCTCTATGCATCACATTCACAGAAGTAGACAAAGATTATGTGGTCACTGTTTTAAAATAGTATCTTCAGCACTTTCTAAATATTAATATACTTTCCTTTTTTCAATTAGATGATTCTAATCTTGTTTAAACCCCTTTTGCATGTCAATAAGTTAAGCTGGCTGTACCCCAAAGTAACAACTACAGTGCTCAATGCTCCGACATTTTATAATTAATTCTTTAAGTCATGGTGTGTTTCCAGTCTCATTGTTACACACAAAACTAGACTGTCTGACTACAAAACAATTAATAAAAAAAAAAAATATATATATATATAAATACAAAACCATCCATCCATACATTATTGATCCCACTTATTCCAGTTCAGGGGTGTGGGAATACACAAGCCAGTGGTAAGAAAATAAACATTTTAATATGTGTGCGTGTGTTTGGACGACTGACGATTGTAACTTCAACGAGTGAGTGTGGATGGGTGTGCGCGTGACAGAGTGGGGCTGCCAGCATGGGCTTCGGCCCCCGATGACACTGAATTGGATTAAGCAGGTTTGAAAATGGTATATTTTGGTAATAACATTTATGCCAAGTGGTGTAGGGCCAGAGTAACCAAAATCATCACAGATTCCTCCCGCCCCAGTAATGGACTGTAGCACCTGCAGAAATCAGACATACAGCTCAGCAGTCTTCAGGCCAAAAAAAAGAGACCGTCTACCGTCAGGCCATAAGGCTTTTCAATCAGGACATGTCCCGCAACCTCTTTTGAGCATTACTTACACACTGGTCTCATTTGGTTACACTCCTGCCTCAGATCTGTCATTTTTTAAATAGATTTATATACACAGGCATATATATTATACAGTATATCTATACATATATATCATATACAGTACACATATATCTATATATCTGTATATAGGGTGGTCCAGATCTAATTATGCAATTTTCATTATGCTATAACAACGTGCAAAGCAGGATGTTGGAGGAATTTGGACCGCCTGCAGTGCATAGGAACACGATCTCCCAAATCAACGAAATGTTTGACCGGACAGGCAGCGCCAATCACCCAAAATTGTATTGTTTTCCTGCAATGCATTAAGAGTTGCATAATTAGATCTGGACCACCCTGTATATATATATATATATATATATATGTATGTGTATAGATATATATATATATGTATGTGTATATATATATATATATATATATATATATATATATATATATATATATATATATGTATGTGTATATATATATATACACATATATCTATCCATACTCCAGCAGCAGCATACATAAAGAACAATATTAAATTAAAGAGTGATAAAAGTGCAGGTATAACAGAAAAGAAAGTGATAGGAGCGATCGGTAAAATAGAGAAAAACGTAGAAAAATAAAGTCATACATGGAGCTGCTGGAAAGGCTGCCACTATATATCTATCTATATATATCTATATATATATATATATATATTTATATCTATATATATCTCTATATAATACATAATAACTATATAATAACTATTCACAGTGGCTCCAAAATCCGTACTGACCCCAGCTCTCTCTTCTGTTTCTTTTTCCGGTTTCTTTGTGGTGGCGGCCTGTGCCTCCACCACCTACTCAAAGCATCATGATGCACCAACATTGATGGACTGAAAGCCAGAAGTCTATGTGACCATCATCATCAGGTCCTTCCACGAGAACCCTAAATACAAAGAGGACTGTTTGATTTATTTTAGGTATATTCCCCAGAGGGGACTGGGTGGTCTCTTGGTCTGGAACCCCTACATTTTTTTTTTCTCCAGCCTTTGGAGTTTTTTTTTTTTTTTGTTTTTTCTGTCCAACCTGGCCATCGGACCTTACTTATTCTATGTTAATTAATGTTGACTTATTTTATTTTCTTATTGTGTCTTCTATTTTTTATTCTTTATTTTGTAAAGCACTTTGAGCTACATTTTTTTGTATGAAAATGTGCTATATAAATAAATGTTGATTGATTGATTATATCTATATATATATATCTATATATTTATATCTATATCTATATCTATATCTATCTATATATACTCACACAGGCATACACACACATACACACACAGGTATATTTTCTTCTTTTAAAGTCTGAATCACAATCTGATTATTTGTTGGTTACCTACCAGGTAACACATGCACACATTATATATATATTTACTGTAATACATATAATATATATAACATGTACAGTATATGTCTATTATGTATATTCCTTACACCGACCTGCAGCAGCGAGCACATGACACCCGTCCTGCTGCGCCTGCATTGCCTCCCTGTGTCTTACAGGATGGAGTATAAAATTCTACTACTAACCTGTAAGTCCACAAATGGTCTTGTGCCGGACTACATCACCATCCCTCTCCTTCCTGTCCACCTACTAAGGTCCACTGATTCTAGGACTCTCGTCGTGCCCCAAACTCACCTGCGTGCTATGGGTGGCAGAGCCTGCAGCTCTATATAGCGCCCAGACGTTGAAACGACCTCCCTAAATTAATGAGATCGGCCGACTCAATTCATTCTTTCAAACAACAACTTCAAACTAATCTTTTCCGGAAGGCCCCCTGACTTTCTACTTACCCTTTGTTCAGATGGCCAGGAATATTTGTGCTTGGGTCACAAATTTGGGGTTTTCTTATAGTATTGAGATTTTTGTGTTTTATTCTGGTTTATTATCACTTATTCTATTTCAATGCTTTGTATACACTGCATCTTTATTTAGTATTTATTTCTGTGAAGCGTTTTGAACATGGTGAAGATGCTACATAAATAAAATGCATTATTAATATTTTGCCACTATATGTTACACCTTCTATTTTGTTCATTTATAAAAAAACGACACAATTTAAAATTGAAGTGGTTTCCATTTAGCTGTATTATATTTAAAATATAACATGTTCTCTTTAGTCTTAGCTGCTTTCCTATTTTTCTCTATATTTCATTTCTTTTTATTCACTTTTGCATAATCTGAGTAGTGAACCAGGCTGACATCCACTGCAGGTTGCACAAATGTGCATGTGACAAATAAAGAAATCTTGAATCATGAATGTGTACAAAAAAATGAAAAATAAAGAGTACCACCAAAGTAAAAAAAAAAGAAGAAGAATCGTTTTTTGTTAAAAAATCTACGTGACAGACTTAAAGTGAAGTGAAGTCGATTCATTTACAAAAATGTTAACTAGTGATGCACTCTGCTAAGGGCGCTATATCAGATAAAGATCGATTAGTTAAAATACACAAATAAAAATATCACCTCTGAAACAATTATGTTGATAAAGACGCACATATTCATGGCTTATCTTTTGAATCACTTGGCTTCAGAAACTGGAAAAGTGGGGTCGTTTTAATAAAATCGTATCATTCCTCAGCCTCATTTTTCTGTTAAATGTCCCTTTTCAGTACTCAATGAAGGCAGACAATATGGCATAGTGGCTAATGCCAGGTTAAGTTTTTGCCTCTCACAACCTGTGTGACCCCCAGCAAGAAGCTTAACCTGCTATTCAGCAACTGTAAAAGAAACCTTTAAACAGTTGTACGTGGATTGGCCTTGGAAAAAGCGGTCACATAAATGAATAATAATATTTTTCACTCATAGGGTATTGAAGCCTGACAGCATCATGAGGACGGTAAGATGGTGAGAGGGACTGGCCACCATAGGATACGCACAAAACAAACCCATAAGCACTCGTGTTGATTCAGCTCAGAGTCCTCATTTAACCCAACAGAATATCTTTTAAATGTAAATAGTAAGTGGCGTGACCAGAGATCAGTCATTTAGGCAGGAATAGAACGTAAAAATAAAGCACAGACAGTGACCAAGCTGGCAACTGAACACCTGTCAGTGAAGAGCATTGAACAAATGTGCCACCATGTTGCTATAATATTAAGCAAATATAATTCAAATTTGTATTGTGAATCGTATTTTTTGGGATGCAAGATTTAAAGAGTACCAGCCTGAGCCTAAACTGTGTTGTGTATTGTTAGCAATATGGTGCTTTATATAAGTAGCATTGAAAATGTTAGCTGACATTACCTAACTACAGGGTCCTCGCCTTATTAGATTATAAACAAGGTCATTTTCAGTTTTGTTTTTAGTGGATCTTTTGTCTAAGTCAGCCATCCTTTTGTCTTTCTGAGGATGAGACTTAGAGTTTTGAAGAGAAGAGGCCATTCAGGCCATCACACAGTAGCTATTCAAGTTCTATTCACACAGGCAATAGTGAAGGTCCTCAAGATGCTACTTTCAACATACATGACTAGACACCTCGTTCCACGTATCCACGGTTACCTTTGTGAAAAAGTCCTTCCTAATATTTGTGTGACTTTTACCTTTAACCATATGGCATTGGTGTGCCTATACCTTTGACAGGAAAAGTTTAACAGCTGGCAGCTTCTTTACTTGCTTTTCGTCATCCTGAACTGAATAAGCACCCTCAATTTGAAAATGAGATGGGTGGCTGGATCTGGCAGGAGCCTCCTCTGGCTCAGTTTGCCTATACTTTGGTCGCCCCTCATCGCTTAGATGCTGCCATCCTGCAATTACATAGCGACTCTTTTCTGGACTCTGTCTAGCCTAATCTATACTCTGAAGAACACAATTGTGTCCACTGGCACAGATGTGGCCTCACAAGTGTATTACACTGCATTACATGGCATTGTATCTATGCTGGTGGGGCCTGTGACATACCAGGGACTAGCCTGGGGCTGCGATCTGCCTGACATGCTGTGCAACAGTGATTGGCTCGTCAAGAATTTGGAACTTAATCCAGTGGTTCTGAGAATGTTCTATATACAGTATTTGTGCATCATGCACAGTACACTAGAAACACGATTCTTGACTTACAAACATACAATGTGACCCTAAATTAGGTTATGCCTGTCTGAGAATGTTACGCTATCTAACAGCTTTTTCACATTTCTATCTATCTGTTATATAGTGCCTTTGTTGGGCTTTCATATGTATCTTTCCATGATATATTGCCTTTGTTATGTATGTGCAGTATGTAATTCAGTATCTTTCATATTTATCTGTCTTTCACAAAGAATAACATCGATGTATAATATAGTGGCTTTTGTATTTGTCTGATCATGATATACTGCCTTTCCGATGCATGTATACTAAATGCCTATTCTATATCTCTGTCTATCAATAATGTAATGCCTTTCATATACAGTATATCTGTCTTTTATCAATAATAAAATGCTTTTCATAGCTATCTATAATATAGTGAATTTTATATTTTTATCTAGCCATGATATATTTTGTTACTATGTCCAGTATATATGTACAGTATACTACACAATACACTGCACTTGTAATTCTCTGTCTATCAATAATGTAATCCCTTTCATATCTATAATACAATGCCATTCATATTATTCTGTCTTTTATTAAAAATGCCTTTCATATCTATCTATAAAACCGTGGATTTCATATTTTCTCTACTATATATGTATATACAGTATGTGTCCATAATATAATGCCATTTGTATTAATCTTTTATAAATAATATAATACCTCTGATATCTATGTATAATATGGTGGCTTTTATACTTATCTGCCTATGATTAATTGCCTTTGTTATATAAAGTATATACTGTACCTATGCATATATAATACATTATATTGTTATATGTATTTTATCAATATCAAGTGGATTTTATATTTATCTATCCATGATATTTTGCCTTTCTTATGTAAATACGCATGCACAGTATGTATCTATAATAAAGCACCTTTCATATTTATATTTTCATTTTAAGAATATAATGCCTTTCATATGCATCTATAATAAAGTTGTTTTTGTATTTATCTAACCAAAGTATACTCCTATTTACATATCTATAGTACAGTGCCTTTTCTATTTATCTGTCTATCTGTAATGTAATACTTTTCGTATCTATCTATAATATAGTGGCTTTTTTATTTATCTAGCCATAATATATTGTCTTTCCTGTGTATGTATCTATAATACAGTGTCTTTCATATCTCTCTATAATACAGTGCCTTTCATATTTATCTTTATATTAAGAATTTAATACTTTTCATATATATCTATAACATAGTGGCTTTTTTATTTATCTAAACATAATATATTGTCTTTCCTATGTCTGTATCTATAGTATAGTGTTTTTTTATATTTATCTATCAATAATATAATGCCTGTCATATCTATCTATAATATAGTGGCTTTCATATTTATGAGTCTATGAAGAAAACAAAACCTGTCATTATCTATCTGTAACACTGTAGCTTTCATATTTAAATAGCCAAGTTATATTGTCTTTCCAATGTATAGATCTATAATGCAGTGCCTATGGTATTCACCTGTCTATAAAGATATAATGCCTTTCATATCACTCTATAAAACAGTGGCTTTCAGATTTATCTATCCATCATATTTCACCTTGCTTATGTATGTATGAACAGCAGGTATCTATAATACAGTGCCTTTTCTATTTATCTATTAATAATATAATACCTTTCATATCTATCTATAATATAGTAGTTTTCATATTTATGAGTCTAGAAAGAATACAAAATCTTTCATTATCTATCTGTAACACAGTAGCTTTCATATTTACTTAGTCATGATATATTTTCTTTCCAATGAATACAACTGTAATACAGTGCCTTTGATATTCACCTGTCTATAACAATACAATGCTTTTCATATCTAGCTATAATGCAGTGCTTTTTTATATATGTGTCTATACTGTACTATGGTGCCTTTCATATCACTCTATAATACAAACCCTACTTTCTCCTCTATAATACAGTGGCTTTCATATTTACCTATCCATCATATTTTGCCTTTCTTATGTATGTATAAACCGTAAGTATCTATAATACAGTGCCTTTTCTATTTATCTGTATATTAAGAATATAATACCTTTCATATCTATCTATAATATTGGTGGGTTTCGTATTTATCTAGACATAATATATTGTCTTTCCTATGTATGTATCTATAATACAGTGTATTTCATATTTATCTATCAATAAAATAGTATCTTTCATAATTATCTACTAATAATATAATGCCTGTCATATCTATCTATAATATAGTGGTTTTCATATTTACTGTATGAGCCTAGAAAGAATACAAAATCTTGCATTATCTATCTGTAATACAGTAGCTTTCATATTTACTTAGTCATGATATATTTTCTTTCCAATGTATACAACTATAATACAGTGCCTTTGATATTCATCTGTCTATAACAATATAACACCTTTCATATCTAGTTATAATATATTTTTTTTATATGTTTTATATATGCGTCTATAACATGGTATCTTTTGTATCACTCTATAATATAGTGGCTTTCATATTTACCTATCCATCATATTTTGCCTTTCTTATGTATGTACGAACAGTAGGCATCTATTATACAGTGTCTTTTCTATTTAACTGTATATTAAGAATATAATACCTTTCATATCAATCTATAATATTGGTGGGTTTCGTATTTATCTAGCCATAATATATTGTCTTTCCTATGTATGTATCTATAATACAGTACCTTTCATATTTATCTATTACTAGAGTGTTATACCATGTTAGCCATTATGAATGTTTCGAAAAGTCAAGCAAAATGACACCTGTTTTATTGACATCTCGCCTGAAGAAGGGCCCTGAGTTGCCTCAAAAGCTTGCATATTGTAATCTTTTTAGTTAGCCAATAAAAGGTGTCATTTAGCTTGACTTTTCACTATATTTATCTAGCAATAATATACTGCCTTTCATATGAATGTATTTATAATAGAGTGTCTTTCACATTTATCTATCAATAATATAATGCCTTTCATATGAATGTATCTTTAATAAAGTGTCTTTCAAATTTATCTATCAATAATATAATGCCATTCATATGAATGTATCTTTAATAAAGTGTCTTTCACATTTATCTATCAATAATATAATGCCTTTCATATGAATGTATCTTTAATAGATAGATAGATAGATAGATACTTTATTTCACATTTATCTATCAATAATATAATGCCTTTCATATGAGTGTATCTTTAATAAAGTGTCTTTCACATTTATCTATCAATAATAGTTAGGATGTAGCAGGTTGGATAATGGATGGATGGTTAATACAATGCCGTTCATATCTATCTATAATATAGTGACTTTCATATTTACCTATCAATAATACAATGCCGTTCATATCTATCTATAATATAGTGACTTTCATATTTACCTATCAATAATACAATGCCGTTCATATATATCTATAATATAGTGACTTTCATATTTACCTATCAATAATACAATGCCATTCATATCTATCTATAATATGGTTGCTTTCACATTTATTAGTCTAGGAAGAATACAAAACCTTTCACTGTCCATCTATAACACAGTAGCCTTCATATTTACCCAGCCAGTTTATATTGTCTTTCCAGTGTACAGCTCCATAATACAGTACCAATGGTATTCACTTGTCTTTAAAGATATAACGCCTTTCAAATCTAGCTATAATACAGTGTTTTTTTACATTTATCTAACCATCGTGTGTTGCCTTTTCCGTGTATGTATGAATCTATCTAACTATATTACAGTGCCTTTCACCTCCATCACCCTGAAAAATGCCTCTTGTTTCGATCTCCTAATGCATTTACTGTTTTAAAGAAAGTTTACAAACTAAAGCAGACACTTCCACAATGCTTCGTTCATTTTCCTCAGATATATTTTTAACTAAATACAAGAAGGCAAACGTTTTGCGAAGAAAGGTCCCCTCACCTGCTTTCGCGTTGTGTTTCGGGGTCTCCCCTGGCTCTTCACATGTCCTCGCACTCAGCGGCCGGGTGGGCCTCTGTATTCACCTAAAGGAGAGAAAAAAAAAACAGGAGAGTCAAGAAATCGGTCAGAATGACGCAGCTAGGCGACAGGTTGTTCACAGCTTTTTTAAAATAGATATAAAAACGAAATGTAGGGTTTGTAAGGGTCTCGTCCACGTCCTGCGAGGGATTAAAAACGACCTGCTTTGCAACACAATTTATTTATATAGCACATTTTCATACAAATAATGTAGCAATGGGCAGTGTACGGAGCCCCCCCACCGTTCCCTTTAATGTCTCTGCCGCAGGTCACGTCACTATCAGGATGTAACAGCGCAACACACCTGTTCAAAACTTTGACTCCCGAAGTACCAAAGTTAAAGTTTGGACATTTTCGATTTGTGATTCATTAAATAAAGGCCTACCAATCCAGTGTGGGGGCTGCCCGTATCCTGCAGCAGCCCACCTCAGTATCTTCTCGTCTGCCGCTCCACGGCCCTGCTTTGGGACGCCAGTGAAACTTGGATTTGCAGTACGTTGGGTGTTTCGGTAAGTTCATCTACTTAAAAATTGAAATCAGCAGGCCACAGAAATGCACCTCAGTTTGTCCCCTGGAAACTAAAACGTGTTCATTTCTGTGAACTGACCAGGACTCGAATTCGAAACTGGAATTCTCGGTCACCGGCCGTTCTGGTTTGCTGGGTGCATCTGTAATGACACGCAATCCGTGTGGCGAGGCGCCTAAATAAATGTCATCTCAGGGCCGTGTCCTCGACAAGGGTCAGTAAGGGACAGGCCATGTACCAGTTATTTATGCAATATCAAATCACACTGCAAACCCTGGATTTAGACATGGCGTACTGTAAAAGGACGTGTGTTGGCGAGGTCACCATTCAAATTTTGGGACAGAAGCTTCTGAAAACGGACAGCAGAGTGAACGTTGGTAAAACATGGCAAGTAATCAAAATGACCTGTAAACCTATCTAGGATCACTAACACTATAAGAAAAAGAAAAGACGAGTGTAACGGGTAAGGGATTGAGGAAACACGTTTGTCCGGCCTGCCATTCAAGATTAACTGTGTACGTCATGACGCTCAGCACACAGTCACTTGAATGAGAGGAACTGCCACACTCGGCCTGCTCGGGGTTCCCGTTAGACTTTTCGCTTTAAGGATCCCACATTTGAGACTCGCTCCTGCGATGTCAACGGGACTCAGACTAGAGGTAACAACTTTAAAAAAAGAACCACATGCATGAAAACAGACGAAGCGGGCACTTTAAGCTTTAACCCCGTCCACGCTTTGAGTCAGGCTTGTCTGAAGGAGTCGGTGCTGGCTGGCTAGACTTGAATTGCGCAGGTGCAGAAAGTGAAGAGCTCCCGCTTGAAACTTCACGAGGTCCACTGTGGGCATTTGCTCAAACTATACTGTATGGGCTTCTCCAGTTTTTCAGAAAAGCAAACTATTGGCACTATATTGGAATCACTAACATTTCCAAGACTCGCTCACTCAGTTTTTGGCCATGTTAGAGAGATGATATTAGTGCTTTGAATATTTTTAAAGGACAAACCTGCAGCAAACACATACAATGTGCAGAATTAGCTCTTTACCTGATTTATGACAAAACACTTTTACTAGTGTTAAATGATCACTTACAGTGTTGAAGTTACCCTTCAAAATGTGTATACAGAAGCACTGTTTTCATAATTATGATTTAAGTATTGGTTTAATGCTGATGATTTAGTGGTTTTAGAAAATTCCAAACACTCCATGAAAATCTACAGTGCGCCGTATGTCTATTTACATACATACATACATGTGTGTTTAGTGGTAAACTGATAGATAGAAACTTTATTAATCCTGAAGGAAATGGCAGGTTTACAGCAGCAGACAAAAAAGGTACACATATAGATATAACACAAATTACAATAATCTTAAGTATGTCAACAAGGACCAAATGCACATATAACAAGAATTATCTATAAGTAGATTAACAAAGTGTAGGTATTTAGTAATTGTGGACTGATTAGAATTGCACACACTTATCAGCTACAATTTCACAATACAGGACGTCAGTCATTGGCACAGTAGTGTATATATAGACCCTAACTTATGAGAACGTGAAAGTTCACTCAGTCAAGGTGAGATACCGTCTAGACAGTCAGTCAGTATGTCACCTTGACTGAGTGAACTCTCACATTCTCATAGGTTAGGTTTTATATATACAGAATATATTGTACAGAACATATTCAATATGTAGCATTGTGACCTTCACCAGGAAAAGCAAATGAGAAAATGAGATGATGAAATGATATATATATATATATATATAGCCTTCTGGAATAACTAAACTTTAAAATTCTCATGTTAGGTTTTACTGTTTATGTAATATATATATATATATATATATATATATATAGAGAGAGAGAGAGAGAGAGAGAGAGAGAGAGAGAGAGACAGAAACTAATACATATATATTATATATGTGTATATATATATATATATATATAGAGAGAGAGAGAGACAGAAACTAATATATATATTATATATATGTATATATGTCTGTATATCTATATATATATATATATAGAGAGAGAGAGACACACACAGAAACTAATACATATATATATTATATATGTGTATATATATATATAGAGAGAGAGCAAGACAGACAGACAAAACTAATATAGATATATATGAGTAATATATATATATATATCCTATTTAACTAAGTGAGCTTTTGTATTTTTTGAGTCTATATATATATATATATATATATATACAGAGAGAGAGAGACTCTGTACACTCTCTCTCTCTCTCTCTCTTTCTCTCTCTCTCTCTCTATATATATATACACACACATATATCACCTCCTTATCTTCTCATAAATTCTCAAAAGTTGGGTTCCACATAAAGTATACATAAAGCTTAACTAATAATATATTTGTGTGTGTGCCCAAATCTCTGAGATCATTGACTAAGTGAGCTTTTAAATTCTCATACGTTAGGTTCAGTCCTAATGCTTTTTTATTCCTGCTTTATGCTCGTCCAAGAACACATATTTAAAAATGACTAAAACACGACCTGCTTACATTTTTCAGCATTTGCTGTTTTCTATGATGTACTCACCTTGATAATGAGCAAAACAAACTGTTTCAAAATTTCTCCTAAATGAAGCGTAGACCTAAAGATTTCTGCAGGACTATTAGACCAGTTAAAAGCAGTGAGCCCAGTTTCCTAAATTCTCACAAATTCTGCACTCTTGACTAATTTTTGCTCCTGTTTTATGCTGTGCAGATATACTTAAGAATGGACATGTTGAAGTATCTCAACAATGGCCTGATTGAGGTTTGCAAATTCTTATTAATTGCTGCCTTTGTGATGTTTGCTGCTTTTTTGACATTGCAACGTGTACTGATCATGAAAATGACTGAAATGAACAGTTTAGAAAATAATTAATTACCTTTATTTATTACTCTTATAAACAGTGTGATTACTATACTAATCTTTAAAATGAGCAGAGTTTAGAAAATGCTTGTAAATGAAGTAGTCTTAAAGGGTTTTTGCTACTTTTTATATGATATATGATCTATAAAATGCTACTTTTAAATACAGTATAATGGATAGACTGATGTTCAGAATAAGCAGTTTTGAAAATACTCCTAAATGAAGCAATCTGAGTGATATTTGCTACTTTTTATTTGTGATATTATCTTAAAAATTGCCTAAATGATAAAGTATTAGAAATTCTAACATATTAAGTACCTCTTTAAACATTGTTGTTGCTTTTCTATACTGTATATTATTTTACAAGAACAGATATTTTACATTATCGGATCAGTAACAAAAAATGAGGTTCAGAAATTCTCCTACGTCATAAATGTTATTTGCTCCTGTTTTTACAAGAACGTATTTTTGGAACGGACATCTTGTGTTCCCTCCAAAACAACAATTAATGGGCAAACTGGGTATTGAAAATTGCCATAAATAAAGCACCCTCCTAATGATTTTTGCCACTTTCTTATACTGTATGTTACATGCATGAACATACAGTGTCTCCAAAGTGGCCTAAAATAAGTGTATTTGTGGAGATTCTCATAACTTATGTGGAGACTTCACAATTTTTTTTCTTCTGCTCTATAAATACATTCAGCAGTATTGTCTCCAAGATAACCAAAAATCACCTGTTTTTTCTTGTAAATCCCTGCAAATTAAATGTGGCCGTAATAATTGTTATGCTCTGGCAAAACTCAGGAAATTCACTCCAAATCATTAAAACAACTCCCCAAGAGCAGACATCTAGTGTCATCTCAAAAACAACGTGAGTCAGTCAGTGTTGGAGGTCTGCTCTCAGTTGCTGTTCCACAAATTGTGTCCCTACTTGGTCACACATTCAAGCAGGTAGTTCTGTTTTGGTTCCTCACAGCCTGGTGTACTGGCGTAGCAAGCAAAAACATGAACTCTGCTCTCTTTGTTTCCATTAATGCTACTAAATAAGTCATTTGAACATTATGTTGGCCAGATAACTTGTATTTATTGTGTTTACTCTGCTTTATAGATTACAATATCTTCATTTTTAATGCCAGGGCAAATATTCCATACATTTTCATTTATTTGCTTAGCAGATGCTTTAATCCAAAGTGATTTCAAAGAGGGTCAAGATAATCAGTCTGAGGGACTGTTTGGGAGCACTGCCTATAAATGTAAATCACAATCGATGTGATTTAAATTGATCCTACGTTTGGATATCTTAAAGTATAAGCCCTAGGGATGGAGGGATGGGTTAGATTGCTAGCTAAAGGAGTAACTCTGTTCAGGGTACTTAGTGACACTTGGTTCCGTTCCTGTAAGCCTTGAAGGTCCCTAAAGTGTGCCTTTTATGCCAGTGCCCTGGCACTTTTTAGCTCCATTCACTTCTTCAGTAATGAAGCTGTGTCATGTTTGTTTACTAGATTTCATTCAAAGCCTTCCAGTCCATCAGCGTCTCAATACTAGGCATGATTAAGTTTATTTGTTGGTGAAGTGCACATGCGCTTATGTAAAAGAGTAACTGACACTTTTTTTTTCTCTTATAAATGGTGTTAAGTTTCAGAGGCAGCAGTGAGAAATCCTTCACTAATGGGTTACAAGTTGGCAAAAAAAAAAAACCTGGGAGCAGGCTTTCAGTGCCAAATTGTTGTTACTATTTCATAAAAGTTCATTGCTTCTGATTAGAAATCAATGACAACGTTTACTACTCCTTTTACTCTTTCATTTCGTGGCACCAGAATCGAGTTGTGGGTATTGTCTTTGGCAGGAGGGTGTGTGCTTCCGAATTGTTACGCTTGATCTAAAGCGGACACGAGAGGATGTACCGGCGAAGAAAAGAAGAGTAACGAGGTCCTGTCGATTGTTTTTTTACAAGGCCATATATGTAAACCAAATATTATTGCCGAGAGTTTTCTTTTTTCTTCTTCTTTTTATTTTTGCAATGTCTGTTTCGAGTCTACCCCGCGCGCGTATAACTGCTGATTACGGAGAGCGCTCTGCCTAAGCTAGTAGGCAGAAGAGCGTGAGTTCATTGAACTCGGGCGTATGAGTTAATCAAAAAGGAAAATGAGGAGAAAAAGAAGAAAAATCGGTGGTTGAAACCGTGATAGAGCCCACCGAAGCAGTGATGTAAATAAAAAAAATGTTATAACTCTTTAATTCGGAGATAGTATATGACGGCCGGCATGAAGAATACGGGAAAAGGCACACAGCAAAAGAGACGATTACTCAGCTCTTTTATGTTGAATCTTTTTGGCTTGTTTGTTGTGTGCGTAAGCGTTGTTGTGTTACGTTTAAAAAGGGGTTTATTTTGCCGATGCTTTGCCAAATTAATATAAAAAAATGAAAGCGGGCGGTAGCTGTATACGGCGCCTGACTGTGTGTGTGTGTGTGTGTGTGTGTGTGTGTGTGTGTGTCTTACGCGACCGGGATATAAGCCGCTTCCCGTGCTGGAAAAAGTTTAACCATATGTGTATCATCTGTGTCAGGGATTATGGGGAAAGAGCTCTTTTAAAAGAAGAATAAAAATCACAGTTGCAGGTTCGTATCGTCAAATTAAAACAATCGGCCGAGAAAGGGGTCTCTGCCCCTAATGTGTGCTGGCAAAATGTGGTGATGTTTTTGTTCTCGGTAAACAGACACTTTTTCGCTATTCTTAGGATTTAACAATGATTTGAAGTGCACTGAAAACAAAGTTGGGGACACGGGTGGTGATTTAGACTACAGTTTGAGCGTGTGTTGTGTGTGTGTGTGTGTGGGGGGTCATGGGGGGTGTTGGTGGTTGTTTAAATGCTTCATTTCTGGCAGGTTGAGAATTAAGGGAGTTCTAAAGAGCAATGCCAGAAAGGTACTGGACACTGAAGGAAGCCCCCAAAAGCAGTGTTCGTTCTTCTCATTTGTTTCCCCCACCGGTCACATTCGGCGAATGCGCCCCACGCGAATGCTTTTTGGGGTAAGGGCTTCCCGGTTAGGTAGTTACATACAGCAAGCCCAGACCGCAAAAAGATTCGCGAAGGACATCAAAAAATTCCAGCTAACGTCGGGGATCACCGTCTAGATCCAGAGCGCACACAGGTGACCAGCGTTCTGCAACAAGCAAACGAGCCCGAATTCGAATCCATCCATCCAGCCATTGGAAAACTGAGGCGATGAAGCTTTTTTTGCGCTTTAAGTCCTCCTCCAACTCCGCGCATTCAACTGAAGAGACAGGGGTTCCTCTAAGAAAGGCCAGACACCCAATCCAGTACGTGCACGATTTGTTCAGTACATTAGTACCTTTCTTGCCACGATAATTTATGCATGGGGCCGTTTTTTGTTGTTTTTTTAAGCAATGGCATTTTGTCTTTAACATCACCCCGTTGGTATTGTATCCTCTTGATGTTAAGCTGTCTCTTGATGGAGCTACTGCAGCAGCCTAGTAGCTCTGCGTAAAGAGAAACTCTCCCCCCCTTCAGCACTCAATAAATAGAGAACAGCAAGGCAGCTCATTGGCGCAAACCAAAATTCGTCATCCACCAATCGGGGATCTTCTCACATCAGAACCCCCCTTTTTTAAAAACAAAAATTTCTATCCAGCGATTTTCAATACAGATTAATGGACTGGTAGGTCTACTTTAGATATAAAATAGAGATCTATCTATCTTTACAGATATAAGGAAATGATGACACGTTTTAATCTCCAATGGCTTCATATATGGTGTATTTTTGCATGTATGTGGGTATGTGCGCGCGCGCTCCCTGACGCGCGCGCGTGTGCATACACATAATAAACACACACACGCGCATACACAAGCCTCTTCTATTACACGACTGCGCTTTTATTTCTAAGCAAAATGTCTTTATGCCTTAAAAGTAGATTCAGCTGCGCAAATTATAGTAGCGAACTTTTCGCAACGCTGACAGTTAATCAAGTCAGAAGAACGTATAAAAATAAAGCAGTGCATGTGTTTATAAGTAAGTGTAAAAACCCAACATTTCTTTTAAATGCATTGCAATTAAGTACAACGTTGTATGAAGGTACACGTAAGTAAAATTATACAGTCCTCGTGATTATTATTTTTATTTTGATCAACTTTTTTTTTCTGGTATACCTGGAATTATAACATTCACTACAGAAAACAGCGACAGGAAATCCAAAATCTTTACTATAGTTGGAAATTTTCAAATTTGAACATCATATCTAAAAAGATAATAACTGAAGAAAGAATTGCACTGACCTGATGGAAAGTAAAAAAGAAAAGTGCCTTGCAGTGTAAACACAACAACTCCTTCCAAGTCCATCCCACACTGGAGTCGGCAGACAGATCTCCAAATATGTCAGGGGCGTTTGCTTTAATTCCGACTTACCACCTCGAATTCAACAACCCAGCAAGTCAGTCCTCCCTCCGTGCCAGAATGTGAGATGAGTTTTTGGTGTTTTCTTTCCGAAAGCAAAATTTAGAAAGCTCGATATCCTTTTCTCTTGTTATGTATTTAAGTTACTGTACTGAGTGGGAGGGTCACGATCTTGGTAATTCTGTATTTCTGGACCATCCCCAAACTCTCTGTCTAGAACTTGGTGCAAGGGTAATAAAAAATGCAAGCCCAGATGGCACCCTGTTGCCGTTTTGATTGGGTGGTCTTTTCATTTAGGGACGTCTCAAGTAAGTCACGATTTTCCCCTCCGTTTCGAATGCACTGTGACTGAAGCCCTGACGCAGCCAACGCATATTACTCACTTTAACAGTCACGACTTGGAAACCCATGCTGTTTCCCCTAAAATTACACCGCCGGCATTGAATTATTGAAGAGGATCCTGCCCTGTCTGGACTGGGCGTTGTGACTGAATAGCAACCGACTGACGACGAGAAAAAAATAACAAAAAAAAAAAAAACTGGAAAAACAGCCCTGGAGAAGAAGATGAAGAAGAAGCACGGCAACAGCAATAGCAGCAATTATACCAGCCATAAAAATCTTACATTTTAAGCGTAAGAAGACCACTCTGGTTTATAAACAAACAGGATACCCTATCGAAGTAATCCTATATTTATTTCTTATTGCCTACATGGGAATTTTCTTTTAACATTACGGAGGCATGACATTGGTTCTGCGTGCGCTGAAATCGTGTACTGTAACTGCACTATATGTGTGTCTGTATATCCGTACACAAATGTTAGACACCCTACGATTTTCAAACAGTACACAAGCATTTCTATCTTCATGTTTCACTTCGTATTCGACTATTCTGGCAGATGTGTGTGCAGTATACATGCTGCTACACACTGCCATATAGATTCATGTTTTCGAAGCATTTGCCTTTATATTAATATTGCCGCCATCCTTCGTGTTCTCTGATATAAACGCTGTTTCTTTGTATGGGTCTTGGGGATGTCCTTGGCTAAAGAATCAGCAGGGGTCATTATTTAGTATAGTAACGGTGAATTAACGCAGCCTATCCCATATCTACAATAACTCTTCTGCCGAACAAAGAGCGTGGCTGTTAATTTAGCCACTCCACCAACTCACCTAGCAAAGGATATGACTAAGAAGCGCGAGCGAAAGGGGGATATGAAAACACTGTGATCTGCTGGAGGTAGGAGCACTTATAGGAAACAAAAAGCATGACGTGGGTGGAAGAGAGATCCAAATAAAGCAACCTATAGCCTTCTGTTCTGGAATCAACATCATCAGGTAGAAGTGGTTCAAAAGATACAGGCGGGAACCGCAGCAAAACAGGTCTCGGAGCGCAAGACATAACGAGGGAGATCTACTTGAAGCCGCATTCGGAAAGCGTCGCTGCGAGATTTCAGCACCACGTAGTTATGGACAGCTCCTCTGGTGACAGGCTATTGAAATGCAGCCTTCGCTTGTTCAGAGTAAGCAAAAAATAATAATAATTCTGATTTTACCCCCAAAAAATGGCATGGAATCGCACCGCAAAATGTTTTTTTTTTATCATCCCCGCTGGAAGATCGCAGATATATATATCTACGTGTATTTTTGTTTTTCTCATGGATTCTCTTCAGTCTTGTTGAGGGTGTGTTCAGATGGTGCAGTGGATATTCTGCAATCGTGGGGTTTTTTTCTTTGGTCTGAAAAGGTCCAGTGCTCAGATGTACACATCACAGGGGTTTTCCTTTAGGCGGCTTCAAAATTCTTGCGGAAAAAAAAAAATGAAGAGAGAGAGACTCAACAGCGCCGACAGACAAACGAGTGTGTGCAGCCGCTATTGATTCAGAGATTTACAGTCAGGGTGATTCCCCATCTGCAAAAAAAATCCTTATTTGCTTGCAGATGCATGCACACACACACACCAAATACACTTACACACAAGACGATAACACGGGATACACAAATCAACAGGCGAAAAAAAACCTTGGACGGTACCGCTTGCGAAAAACGGGAAAAAAAAATGCTACTCTACGGACACGTGCAAGTGCATGCATTACTTACCAGGCAGTAGATTCCCGCTGCAACGGAGAGGTAGAGGAAAAAAAAGAAAAGGAGTAAGATATGTGTGTATAAATGTATAAATATATGTGTGGGAGAGGTCTGTCAGTCCTCATGTTTCTATACCGACTTGCAAACATTATATGCATGTCCAAGTTTTCTTCGACTCGCGCTCCCTTTTTATACAAGTGCAACCCTCTGTCTATTTCTGGACCGCGATCAAATCCAGATGCTATTTTTAGAAAGCAGAAAAAAACTCACAAAGGCATTTCGTAGGAAGGTTACGTGGAAAGCATTAAATGTACATTAATTTTCTCCTCTAACTCTCGCTGCACTACTAGCTTCTGACTCCCTTTAGTTGCATCATTGCAGGGATTTTTTTTTCCAAACCCAACGCCTTCATTTTTTTTCCTTTCCTCTCTCTTGTTGCACAAATAACAGACAACGTTACTTTATTGACTTCTGCTCCAGCTGTTAGTTTGGTGTCTGTCTCATCGGAATGGTAAATATCGAATAATTTACATATTTAAAATAGGATGTAGGTGTCAAACAAGCTCCTTTGTTGTTGTTGTTGGGTTTTTTTTTTAAACAGGAAAGCGCTCAGCAACAATGGTGTTGGTTATTTTTCCACCCCCATAATTTGATTTTAAATAGCGTTTTTTTGTTTGTTTGTTTTTTAAGAATAAAAAATGTGGACTGTGGAATGCAGCTTTTTGGGCATATGTAATTTACCCTGCACAAATCTAAGAATTAAAGCTTGTTGCTCGAATAAAAAAGGACGGGTTTTTTTTTTTTTTTCTGTTCAAGGCTGCGTCAGTTACCAGTCATTGACGTCACGTTTAGAGTTTCCCCTTTGGAGCCTATAGTAGATCATAAAAGATGTCTCCACTGGACTCACTGCACCTCCAGCTGTGATGAAAATTCCCTAAAGTGCATGCGTGTTTGTATCTAAAAGCGTAAAAAGAATCCGTCTATTAATGCCTATATGTTATTATTTTTTCCGCGCGTGTATATGTGTGTGTGTAAATTCCACGATCAAATGGCTCTCGTTCACTGCACTGATCTTTTCCTCCGCGTTTTTCCATTCTATATGTTTGTCTTGTCTCTTAGAGTGACGCAAATGACAAGAGCTGCCGAAGCTGGCTCGTCTTGTTTTCCTCTTGCCCACGCTCGCGGCTCGGTCTCCCACGGAATTGAATCAAAGGGCTTCCCAATAAAAAAACGCGTTTCACATTGCCTAGGCAGTAAGCGCTACCTAAGTGTGTCATCAAAACAAGATCTGCTCACATAATAATAATAATAATAATAATAATAATAATAATAATAATAATAATAATAATATAGCGTTCTTCATTGACTGCATGCGCAGAGCGCTGGGACAGGTTCTCAGGTAAAGGCAACTATAGATTTTACTGATTAAAGAATTACTAGACTTGAAGCCTGTTTAATAATAATAATAATAATAATAATAATAATAATAATAATAATAATAATAATAATAGAATAATAATAGTAATAGCCCCGCGACCCATAAGCAAGGTTTGTAACTGGAAAAAAATAAAATAATAAAAGTCACCATAGGCATCACAAACAAATTTCATTGGCCACAGAATCGCACATCTGCATCCTATAGGGGTTGATAGGCGAGAACAAAACTCGCAAATTCTTGCTCTCCAACACACCTATTCAAAAAATTATTTTGCATTCTGCAAGCCACCTCGAGCAGTCACGAGGAGTGTGATTATGAGCCTTTATTTAGAAACCACGATTTTTCAGCACACAGGGGAAAACGTTTGCTTGAAATAGACGTTTCAGAAAAAAAGGGCAGTGCCTGTCGCAATAGGTTGTTGCTATTTTTAACCTTATGAATGGCTCTCTCTTCTATATGCCCAGCGCTGCAGATTTGCACTTCGCTGATGCGACTGCACCCAGCCAACTGATACACCAAAAAGAATCAACAGCGACGGCTTTGATTTAAAGCCATCCATCCATACATGCGTTAGCTGAAAACGGCTCTTTTGTGTCATTTTCCAGTCCAGCCACGCTCTTTTCTTTGGGGTGTTTAATTGTATTTGATCTATGCTTTGTTGTTAAAACATTCACTTCTCAATTAAGCTATTTGTGGTGCAGCGTTTAATATGATCGATTATTGTGTGTGCTTTATTATTAACAGTTTATATGTATTGCACCAGCGCATCATTTAGTCTCCGAAATTGTTCAATTTATACTCCGCTTTATTAACGTTGAAAGAGGCGTTGTCTCGAAAATGGACAGAGCACGGATCGTAGGGATTTTTTTACCGCCTCATAGTGATGGTGATTGAGTTGCGGGACATTTGGTCAAGCTTTTTCGTGAAATGTCACCCCCAGAATCGAGCACCGTTAAGCTCAGGAGTTTCTCCCCTTTCTTTCTTTCTTTCTTTCCTCCCTCCCTCCCTCTCAATGGTTCTCTGCTGCAGTGGTGAATCTTTCAATCAGGCGAACAGTAACAACAAAAAAAAAAAACGAATCGAGGCGCCTTCGGTAGCTTGCAGTACAGGTAATTTATCGCAAGGGGTCGCCAGATGTAGCCAGAAAAGACACACACAAGCCAGCCAGGCAGCCCCCTCGGCTAAGCTTCAATGGGAGCTTTCTGTGGATTAATGAAAATGTCAGCCGGAGAAGTCATTTAAAGAGGCAGAAGGTTTCCATTGAGCACGAAAAGGCTCGACCGTCTCAGTCGTGTTAAGGGGGATCAGGACCGGGAAAGCTTGATGGTGGGGTGGCACCTCATCTCCAAGCTTCCGTTTTTACCGAGACGGAGTCGAGACGCATATTCTCTCACTCCCTTCTTCTCTGCGGCGATTTCGCGAAGACACAGCAGCGACGCGCTGGTTTAGGAGAGCCACCTCCATCCATGTTTTAGGGGGCGGGGAGCGCGAAATTCAATACGAACAACAGAAAAGACGAAAGAAAGGCGTCCCAATAGGAGCCGCCCGGTGCGCCGTTTCATCTCCTAAATGTTATTGTCGCGATGGCGTGTGTTGTATGTGAATTGTCTTAAATGAAGCCTCGGGAAATGTCCTGTGTCAGCGTTGTAAAGTGGAAGGCTACATAAAAAATACGAACTAACAACACTTCTGATCTGAAGAAGGAAAGGGCCATTAATTCCATTTTGAACGACAGAAGGATGTGGCAGCTGTAGCTCGCCAGTGTTTTGTGAATGAATCGGCGCTGAAGTTGACGCTCTCGGTCACCAGAGGGAGTTGTGCCTGCTGGGGGAGGCGCTGAGGTGGCGCAGTGATGACGGCTTCAGTAGGCAGCAGCCAGGCGGCGAGTTTTAAACACTTTTAATGTGGCCCATCCACGTTCTCGTCTTTTTCCTTATTTTTAACAAATCCTTTATTTTTGCTTGCTTGAAGATAATAATATTATTAACCCTGCTGGACCAGTGATGGGGGTAGGTTGGAATGGGAGTATTCTGGGATACAGTTCACCAAAGTCCACTAGGCACCAGAGAAAATGGGAGACAAAAAAGAGTCGCCCCACAGCTCTGCACATGCTTTATTGTGTCTGTGGTGTCACCAAGTAAGATAACCAGAGACTTACTGGCAAGAATTTCATCTCGAGTTTTTTTTTTTTATGGGTGTGCATGATGTCACAATGGGAATTAATGGCATTTCACATCATTTATAACCTGGTTCACTTAAAAACAGAGAAGATCCCATTCTTTGGGGGTCTACTCCCTTAAGTCTTGTGTGGACCCCATCAAATCACACAGCACAAAGACTTGCAGTTTAGGATTATCAGTAATGTAAAACTGGCCCAGTATTACTGTGTGCGCCAGTGGACAAGTCTGGGTCCTTTGGGGGTGGGAGGGGGTCTAGCTCAAGACTGAACTGCAGCATCACTCAGATTGGTACTGGAATGGAGAAAACGTGCAGACAATAGAACCATGGGTAAATATACTTAATTAATAAAGTAAATACATGCAAAATAAGTTCTGTTAACGTGTTTCTGATCACCAGAATACAGTGCCTTTGTTATCTTTCTGACATATAGTGCCTTTTCACATCTATCTATCTATCTATCTATCCATTTTATAGTACCTTTCACATCCATCTATCTATCTATCTATCTATCTATCTATCTATCTATCTATCCATCTCTCTATGTATTATATAGTGCCTTTCACATCCATCAATCTATCTATCTATCTATCTATCTATCTATCTATCTGTCTATCTATCTATCTATCTATCTATAGTGCCTTTCACATCTATCTATCTATCTATCTATCTATCTATCTATCTATCTATCAATTATATAGTGCCTTTCACATCCATCTCTCTATGTATTATATAGTGCCTTTCACATCTATCTATCTATCTATCTATCTATCTATCTATCTATCTATCTATCTATCTATCTATGTATTATATCGTGCCTTTCACTCTATCTATCTATCTATCTATCTATCTATCTATCTATCTATCTATCACAGTAAATAGAGCTTTTCCCATCCATTATTTGTTAAATACAGTTAATTATACATACATACACATAAACTGACATACTGTACAATATGTGGTGACTAAGCACTTCACTACTTATTGCACATATTTACTACATGTAAATGTATATATGTACTGCATATAGTGATGGGAAAAAGAAAGCTCAACTTTTCAGTTCTATGGTCATTTTGTCTTCATCCTCATCAGATCATCTAAATTCAGGCGACAGATAACTGGCATACATTTGTAATTATTTATTTATTTTAATATAAAGTGTATTTATCCATTTGTCTATTTTCTGAAACTGCTTTTTCTTTTACAGGATTTTAAGAATTTTATTCCTTTTCCATGATCATTGTTATTTTTACACATAGTGAGCGCTGGAGTGGAAGGATCGAGGTTAATGTCCCACCCAGCTGGTCTGCCATAATGAAAGGGCCACAGGAGTGGAGACGTCACCCGGCCCGTCCATCCGCTCTGGCACACACAATACATACTATACACGTACCCTGTATATTGTACATAGTATATACTGTGTCTTCAAAGAGTATTCAGACCCTTTTACTTTTTCTCACATTTTCTTATATTGCAGCCTTGTGCTAAAATTGTTTCAGGTATTTTTTTCTCCACATCAAGCAACACTCAATAGCCCAGAATGACAAAGCAAAAACAGGAGTTTGGAAATGTTTGCAAATTTGTTAAAAATTTTTTTAAAAACCTGAAATATCCCATTGACGCCCATATTCAGAGGCTTTGTTTTGGCTCAGGTGCCTCCCATTCCCATCCCAACATCTTGTTCGGAGTCCACCTGTGGTCAATTCAACTGATTAGACGTGACCAGAAATGGCAGACATCTGTCTACAGAAGGTCCTACAAGTGAACAAAAACCAGGCCATGGGGTCAAAGTAATTGGCTGCTGAGTTTAGAGACAAGATGGAGTCAAAGCTCAGGTCTGAGGAAGACTACAAAAATTTTCTGCAGCACTGAAGGTTCCCAAGAGCACAGCGGCCTTCATAATTCTTAAATGGAAGAAGTTTGGACCAACCTCAGCTCTTCCCGGACAAACTGAGTAGTCAGCGGAGCAAGGCCATGGTAAGTGAGATGACCAAGAACCAGATGGCTTCTCTGGCTGAACTTGGGAGAACCTGTGTAGAAACTGGAGAAACTTCCAGAAGGACTACCATCACCACAGTATTTACCAAATTTGTGGCCGGACGGCACATGAATGCCTGTGTGGAATTTGCAATAAGGCATGTAAAGGACACTCAGACTGCGAGAATAAAAATTCTCTGGTCTTATGAAACCACAATTGAACTGTTTGGCCTCAGTTGTAAACGTGATGTCTGGAGGAGACCGCTCGTCACCTGCACAATACCATTCCAATGGTGAAGCATGGTGGTGGACTGGGGAAATTGATAGGCTTGAGGAAAAGCTGAATGGAACAACATATAGAGATATTATTCATGAAAACCTGCTCCAGAGCGCTGTGAACCTCGCACTGGGCCAACAGGACAACGAGCCAAAGTACAAAGCAAAGACCGCGCAAGGAGTGTCTTAGGGTCTACTCTGTGAGTGTATCTGAATTTGAGATGCCCAGCCAGATCCCGGACTTGAACTTAAGCAGACATCTCTGGAGAGACCAACGGTCTCCATCCACCCTAACAGAGCTTGGAAGGATCTGCGGAGAGGAATGGTGGAAAATCCCTAAGTCTAGGTGTGTGCGTTTTGTCCCATCAAACCCAAATAGACTCCAGGCTAGAATTGTTGCCAAACAAACTACATACTGACTACAGGGCCTGCATACGTGTGTCAATGGAATATTTCAGTCTTTTAAAATTTAGTAAAAAGTCCTAGAATCCTGTTTTAGCTTTGTCATGCTGAGAGTGTTGCT
Organism: Polypterus senegalus; assembly: GCF_016835505.1. NCBI lineage: Eukaryota > Metazoa > Chordata > Cladistia > Polypteriformes > Polypteridae > Polypterus > Polypterus senegalus. The sequence continues at coordinate 16,243,681 of NC_053154.1, read as the reverse complement.
TGAAATGGGAAAAAAAAATCCTTTAAATGATTTTAGCACAAGGCTGCAACATAGAAATATATATATATATAGCGAGTAGAGATGACACCTCACAGCATTTGGACCCAATTAGGTGTCTTCTGTATGGATTGTGCATGTTCTCCCCATGCTTCCACCTTCCCTGGGGTGTGTAGATTCCCTCATTTCAAGGATGTGCAGGTTTGTTTTTTGGTCAGATCTGATCTGGTACAGTGTTAGTGAGTGTGATTCTCTTCGTTTGTGTCCTGAGGTGGACCGATGTCCCATCCTGAGTTGATTCTGGCCTTGGTGTCAAGGCTGCCCCTGGATAGGCTGCAGGTTCATGCGACCCTGTAATGTAAAAAAGTGTTAAAAGTTTTGGGATACATAGATACACGCACAAAGAAATATACTGTATATAATCCACCTTAATAAAAGAATAAGTGTCTGTGTGTCCGTCCGGCTGCTTTGTTACTCTCATTCCAGCAGATGGTGCTTCACAAACGTTCCTTTATATTGCAAATGTTTGTGATGCGCCATCTGTTGAAATGAAAAATGCAATGCATTTTATTACTTATTACATGCATCATAAAATACATTCCAGTAGATGTTGCACTGGAAACATTAATGCTGAGTACTTGGATTTCAACCCATCTTGTATGAGTAGCACAGCTAGTGTTTAACATAAACCAGGACTGCAGTGGGTCAGGCCAGATTAAAGTACACTCTCTCTTTCTCTCTCTAATATATATATATATATTTATATATATATATATATATATAGTCACACACGTGTGAGTAGGAGACAGCTAAAGGGCCTGAATAATAGGAATTCCACTTCACAAACGAGGGGCGGCGAGGTGCAATGAGTTACTTTCTCAATCCCTTGCAGATCATTCTCGGGAAATCTCGCGTGATTCCGGCGCCTCCGATGACGTCACTTCTGGTTGCGGTGCCTATGAAGACATTTCTTCTGGTTCCGGCACCTCTGAAGACTTCCGATTTTGCCAAATAAAACTGCCTTCTTTTACTATCATCAACAGTTCTGTTTTGGACTCTGACCCGTGACAATTTAACCATTTTACTGCCAGGGCTACCCCAAACCTTTGATGTCTTTTTGACAATTTTTGTGGCACCCCACCAACGTTTGGGACTCTCCAAGTCTCTCTGTTCCATCATATATATACTGTACAGTGTATATATATATATATATATATATATAGCCAGCATATATATATATATGTATACTGTAGATGTATACTGTATATAGTGACTGATGACAGGTGGCACAATTAACCAGCCAGGATGTTCCAATTTGGAAAGACAGTTGGAGAGGACTTCCGGGGAATGCTGTCTTCCCCGAACTGTTATTTGGCAGCCCGTCTGGGTTGCAACAGCGCCCCGGATTCCTACAGGGCTGTGTGGGAATTATTATTTGCCAGCGCAGCCCTGTTGGGATCCACGGATGCCGCAAGGGGGAGCTATGAGAACTGCAGGAGCTGCAGAGCCCTACTTTGGGCTTCAGCCGCACCTTGGAGCAATTCCTGATCTCCTTAATGAACCACCTGGAGTACTCCGAGTATGGCTTAAATAGGAGCCAGCCGCCTCCCAAAAGACCCAGAGTCAGAGGATAAGGCTTGTGAGGCTCATATCCGGAAAAGAATAGAGGCTGCAAGACTCTAGAGGAAAGGCGATGAAGTTTTATTCCAGCTTGGGATTATTGGTAACGATCCTTGGGGACTGCTCTGAATCTAAGTGCCTTTCCATGAAATAAAGGCTTTTGTTGAACTAAGCTCCAGGTGTTGTCTTTTTGGGTCAGGTTGGAGCAGCAGGTGTGCCCAGAGTCTTCTCTCTCTCTCTCTCTCTCTCTCTCTCTCTCTCTCTCTCTCTCTATATATCTCTCTATATATATATATATATATATACAGTGGTGAGTGGCAGAGGGTGGTACCCAAACGGGATGCCCAGGAGGACCAGAGGAGGGCTTACGCCTCCTCCAGACCACAAGGGGGCGACCGCCCGCGCGGCCTTGGGGACCACGGGAACAGAGCTTAGAAGCTTAGCCCTATAGGGGTCCATGGTCAACGCCAGGGGGTGCCCCAATGCCTGAGGAGCCCTGGCCCTCAGCACTTCCACCACATCCGGAAGTGCTGGGGGGAAGAAGACATATGGAAACACCCAGAATGCTTCCGGGTGCGCAGCCGGTACTTACGCCACACTTGGGAGTGCTGGCGGAAGCTAATCGGGAGGCACCTGGAGCACGTCCAGGTGTGTATAAAAGGAGCCGCCTCCATTCGACGGCTTGAGTTGGGAGGAAGCAAGACGGAGCTCGGGAGGAGTGGAGTGGAGGCGGACCAGATAAAGAGAGGCATTGTGAGGCCTGGACTTTGGGGGAGTTTTGGGGTTGTGTGTGGCACTTTATTTGTAAATATTGTAAATAAACGTGTGTTGGGTGAACTAACAATGTCTGCCTGTATGTGTCCAGGCCAGTTTCCACTATATATATATATGTGTGTGTGTATATATATATTAGAAGATGAAAACAATCTAGACTAGTATGGGCCAGTCTGCCAAACAAAGCTTGCCAGTCTAAAGAAAACATCAAGTCGAGTTTTGAAAGTCCCTACTTGGTCGCTTATTCCAAGTGTCTATGGTGTGTCCATCTCTCCATATATAAAATCCAACATCTGTCTGTCTGTCTGTCTGTCCACTTTTCACAAGAGAACTACTTAACGGATTTAGATCGGGTTTTTTTCTATAGTTTAGTTGAATATTCTAGTTGATGTTACGATTTCTCTCATTGTGCTACAGTATGTATTATAGTTCATTAACGGTACCGATTTATTTGCGCAAATCTGAGAGACACGCAGCAGGCCAAGGGGAGAGGGGTGGGACCCTCCTCAGTCTCATGCCAGCCTCGAGGCGTATCTTACCTCCGCTAAGCTAGCGAACGAGAGAACTACTTAACAGATTTACATTTTTTTTTCAATAATTTGCTTGAACATTCTGGTTGATTTTGCGACTTCTGTCATCACGTTAAGGATTATAGTTCACTTGCAGGAGCGATATATTCTCGCTAATCCGAGACAGAGGATGCAGGCTGAGGGGAGGGGGAAGCATGACATCAGGATGCGGGAGCCGGGCAGAGCCCTCCTCACACTACTTGTAGCTTATTCCAAGTGCCTTTGGTGTGTGTGTGTATATTTATATATATATATATACTCAGCAAAAAAAGAAACGTCCCTTTTTCAGGACTGTGTATTTCAACCAAATGTTTTAAAAATCCAAATAACTTTCCAGATCTTCATTGTAAAGGGTTTAAACAATGTTTTCCATGCATGTTCAATTAACCATAATCAATTAATTAACATGCACCTGTGGAATGGTCGTTAAGACCTTAACAGCTTACAGAAAGTAGGCATTTAAGGTCACAGTTCTGAAAACGCAGGACACTAAAGAGACTTGTCTACCGACTGTGAAAGATGCCCAGGGTCCCTGCTCATCTGCGTGAACGTGCATTAGGCATGCTGCAGGGAGGCATGAGGACTGCCGATGTGGCTAGGGCAATAAATTGCCATGTCCGCACTGTGAGACGCCTAAGACAGCGCTACAGGGAGACAGGAAGGACAGCTGATCATCCTCGCAGTGGTAGACCACGTGTAACAACACCTGCACAGGATCGGTACATCCGAATATCACACCTGCGTGACAGGTACAGGATGGCCACAACAACTGCCTGAGTCACACCAGGAACACACAATCCCTCCATCGGTGCTCAGACTGTCCGCAATAGGCTGAGAGAGGCTGGACTGAGGGCTTGTAGGCCTGTTGTAAGGCAGGTCCTTACCAGACATCACCAGCAACAACGCCGTCTATGGGCACAAACCCACCTTCGCTGAACCAGACAGGAGTGGCAAAAAGTGCTCTTCACTGACGAGTCACGGTTTTGTCTCACCAGGGGTGATGGACGGATTCGTGTTTATCGTCGAAGGAATTGAGCACGTCTGGGACCTGTTAGATCGCAGGGTGAGGGCTAGGGCCATTTCCCTCAGAAATGTCCAGGAACTTGCAGGTGCCTTGGTGGAAGAGTGGGGTAACATCTCACAGCAAGAACTGACAAATCTGGTCCAGTCCATGAGGAGGAGATGCACTGCAGTACTTCAAGCAGCTGGTGGCCACACCAGATACTGACTGGTACTTTTGAATTTGAGCCTCCCTTTATTCAGGGACACATTGTGAAACATTTTTAGTTTATGTCTTATGGTGTTGACTCTTTTAGTGTTCATACAAATATTTACACATTAAGTTTACTGAAAGTAAAAACAGTTGAAAGTCAGAGGACGTTTCTTTTTTTGCTGAGTATATATATGGGAAAGGCGCTATATAAATAAAATGTATTATATATATATATATATACTGTATATCTTCTTATATAATATGCTACCGTGGCTGTCCGTTTGTCTGTCCAGGATTTTAAATCACTTGTAGCTCACAAACCGTTTGACCGATTGACCTGAAATTTGGTACACATACACTACGCAACGTCTACTATCCACTTTTGGGGTGACGATTGACCTCCAAGGTCATTTCTCTTTTGATTTTTATTTTATTTTATTGTAGGATCAACTCTCGGCAGTGGGCAGCTTATTACTAACTTTTTTACATTGCTATTAAAAATAGTAAAACGTAATCATTTGAAAGTAAATTATGTTTCATGTTACATTAGAGTTATTCGTTGCGTAATATGATTTTGTTCTGTTTGGCTTTGAAATTAACATGCAAAAACTTTTTCAATGTACACTTTTCCTGTAAAACTTCAGTTAAAACAATTTTTTGAATTAAATTTCCATCAGTATCGTTTGCATTTTTCCATGTCTCGCATCCCCTGGTTCACTACATTACAGAAGTGAGTTATGAACTGATTAATGGCCCTGAGATGGAGGACTGGTTTAATGCTAACACTTGGGGACCATTTGAATGCCACTCAAGTGGGCAGTCATCAGGTTAGGCAGATCAGGTTGCCTCACACCCCTCAAAAATCCCGGTGTTTCCCACAAGGACAAGTGTCCTTAGGTTAGGGCAGTGTAGCTCCCTGGCTTTAGACCTGAGAGGTGCATGTTCTGGAGGTAGCTGAGGACTGTCCGAGAGGGTGGGGGATAAGCCGGCTATAAAAGCAGCTCCATGAACAGTGCGGATGCAGTCACAGCACATAGAAGGCACTTCTTACACATCACTCAGCTGCTAAAGCCCTTTGGCCTCTGTGTGTGGCCACCAGTGGGTGGGTCAGCTCGCTGAGCTGGGAAATAGTGTGGCATACGGGTTACCTCAGATCCCAGGTGAGCGGAGTGATATGAGCCTGGCAGCGTGTATTCACAGCACTGGGACAAAGCAGTTGGGAGCCATCAGGAGCTCCTTTTATGGCCAGCATCTCCAGATATCCTCCCTTTCACTGACGGTCCTCCCCTATCTAAGAAACATGTCCCAATTAGGTCTGGACACCCAGGGTGCTACATGGACCTCCTCTCAGAACCTTCATCCTCAAGAGTAACACAAAGTCCATCTGTCAGGATATTTGAGGGTTTTAAGGTATTCTGGTATACCCAGCCTGAAGCGAGCCTTGGTGAATGTGGGAGTCCACCAGCATTTGTGTTAAACCCGTCCTCCATCTCTGTTCATGAGTCACTTTTAATCCCACTACTGCCACCAATGTAACAATTCTGAGGGGTGCGAGAGACAAGGATTGTAGTCTGCACTTTATACAAAACTGGGAACACTCGAATGAGTTTTTCCTTAGAATTCCAAGAACAAAACTTAAAAGTGGTGAGGCGGCCTTCTGCTGTTATGCACCTAAAATCTGGAATAGCCTGCCAATAGGAATACGCCAGGCTGATATGGTGGAGCACTTTAAAAAACTGCTGAAAACACATCACTTTAACATGGCTTTCTCATAATTTCACTGTAATCAAAATCCTGATACTCTGTATCTCCAACTCATTATAATAACTGTTCATGGTGGCTCTAAAATCTGTACTAACACCTACTCTCTTTTCTGTTTCCTTTTCCGGAGTCCTTTTGGTGGTGGCTTGTGCCTCCACCATCTACTCAAAGCACCGTGATGTTCCAACAATGATAGATGGATTAAAAGCCAGAAGTCTGTATGACCATCAACATCAAGCGACTCCGTGAGAACCCTAAATACAAAGAGGACTGTTTCATTTATGTTAGGTAGAATGCCCAGAGGGGACTGGGTGGTCCAGTGGCCTGGAACCCTTGCAGATTTTATTTTTTTTCTCCAGCCGTCTGGAGTTTTTTTCTGTTTTTACTGTCCACCCTGGCCATCGGACCTTACTCCTTTTCTATGTTAACTAATGTTGTCTTATTTTAATTTCTTATTTTGTCTTTTATTTTTCTTTTCTTCAGTATGTAAAGCACTTACTTTTTTGAGTTACTTTTTGTATGAAAATGTGCTATAGAAATAAATGTTGTTGTTGTTGTAGACAAGAACAGACTATTCAGCCCAACAAAGCTCGCTAGTCCTATCCACTTATTTCTTCCAAAAAAACATCAAGTTGAGTTTTGAAAGTCCCTAACGTCTTACTGTCTACCACACTACTTGTTCATTTATTCCAGGTGTCTATCATTCTTTGTGTAAAGAAAACTTCCTAATGTTTGTGCAGAGCCAAGCAAAATGACACCTTTTAATGTTTGTGCAAAATTCACCCTTCACAAGTTTCCAACTGTGTCCCCGTGTTCTTGATGAACTCATTTTAAAGTCACCGTCTCGATCCACTGGACTCATTCCCTTCATAATTTTAAACACTTCACTCAGGTCTCCTCTTCATCTTCTTTACTTTAACTGTAAAGGCTCAGCTCTTTTAATCTTTCCTCGTAACTCATCCCCTGTAGCCCTGAATCAGCCTAGTCGCTCTTCTCTGGACTTTCACTAGCGCTGTTATGTCCATTTTGTAGACCAAAACTGCACCCAGGACTCCAGATGAGGCCTCACCAGTGTGTTATAAAGCTTGAGCAGAACCTCCTGTGACTTGTACTCCACACATCAAGGCGCTATATAACCTGACAGTCTGTTAGCCTTCTTAATGGCTTCTGAACACTGTCTGGAAGTCGATAGCTTAGAGTCCACTACGACTCCTAAATCCTTCTCATAAGGTGGACTCTCGATTTTCTGACCGCCCATTGTGTATTCAAACCTCACATTTTTACTTCCTATGTGTAATTCTTTACATTTACTGACATTAAATTTCATCGTCCACAAATCTGCCCAAGCCTGTCTGCTCTTCAAGTCCTCCTGTGATGATATAACAGATTCCAAATTATCTGCTAATCCACCTATCTTGGTATCATTTGCAAACTTGTTACTTGCAGTATATTCCTATCTTAACAGTTTATATTTATTAAAAATAGCAGCAGGTCACCACTCTTAACATCGCCCAGTTCTCATGAGGTTCCTCACACCATCACCCTCTGCTTCCTGTGTCTGAGCCAATTCTGCACCCATCTACAAACATCACCCTGAACTGCCACTTCTTGTAGTTTGATGCCCACCCTCTCATGTGGCACCTTATCAAATGCTTTCTGAAAGTCCAGATAAATAACATCATCTGCTCCACTTTGATTGTATCCTTTTGTTGCCTCCTCATAGAATTCCAGCATGTTAGTAAAACACGACCTCCCTCTTCTGAGCCCATGCTGACTGTTCAGTTAAACTCCTGTCCTTGCCATGTGTTGCTCAATCTTATCCTTAATAATTCCTTCCATTAATTTTCCTGTGATGCATGTTAAGCTTACTGGCCTATAGTTGCTTGGATCTGCCCTGTCACCCTTTTTATATAATGGGATGATATTTGCCATTTCCCAGTCCTTTGGAATCTCTCCAGTGTGCAGTGACTTCCTAAAAATATGCGTCAAGGGTTTATTTCTGCACTCGCTGGCCCCCTAAAGAACTCGTTGGTAAATATTATCTGGTTCTGGTGTAGAGTAGTTAGGAGTGTAGGGAGTAGTTAGACATAAAAAGCCCCATTGGTTTCTTCAAGTGCCACACTGCCACAGGCCTTCATTGGCTCCACGCACTCCCAGCTGCTTCATCCCAGTGATTGTGCGTACACACTGCCAACCTCGTCTGGCACCGCTCAGCTGGGTGCAGAGTCAATCCGTCTGCCACACAACCCAAGGCCAAGGTCCACATCTGAGGCTCATTGGTGACCACACACCCAAGCCAAACGGGTTTGTAGTGCTGAGATACATGTAAGAAGTGCTCTTTAAGTATTATGTCTGTGCTCCCCATCCAGTGTATCTATATAAAATAGAATAAATTGTAAAATATTTGACATCTCTTGCCTTACGTGTGCACTCAGTGTTCTTATTATGCCTTTCTTCGGTATCCTTGTTTGGCTCAACCTTTCTTGGCCGGCGCTTCCCCTCTCAGTCACATTCCTGTAAAGCCTGCTTCTCAGACTCTGTCATTTCTAGGCACCTTCCACAACTCCTGTCCACCGTTTGACCATTAATGGGAGACGGGTCTCCATTACCCACTGTGAAAAAATCAATCATATTCTTGCAAATATTTAATGACTTTGAAGGCAACTGTCAGTGTTCACCTCTCCTTGGTATCCTCTTGTGTCTCGATCTCTCTTGCCTTGCGCTTCCCCTATTGATCACATGTGACTGAACAACCAAAACCAAACTGACCATTCAGATTGCTCAGAAAGGCTGGACACGCAAACACACTAGATTTATATATGGCATTCATATACATGTGTGAGTTATGTTTTAAATACCTCCACGTGATACTTAGTATATGGACTTGCCATGTTCTCTCTGCGCTCACCTGGGCTCCCTGGGTTTACTGTTGCATCCCAAATATATGTGTCCTGGGTTTTTCGGGTCCCAACATGTGTGAGTGTGCAATGCCAGGGTTGTCTCCTTACCACGGGGCTAAATGGCTGCCAACAGTCTGAGGCATTCTGCAGCCTTTGAAACAGTGAATGTGGGATCAGAAGGTGAACGGATGGATTCAGAACTTTCTATAAGTAAGTCATTTATCTGTGGATGTAAAAAGAATCCCCTGGTGTGGCAGTTGCCTCTCTAATAAAGAGTCCTGGTATAAAACAGGTTGCCATCTTTATGGCCTGACCTTGGATTGATGCCATAATAAACTCTGCAGGATACAATGGCATTGCCAGTCCCGTGTTTGGCATCTTAGTAGGCAGACGATGTTGTGGGATGTTAACCCGTCTGTCCTGAAATGGCCTTCTGTAACTACTGTTATAAAGTGAAAGGCACTATATAATGAATAGATACAAACTGCACTGTATATTCATTATATAATAAACTAGGGGGGCTTCGCCTCCTGATCACTTCGCTCGCCCACCCCCATGTTTGGTTTACTGGATATACAATTCAATGAGATTGTTATTTTCATGGGAATTGTTACATATGCATTATTTTCACTTTTACTTTAAACACTTTTGTAAAAACAATACTTGCCCTTTATTTCCAACCCCGGGCGTGGTTACATCTCTTTCTTGCAGGACGTATAACGCTGCTCACGTTGTGAAGGGGTCGCAGCTGCTGTCTCGCTCGATCTTGGTGAAATTTGAAAGCATGTACAGCTGCTGTCCTTTTTGCCACTTCGTGCCTCTGCTGCTCGCGTTGTGATCGCTTCTCCGTGATCATAAATATACACCTGAACAAATTGTGTTTTCTTTGAAATTAAACTTGTCGTTGCTTTAACTATTGCAGGACCACGGATTCTCATAGCGTATGGTCCATTATTGTGTAAATCTACGTTTTGTGCATTGAATGATGCAAAGGCGAAAAGACTTTGTTGTCTACTCTTTGCTTTTTATTTCTGACCGTGCTTTGTCCTGCTGTTTTTTCAATTACACCTGGTCCTGATGATTCATTTCCTTTTGTTTGCGTCAATGCGATCTTTACCATCTTTTTTTTTGATACTGTAGCGACTGACGCAATTAAAGTGTCACAAAAGTTTTACTTGAACAATCGGCAACTTCGTAACCCCAAGCACAACTTTCTAGCACCTTCTCCAATCCCTCATCCCCCAGGTCTCGCCCCCACCCCCTTACCGCATCAATCAATACCCCGCTATCAGTCTTCCATGCTGTACTCCACCCTCCCTCAATCGGACCTAACAGTCACTTAAAACAAAAAAGGCTTCAACCTGGCTTGGACGCTACAATACTTTCAAATTTTACTGCTTTCATATTCTTTACCTTTCTCTGCATGTGTATCATGCCATCGTTTGTCTGAACCTTTCAAATTTCACTGCTTTCATAATCTCTTATCTACATTTTTATCTCTCCAGCGCTGTGGATCTCTTTTCTCCGCGCTGCTCTGTCTTCTTTGCTTAGTCATTGATTGTCCATATACGCTTTATATGTGCTGAGAGCGCAGGATCTGTGTGTGCTACGTGCCTTTACACGACTGAGTGTTTTGCTGGCTGTGATCTTATTTGATATTGTGTGAGTCTCGCGCGTCTTTTAAGTGTCTTCCGAGAAATTCCGAGAAGATCACGTCTCGTCGCCCTGCTTTTCCTTTCCAGGATTTTTTTTTTTATAATACAGAGATATGAAATGCATTATGTGCCAACTGTGTGTAGCGGGGCTACATAATAATAGTATGTCCTATGTTTGTCCTGAGTGCGTTTTCTTTTCCTCGTCCCGTTTACTGTCCGTTAAATGTGCGTCAGTAAATGTTGTCCCCATAAGTGCAGAGGGGAAGGATGATGGAGAGAGACCACAGCCCCAAGACGGAAATCGCCTGTTAACTCGCCAGATACATATTTACATTTAAAAAAGAGGAGCGGAGGCGAGGAGAAAGTGAGAGGAGAGAAATCAAGAGGAGAAAGGAGACAACTTACCCGATCATTTTCAAACTCATCACTGCCGTTTATTGCTTCATTCCACTGTTTACTTTTTCTAAAGCCGATTCAACATCACGGCAGCCAGAGCTAAGAAACCCCGGGGTTCGAATTCATACCAGCCATTGCCAGGACTTTTCATAGTGAGGTGGTTTTGTTTTCGGGAAGGAGCACAATAACACTACAGTCAGCATCAATACCGCCGGACTTTAATTTTGGACTTATTTTTCACCACATTTCAATCGCTGGGTTTACCAGATCCGTGTTTGAATTTGTGTTATGTGTTTTTGTTAATTGTTTAGGGGCAAGGGAGGGTTCAATGTAAATATTTGAGTGACTCGACATTAGCGCGATAGACATATGAGCGCCGACAAAATAGCGACCATTAAAACACGCCGACAAAATTGCGAAAGTTTCATTAAATATAAATTACTAGTTTAAAGCATATATAACAATGTTTATTTTAGAAGTCAATATTATGAGACACGGCACGCAGATAGTCCTTAAGATCACGCCCTGCATATGTAGGAAGAATCGCAGCAAGACGTCTTTAGTTGAGATAGTTTAGTGTAGATAGTTGAGCGTATTTAGACTTGCTGGCTGCCTGACTGCTGGTAATTTCGCTTTGTATACGATTGCGTCTCAATCGACCAACGTATTTGTCCTCCCAGTAATCATAAACTTTCTGGAGATTGTCGGTTCTACTCTCGCTCAGTTCATCGAAAGCGGTCCCAACATCTTCCGGAGGAACGAAACTCAATGCAATTAGCATCTTTGAATACAGTTATAACCTAGCACATAATGTGTACTCTCTTGGCCTCTCTTGTGATTTTGTCGTGCCGATTTTGTCAAAAACCAGTTAGCGAGTTTGTCGGCGCTCATTTGTCCATCGCGGCTCATATGTCTATCGCGCTTTTGTCGGTGAACCAATATTTGCATATTTGTGTTCTTTTATAGTAATTAGTCACTGGTGTTTTTGGGATAGTGGCATTTTGTGTGCACATATATATATATTTATTATTGAATATTTGTCTGTCTTTTCAATGTACAATATATCCGTGTATGATTTTACATATCTGTTACTGTTTTTTGATTATTTCGTCGTGTCGATAAAAGTAAGACAGTTTGTAAGGAGTATGGCTTGTTATTAGAGCAAGAAACATCAGGTAATCCAAGGAATAAGTCTTGGTAGCGCAGTGGCCGGTCTGGGTAAGGGGTCGGCCGTTACATGTGTGTACCACTGTTCTGAGAAATGACAGTTTGGAAGACCCCTTTCACAGAACCGAGGATTTTTTCATTTTATTCTTGTTCATCCCTGTTCACTTTGAGTTTCACATTTATAAATTCACTACCATGTTGCTGATCATCTATCTTTAACCACACTGATACCTGTCGGAGAAGACTCGGTGCCATCTGTGGAGATGTCCAGCACACCATCCCTATCCTGTGCAAAGTCGGTTTAGCATGAGGCTGGTGGCACCTGGTCACCAGGATGTAGGAGTGAAGACCAGCACCTGGCATTGCACCCCATCTTCGCAATATCTGTCATGACCTTGATGTGGCCTTTTCCCTGGCTTTTTCCTTTTTTTTTGTCACATCCCTGTCTAGCTTGCTCATTAATTATTGTTGCCAGTTTAATCTGGAGCAAGATGGTGAAGAGCACAGCCAGACTTTGTTTAACATGGTAGAATCCCACAATATACACACATACCATACCTTCCACTTTTATTGGCACCCCTTGCAAAAATTAGTAAGGAGGGTTAGAAAGAAGTCATTGTTAGCTAAAGAACCGTCATCTTGCACTGGAAAAATGAGAAACATCTGACTTTTAATTTAAACGAGTTCATAGCCCACATCGAGAAATAAATATTTTTAACAAAAACACCTGTGCCACAATTGTTGGCACCCATGGAAATGAATGTGGAACAATGTAACTGAAGCATGTTTCCCATTCAAATTGGACTTTGTTAAGTTGACTCGAGTGTATAGGAACCTTCCAGCTGAATCCAATGCCTTCCTGATTAACTAGGATACAAATGTGAGGAGACACAGAACCGAATTTCCTTAGCCAACCATCATCATGGCAAAGAAAAGAGAATACTCAATCTAAATGAGGGAGAAGTGTGTTGCCCTCGGGAATGGTTATAATAAAATAGCTACTTACTGGAAAATGCCCATTTCTATAGTTAGTAAAGGTGATCATCAACTGAAACTGTGACAGACTTGCCTGGAAGAGGACCCAAGTTTATTTTACTCCCACATACAGTGAGATGGATGGTAAGAGAGGCAATAATATCTCCAAGGATCACTGTTGGGGAATTGCAAGAAAAAGTAAAATCCTGGGGTTATCAAGTCTCCAGAACCACCATCAGACGGTATCTTCATGAAGATTATTTGGAAGGTATGCCAGAAAGAAGCCTTTTCTGTCAGTTATCCATAAACGTAAACGCTTGGAGTTTGTAAAACGTTGCTACAACTTTGACTGGAACCGCGTTCTATGGTCTGATGAAACAAAAATTGAACTTTTTGGCAATAAACACGCAAAGTGGGCTTGGTGTAAAAAGAAGGATGGCTATAGTGGAAAAGAACCTGGTCCCAGCTGTGAAATATGGTGCGGGTTCTGTGATGTTGTGGGGCTGTTTTTCCTCCAAAGGCCCTGGAAACATTGTTAGCGTACATGGCATTATGGATTCCATGAAACATCAGAAGATTTTCAATCAAAACCTGGCTGCCTCCACCAGGAAACTAAAACTAGGTCATCATTGGATCTTCCAGCAGGAGAAGGATACGAAACACATGTCCAGGTCAACCCTGCAATGGATAACTGACCACAAAATCAAAGTTCTACCATGGCCATCTGACCTGAACTCTATTGAAAACCTGTGGAATGAGCTGAAGAGGAGAGGGCAGAGGACCCTGGATGATCTGGAGAGATTATGGAAAGAAGAAGAATGGTGGGTTCAGATGCCATGCTCTGTATTCTCCAACCATATAAAAGGTTATAAGAGAAGACTTCATGTTGTTATATTGGCAAAGGGAGGTTGTACAGAGTATTAAGTGCAGGGGTGCCAACAGTTGTGGCACATGTGTTTTGTTAAAAATATTAATTTTTTGATATTGTTTCTCTTCTTTTTCTTTGAATTAACTTGTTTTGATTAAAAGTCAGATGTTTCTCATTTTTTCAGTGCAAGACGATGGCTCTTCAGAAAAACGGAGATTTTTTTTTTTCTAACCCTTCTTACTAATTTTTACAAGGGGTGCCAATAATAGTGGAGGGTACAGTACAATATATATATATATATATATATATACAGTATATATATATGTGTATGTATAGATATGTATGGTGCATGATCTGCTTCTCGCAAATGAAAAGGGCACCATGGCGGATGTTTGCCGACTTGCAGACCAACCACAAGCATTACCTGGTAGGTAATGACCCATACAATCAGATTGTGCTTCAGACTATGAATGCCATGAATTATATGTAAGCATATATATATATCCATCCATCCATTATCCAACCCGCTATATCCTAACTACAGAGTCACGGTTGTCTGCTGGAGCCAATCCCAGCCAACACAGGGCACAAGGCAGGAACAAACCCCAGGCAGAGCGCCAGCCCACCACATATATATATATATATATATATATATATATATATATATATGTATGTATATATATATACAGTGGTGTGAAAAACTATTTGCCCCCTTCCTGATTTCTTATTCTTTTGCATGTTTGTCACACAAAATGTTTCTGATCATCAAACACATTTAACCATTAGTCAAATATAACACAAGTAAACACAAAATGCAGTTTTTAAATGATGGTTTTATTATTTAGGAGAAAAAATCCAAACCTACATGGCCCTGTGTGAAAAAGTAATTGCCCCTGAACCTAATAACTGCTTGGGCCACCCTTAGCAGCAATAACTGCAATCAAGCGCTTGCGATAACTTGCAATGAGTCTTTACAGCGCTCTGGAGGAATTTTGGCCCACTCATCTTTGCAGAATTGTTGTAATTCAGATTTATTTGAGGGTTTTCTAGCATGAACCGCCTTTTTAAGGTCATGCCATAGCATCTCAATTGGATTCAGGTCAGGACTTTGACTAGGCCACTCCAAAGTCTTCATTTTGTTTTTCTTCAGCCATTCAGAGGTGGATTTGCTGGTGTGTTTTGGGTCATTGTTCTGTTGCAGCACCCAAGATCGCTTCAGCTTGAGTTGACGAACAGATGGCCGGACATTCTCCTTCAGGATTTTTTGGTAGACAGTAGAATTCATGGTTCCATCTATCACAGCAAGCCTTCCAGGTCCTGAAGCAGCAAAACAACCCCAGACCATCACACTACCACCACCATATTTTACTGTTGGTATGATGTTCTTTTTCTGAAATGCTGTGTTCCTTTTACGCCAGATGTAACGGGACATTTGCCTTCCAAAAGTTCAACTTTTGTCTCATCAGTCCACAAGGTATTTTCCCAAAAGTCTTGGCAATCATTGAGATGTTTCTTAGCAAAATTGAGACGAGCCCTAATGTTCTTTTTGCTTAACAGTGGTTTGCGTCTTGGAAATCTGCCATGCAGGCCATTTTTGCCCAGTCTCTTTCTTATGGTGGAGTCGTGAACACTGACCTTAACTGAGGCAAGTGAGGCCTGCAGTTCTTTAGACGTTGTCCTGGGGTCTTTGTGACCTCTCGGATGAGTCGCCTCTGCGCTCTTGGGGTAATTTTGGTCGGCCGACCACTCCTGGGAAGGTTCACCACTGTTCCATGTTTTTGCCATTTGTGGATAATGGCTCTCACTGTGGTTCGCTGGAGTCCCAAAGCTTTAGAAATGGCTTTATAACCTTTACCAGACTGATAGATCTCAATTACTTCTGTTCTCATTTGTTCCTGAATTTCTTTGGATCTTGGCATGATGTCTAGCTTTTGAGGTGCTTTTGGTCTACTTCTCTGTGTCAGGCAGCTCCTATTGAAGTGATTTCTTGATTGAAACAGGTGTGGCAGTAATCAGGAAATTGAACTCAGGTGTGATACACCACAGTTAGGTGATTTTTGAACAAGGGGGCAATTACTTTTTCACACAGGGCCATGTAGGTTTGGATTTTTTTACTCCCTAAATAATGAAAACCATCATTTAAAAACTGCATTTTGTATTTAATTGTGTTATATTTGACTAATGGTTAAATGTGTTTGATGATCAGAAACATTTTGTGTGACAAACATGCAAAAGAATAAGAAATCAGGAAGGGGCAAATAGTTTTTCACACCACTGTATATATATATATATATATATATATATATAATAGTAGGAGGTGCAGGAGGAGAATGGGAATCCTGGCCGGAACATAGAATAATTCATTACCTGGATGGGAGGCCAGCACAACAACGCAGACGGATTGGCTGGCGGAACAAAAAGCTGACGTCAACTTTTAAACGACAACTATAATACAAAACTTCTGGGTCTCTTGTAAATGGGTGCTGCATCTTGGCAATGGAATATCAAGATGGCGGCGCCCCAGGAAAAACAAGATGGTGCCGGAAAAGATGTGAACATTTATCAACGGGATGAAAACTACTTTCTAACAGAAGGAAAAATATAAGAATCTGTAACAAACAATCTGCAGCATTCATTCATTTTTTTATCTCTCTCCTGGTTTCCTTCATTCACTCAATTTGCCAAAATGGATGTAAACTTACCAAACATTAATTTTGACAAAAAGAATTCAGAAACATGTGGTAAAAATATTAAACAACATTCTTAACAGCACCTATGCCCCTGTCGATCCCACACGCACATTGACTGAACTAGATGGCGTAGGTATGGAGAGAGAAGTGGAATTCGGACATGGTCGTGGTGAAAAAACACAAAAAAAAACTAGCTGGGGGTCAAACACAGAAGACAAAAATTGTAGTCAATGTATACCAAAGAAAGAAAGAGTCGCAACTAAGAAATAAACCGAAACAAAACATAACTTGAAGGGTTAATAACCAGAAGGTTTACAGAAAATGATGCTAAGTGTTTTAGGTTTTATCCACAAACTTGGACAAAGTGCCTGATTGCAATCTTTATATCTACCTGTCACGATGAGCTTGACTTTGTCATTTGTTCATTTATTTTATTAAAGTCTTTTCTCTTGGCCTCTAAAAATAATGGAGGCAACGTCTTGGGGATATTAGAGGTCAAGGAATGTATTGGTCTGGTCTGTTTTTCGATCTAGGGTGTTACTGAAGATGTCCTTTTTATTTTATATTTTAGTATTTTAGTATTTTATACTTAAGATGTCCTTAGTATTGGCATCACCACTGTTTGCTGTTTGTAATGCAGGGTTGCCAGGCTATTGCTAGGCGAGACGTCCAGAAGTGTGCGACGTGTAACGTGATTACCGCAGCGGTGTAAAGGTCAGTGTTATAGACTTTGTTGCTGTCCGAGTTTGTGACTAATTCAAACCTCAAAACTTTTGTGTCTTCCTTGTTAAAAACTCTCTCTGGCTATGAATTGCTTTCTGTTCTTCAACTTTCATTTACATCTTGTGTTTTGGCTTAGGCTACGTGAAATATTCTGGTTTTCCACTCTCTGGTGACATCTCTCAATTTACGATTTTGTGTCACGTCCTGGCCTTTGTTTATTAGTACACTGGTGCCTCGGTTTGCGAGCGTAATTCGTTCCGGAAACGTGCTTGTAATCCAAAGCACTCGTATATCAAAGCGAATTTCCCCATAAGAAATAATAGAAACTCAGGTGATTTGTTCCACAACCAAGAAACATTCATATAAAAATGATTAATACAAAATATAAAGTAAAAATACGTAAAACAAATTAACCTGCACTTTACCTTTGAAAAGAATCATGGCTGGTGTGAGGGAGACGAGAGACAGGAGGGTTGTTGTGTAGGGCGACTTTCACGCTGACTAACGCAATCCTTGGCTCACTGGAGCCATTTTCTTTTTTTTGCGACTTTTAACAAGGAACCTCTCCAATGACAGTTGCTTTTGCCACCTTTTAAGGATTTTGCGGAAATGTGACATTGCATTGTCATTAAACAGAATCATTGCTCGCACACAAAATAAAAAAATGCTTTACGCATACACACACACACACACACACACACGTGGTCACAGTGCTACAGTAAACAGTATACGCTCGTACGGATGTTGACTGTACAAATGACACACGGCGACTGAGACCGAGCATGGGAGACGATTACCCACAATCCTGCAGCGAGACAGAGAAAAATACCATCGGCTCAGTTGTGATCACGTGACGGTCGGCGAACAAAGCGTATACGTACTACTCGTATTACAAGACCTCGTGCATTTATCAAGTTACAATTTATTACAAAATTTTGTTCGTCTTGCAAAACACTCGCAGACCAAGTTACTCGCAATCCAAGGTTTCACTGTATCGTGTCTTTACACTTTCGGCCTTGGCTCATTAGCATTACATTCCACCTCCTGACTCCATGATACTTAAAACTGCTGCAGTCCTGTTAAGCAATTACACCCATGCAGCGCTTAAGGTAGAGACACATAAATGCTGGCACTCTCTATTTACGTCTGATTTCTTAATAGATCTGGTTCCCCTCAGAGTTGTTGCAGCTGAATGGGAAGGGGGGATTTTGAGTGTGAACAGTGTCACACATGTGCACTTGGGAGACAGTTTATGGGCTTGAGGAAGTGTATGTTCCCACCGGACCAGAGATTGGCGCTGTCCTGTAACTCTTTCTCTTCTCTCCCTCCAGACCAACAGATGAACCATCAACCTGTGGCCACTTCTGGTCCTCGGAAAACAAACACCACTACTTCCTCTTCCAGTTATCAAGATCCCACCTCCTTCTGATGTCATTTCCGGTTCCCAGAATACCATTCTCTTAAATTCCATCATTTCCCATCTACTGACTATATAAGGGAGCCATTTTTTTTTTGTTTTCTTCAGTTCCGTTTTGAACTCCTGTCTGTGAAGACCTGTCACTCAATGGATCCCCAAAACTTTGTCTTTATTTTGTCTATTCTTTTACAACAGGTACATACATTTGAACCAAGAGACATTCATGAAGCGTGCCTTTACTCTAAAACCCAGGGGACGCTGAGGAGATTCTTGGCCCCTACACTTTAGGACTTCCTCCAGACTCAGAAGTGCTTCCTTCATGCTGTGCCCTGGCACCAGAAGTACTCCCGGATCTGGTGGAAGTCCTGAAAAGTAGGGATTGCGAATCCCTTCAGCGACCCCTGGTGGCACCAATGGACCCCAACAGGGTTGTTCTATGGGACTACAGTTCCCAACATGCCCTGTGGGTATCTTTAAAGATACTGTAACCTGGGGCCTCATGTATAAACGGTGCGTAGACACAGAAATGTTGCGTAAGAACGTTTCCAAGTTCAAATCGCAATGTATAAAACCTACACTTGGCGTAAAGCGACGCACTTTTCCACGGTACCTCATACCTTGTCGTACGCAAGTTCTCCACTCGGCTTTGCAAACTGCCAGAACCCAGCGCCAAAGCAGTGCTACTGTTCCTGTGTGGTTACCCTTTATTTCTTAGATGCACATTCCTGACGCGGCTTTATAAATACACTAAAACTAACCGCATATAGTTTATTAGTGAAATGCATCTGATTGTAATTAACTTGTAACAATACAATGGTCCAGGGAATAGCCATAGTATTCCAAATACCATAACTGCTTTAGCGTTGTTACTCTCACTGCACCTTCTTCTTTCAGCTCCTCTTGTTAGGAGTTGCCACAGCGGATCATCTTTTTCCATATTGCTCTCACTGCACCACTCGGAGTATTTATATCACTGTATCTGAGTGTGAATCACAGCAGCAGCTGATCAGAAAGAGAATTATCGGGATACAGACTCAAGCACACGCTACCTCAGCCACAGCAAAACGTTTCAAAGCCTTTCCTGTACGGACCTCGCGGTTCAGAAACAGTTTCATCCCGAGAACTATAAACACACTCAATCAATTGCTCCTTGTAGAACTGTCTGTACTTATAAGTAGAATCACCTCACTGTAAACTTGCACTACAGTTATAATATCGCACAACCTGAGCCACTTTATAAAGTGCGTATTTACATATGATGACGGTATCATTTGTAAGATGAAATGCAGCAAAATATGTTGATTATATTATACAGATAAAACTTTAACTTCATTTAAGTAATCTGTATTGTTAATAATTAAACATGTGAGGACACGGTGCCGCAGCGCAAGTTCACGTATTGTTCCTGCCTTGCGCTGTATATTTACTGAGACTGGTGCGACACTAGAAGGACAGACGGACAGAATAATTAAACACGTACTATGAAGGTATTTCAATGTTCCTTAAAAGTTTTGAAGAATCGTCGTTGTAAGCTTACAGATGGCTTAACGTCTTTTACAGAGCTGATTGTGTGGCGATTGGGTATTTGGGGAAAGAAAAGTAAGGACAGGAATTGGAGGTTAGTACGTTTGAAAGAGACAGTACTGCTACAATTATTTCATCAAAGGTCGCACATGACGCAGCAGCATCTTGTGTGACACATGAACAATCACTGCGCCATCGTGTTCCCATGTTTAATAACATGCTTTCATTCCTGTCATCATGAAAATAATATCACGTATACATCTCAGTATTTTAATTATTCAGAGAGCTGTAATATCACGAATGTAATGGATTCTGTGTCCTGTCGGAGAAAGAGAAAGAACGGAAGCACGTAGTGATTCACACACACACACAGCACATAGAAGATCAAATACAAAACAAAGCATTTAACGTACTACTTTAGTTACGATGGGATTTGAGAAACTAGTAAATTAAACGATTTTAAGATGAAGATAAACTATGTGATTAAAGTGGAAATTTAGAGATTAAAGTTGACATTTCGTGCTTTTTTCCCACTGTGTGCCTATTTTTTTTTGTCTGTACCCTAATAAGCTGAGACGGTGAGCTACAACTCGCCTTTTCACGGCAACTTTGATATGTGACTTCTTTTTTATTTTGGGACTGTGTGACTTTGTGAACTTGACCTTTTGAGTTTCTCCGACATGCTATGTCACTCGATCAACTTCATTTTGTCGATTATACCACGGTTTATTTGAACAAATAGTATGTTTTTCCTTTGCCTCCACTTGGTATTCGCTGAAATTCTTGTATTTTCCCCCGTGCTTTTCCCATTGTCTTTTCACAGAATGCTGAGCTTAAGGGCTATTTATATTGATTTGCATATTCAAAGAGGCGTAATTCTGGGAGGAGGAACAGAAGGCGCGTGCACAATCGTTACTTTTCACGCTGACCGGGATTTATAGAGCGGAAGAACGTGGAAGTTGGCAAACACACAGATTTATGCATCTGGATTTTTCTGTGCGTAAGCACATTTTGGCTTTTGTGCTTACGTCATGTTATAGTGCAAATTCTACGCATGGCGTTATGCATGAGGCCCCTGGGCTGCTACCACCTAGCATCCTAGGGGACAATATAACCCAACTTGGCCATTCATTACACATGTCTCCTGGCTGAATAAGGATCCTTATTTACTCCCTGCTAGGATGCTATCTCTTACAGTGGGTACACAACAACATTTAAGCTGCTGTCAATTTATAGTTAAGGCTTACATAAGCGTTAAAATAAACAGTGCTGTTGTCCATCTTCATTCTAGAATGTAAGCTCTAAACAATCATAGTGCTGGAGATTGGTGAGATGTTACATTTTAATCAGCACACTGGACCCAGTACCTGTGACAGAGGGGCCGCCCGACTGACATGAAGACACCTAAGGGCCGATTCTCTCTCTTTATGTCTGATATCCCACTGGAGTTTTGAGCTCCCATATATACTTATAGTAGCTCAAAGTGTCTGGTGGGCGAGTGCCTTTCAAGTTTCATCCAGTATTCTGAAATTATTACAGATGGTAGGGTGTTGGCAGTGACATTCATCAGTAGTCAGTAGATGGATTGGGAGAGCATGGAGGATCATGAGGTCGCTGGAAAAGGGGTGTGTGGCGCTCCCGACATCTATGCAAAAAGGATGAAGGTCCAAATCTTTAGAGTCCTGGTGGTTCCTGTCTTGCTAAATGGTTGTGAGACATGGACGCTATCCAGTGACCTGAGACGAAGACTGGACTCCTTCAGTACTGTGTCTCTTCAGAGAATCCTTGAGTACCGTTGGTTTGACTTTGTGTTGCTCACGGATGAGGCACATTACCTGCAAGTAGCATCACTTACGGTACTACGGCCATGTGGCGCAATTCCCTTAGGGTGATTAGGCTCACAGGATACCCATTGTTGTGGACCAGACCAAGAGGACGCCCACATAAAACCTGGCTGTGGCAGATAGAGGGTGTTTTCCGAAGGGTGGGACTGGACTGCCAACCAGGATCCCAAACTGTTTCATTGTTTGTGGTGGGTGCGGCAACGTGCTGTACCAGTGCATGCTCCCCAACCTAACCTGACCTGACCTGGTGTTTTTGCTATCCTTTGGAGTTTCAAGCACTGGAATATACTTACATTTGACTGTACATTACATTTGATTTCCCAACCTTTAATATGAAATTATGGAATATACTGACATTAAAACTGGAAACATTTGGAGTGGGCGGTGAAATCTTACAGTGGGGTGTGTGATGCATAATGTGTCCCGCTGGATGGCGTGGTGGCTCTGAGGCTCAGGATCTGCACTGGCAATCGTTCAGAAGGATACCGGTTTGAATCCCATAAACGCCAAAAGTGACTCTACCCCATTGGGCCCTTAACCTGCAATTACTCCGTACTAGGTGTGACATTAATCTTCATCCAGCCCTGCTTGTAGGCCCTAAGAAAAACCTGTGGGCTGGTGGCAGAATTGGCACACCAGCCACCATAAAAAACCTCAAACCATTCCATTCCATCTGAACTAGTGTGGTGCTGAGGTGTCATGGCTGCACTGGGATTCCTAATCTGGGATCCTGGAATTACCCTCCAAACCAGTGGTTGGCACTGTTACCCAATACCTTTTCTTTCTCTCCATCCCTCACCAACTCTGACATCCCTTCTGTCATCTGCCCTCCTGGACCCGCCCCTTCCTGCCTGGGCTTCATTAGACTGGATACACCACCATTTTGAGCCAGTCTGCTTGTTGACTTCCATTTAAAAAAAGGCCTTGTTTTTTTTGTTGTTTTTTTCTTTCAACCAAACATATGGGCTTCACCATGGTACCCCAAACCTTTCCCTGACTTCTTTATGTTTTGTTACACTATCTTTAAGAAAAGATTTGCTTTACAGTGCATCCGGAAAGTATTCACAGCGCATCACTTTTTCCACATTTTGTTATGTTACAGCCTTATTCCACAATGGATTAAATTCATTTTTTCCCTCAGAATTCTACACACAACACCCCATAATGACAACGAGAAAAACGTTTACTTGAGATTTTTGCAAATTTATTAAAAATAAAAAAACTGAGAAATCACATGTACATAAGTACTCACAGCCTTTGCTTAATACTTTGTCGATGCACCTTTGGCAGCAATTCCAGCCTCAAGTCTTTTGAATATGATGCCACAAGCTTGGCACACCTATCCTTGGCCAGTTTCGCCCATTCCTCTTTGCAGCACCTCTCAAGCTCCATCAGGCTGGATGGGAAGCGTCGGTGCACAGCCATTTTAAGATCTCTCCAGAGATGTTCAATCGGATTCAAGTCTGGGCTCTGGCTGGGCCACTCAAGGACATTCACAGAGTTGTCCTGAAGCCACTCCTTTGATATCTTGGCTGTGTGCTTAGGGTCGTTGTCCTGCTGAAAGATGAACCGTCGCCCCAGTCTGAGGTCAAGAGCGCTCTGGAGCAGGTTTTCATCCAGGATGTCTCTGTACATTGCTGCAGTCATCTTTCCCATTATCCTGACTAGTCTCCCAGTTCCATCCCCACAGCATGATGCTGCCACCACCATGCTTCACTGTAGGGATGGTATTGGCCTGGTGATGAGCGGTGCCTGGTTTTCTCCAAATGTGACGCCTGGCATTCACACCAAAGAGTTCAATCTTTGTCTCATCAGACCAGAGAATTTTGTTTCTCATGGTCTGAGAGTCCTTCAGGTGCCTTTTTGCAAACTCCAGGCGGGCTGTCATGTGCCTTTTACTAAGGAGTGGCTTCCGTCTGGCCACTCTACCATACAGGCCTGATTGGTGGATTGCTGCAGAGATGGTTGTCCTTCTGGAAGGTTCTCCTCTCCCCACAGATGACCTCTGGAGCTCTGACAGAGTGACCATCGGGTTCTTGGTCACCTCCCTGACTAAGGCCCTTCTCCCCCGATCGCTCAGTTTAGATGGCCGGCCAGCTCTAGGAAGAGTCCTGGTGGTTTCGAACTTCTTCCACTTACGGATGATGGAGGCCACTGTGCTCATTGGGACCTTCAAAGCAGCAGAAATGTTTCTGTAACCTTCCCTAGATTTGTGCCTCGAGACAATCCTGTCTCAGAGGTCTACAGACAATTCCTTTGACTTCCTGCTTGGCTTGTGCTCTGACATGAACTGTCAACTGTGGGACCTTCTATAGACAGGTGTGTGCCTTTCCAAATCATGTCCAATCAACTGAATTTACCACAGGTGGACTCCAATGAAGTCGCAGAAACATCTCAAGGATGATCAGGGGAAACAGGAGGCACCTGAACTCAGTTTGGAGCTTCATGGCAAAGGCTGTGAATACTTATGTACATGTGCTTTCTCAGTTTTTTTATTTTTAATAAATTTGCAAAAATCTCAAGTAAACTTTTTTCACGTTGTCATTATGAGGTGTTGTGTGTAGAATTCTGTGGAAAAAAATGAATGTAATCCATTTTGGAATAAGGCTGTAACATAACAAAATGTGGAAGAAGTGATGCGCTGTGAATACTTTCCGGATGCACTGTACTTACACTGTATTCGTTTATTGCTTTGCTGTTATATTTTTCATTGCATGCTGCAGTTTCGTGAATCGGTCATCAGGATGCTAGCCCCGCTTGGCGTGAGTGTGTTTCTGTGTGTCTCAATGTGTGACGTCGTGAGCGCGACATATTCTATAAAGGTGTGGCATGTATTTCGTTATCCACATTTGGATTAAAACAAAAGAAAAATTTCAGCGTGTCGTGTTGTTCTGATTTTTTGGCTTCAATGTTCTTCTGTGTCTTTTTCTGTTCTGAGTTTGCTTAACAATTTATGGCTTTTTTTTTCCAGGAATAATACTTTAAATTAAACTTCCCAGCAGCACATTTCTTTCACTCTCTCCAAATTCGAAAATTTGCTAAACAAAACCTGCCCAACTTTCATCACCTCCCACATTACCTCTACTCTGGAAAAAATATTGATCAGTCTCGAAGACTCAGACAGCATCTCCATAATTTATAATAACATTTTCAAGTTCCTTCCTTTCAAAAATCCCTGAGTACGGTGGGACAAGGATCTCTCACTCAACATCTCAGAAACAGAGTGGAAGGTAGCAATGCAGAGAATTCACTCAAACTCCATATGCGCAAAGCATACAATTATTGTCAATGTCAATTTATTTATATAGCACATTTAAAACAACAATGCTGTGGCCAAAGTGCTTTACAAGAATAGAATAAAGGAAACAAACAAATAACATAAATAGAAATTAAATATATGAACATAAATAAAACAAATAATAAATAGAAGTAATGTTACATAATCACTATTAGTATTACTGAAGATCACGGAATGCAAGTGAATAGAAATGAGTCTTTAATCTCGTTTTGAATTGTCGACGACTCCTTTATGTGACGAGGTAAAGAGCTCCACAGGCGAGCAGCAGCAGCAGCACAAGCCCTGTCTGTCCCCCTTAGTCTTACACTCGGTACGAGGGACAACAGAAGACAACTGACCAGAAGATCTAAGCACTCTGGATGGCTGGTGTAAAACACACAATTCAGATAAATAGGCAGGAGTGAGCCCATGTAAAGATTTAAAAACTAGCAACAAGATTTTAAAATCAGTTTGAAAACTGACAGGCAGCCAGTGTAAAGAAGCTAATATTGGAGAGTCAGAATCAGACTTTCTTGCCCCAACCATAAAGCGAGCGGCAGCCTTCTGGACCAACTGTAAGCTGCGTATCGGGGATTTGCTAATCCCAGAATACAGTGAGTTGCAGTAATCGAGGTGAGAGAAGATAAAAGCATGAGTAGCTTTCTCAAGATCCCTAGAAGATAAAAAAAGGCTTGATCTTACCTAAAAGACAAAGCTGGAAAAAGCAACTCTTGACTACAGAATTAATTTGTTTCTCAAAAGAGAGGTTACTGTCAAAGATAACACCAAGTTTTCGGACTTGAGGTTTGCAAAAGACAGAGAAAGAGCCGAGAAGTCCAAGACCAATTTGGGCTTTAGCTGATGGACTCACTATAAGCACCTCCGTTTTATTTTGATTCGGATCAAGAAAATTATTAGCCCTCCAGGATCTTAGTTCAGAAAGACAGTTGTGCAGTTGCTTCATTGCAGAGTTGCAGACGGGAATATAAACCTGAGTATCATCAGCATAGCAGTGAAAAGAAATGTTAAATTTCCTAAAAAGAGCTCCAGCAGGGTGAAGGTATATAGAGAATAAAATAGCACCCAAAATGGATCCCTAAGGAACACCACATTTAAGAGGAGCAGTAGACGAAAAGGAGGAATTTAAAGTCACTGAAAAGTGTCTACCAGTTAAATATGACCTGAACCAGTATTCAACTTAAAATCTTTTATCGAGCACATCTGTCTCATTTAGAATTGTCCAAAAAGTTTCCAGGGCAAAATCCAACTTGTGAACGTTGCAATCGAGCTCCAGCCTCACTGGGTCACATGTTCTGGGCCTGCAGCAAATTAACATCATTCTGGACCAAAATCTTGAAATGTCTTTGAGACAGCCTTAGTGT
This sequence comes from Polypterus senegalus, assembly GCF_016835505.1. Taxonomy (NCBI): domain Eukaryota; kingdom Metazoa; phylum Chordata; class Cladistia; order Polypteriformes; family Polypteridae; genus Polypterus; species Polypterus senegalus. The sequence continues at coordinate 16,216,929 of NC_053154.1, read as the reverse complement.
CCCAATCCCTCCTAACCCACTAACAGCTGTGTCTGGTGGGCTCACCGAGGGGCTTACAGTGGAAAAGGACAAACAAACTGTGATGGCCTTTACTACACGAATGGCACGCAGACGTATTTTGCTCCACTGGAAGAATCCTAACTCTCCTCTTTTAAGTCAGTAGGTAACTGACTATTTGAAATTGGAAAAAAATCACTTTTTTAAAACCTGGCAGGAACTAATCAATGACATTTTAGAATAAGCATTTTAATTGAGGAAATGGATTCCCATCCCTTTTTTATTTTATTAATTTTTTTTTTATTTTATGTATTTATTTTTCCCTATTATTAAAGTTTTACTCTATTGGTCTTGGTCTAGCTCTCTTTCTCATGAGTGATGGCTGATGTGACTTGACCTTAGTTCTGTAAAATTTGACTTGCTTATATGGAGTGTTATTTGCTTTTAATAAAAATCAATAAAACGTTAAAAAAAAAAAGCAAATTTTTTGGCTCTTTTCCATCTCTCTGCCCTCCCCGGTATCACGTTGATTTTTGACCTGTTTTCATTTACTCGTCTCGATCCTCTCTTTATTTCTTGCTCTGCCATAACCTGAAGTAGAGGAGGAGATGACCTCTTGATCAGAATTGGGTTCACCCCATACACACTTTTAGCCCTGATTTTACCCTGGCAGACACATGTTTGAGATCCACTTCAAAATCTCCTGATCAGAACCAGTTTGGTTATCACATCGGTCACCGGCACTCGTTACATACGAGCATTTCTGACCCAGCCTGTGAGCCATCGCAGCATGTTTGAAATACGAGCACAAAATCTACTAGTCGTCAAAATTCGCAGTTTGTTTTCTTTTTTTGGTTTAAGAATTACTAATGGCGTGTTATTTATAATGTCGTATCATAAAGGGGTTTAGAAAATGGATGGATATTAGATACGGACAAATTTGTTGGTCCCCTTCTAGACCATTGAAAAAATGCTGTCTGCCTCCTGAAAAGCAGTTGTCCTCTGTATTACCTACATGCCTCTGAGATGTCATCGAGTAAAGTAAATTGTGAAGTGTGAAAAGAGATCAAGTATGGCTTATTCTACAAAGAGATACTAAAAATGGCCTGGACACATTTGGGGGACCCCTAGGAAAGTTCTTAAATAATTGGATTTGAGTGATTTTTCAAACTAGCTTTATTCTTGAATTTCGTATCACACATTTCTAATTGTGCAATCAGTCATTCAGTTGATTTAAATGGAGGGTTAGGGTTAGGGTTAGGGTTAGGGTCCTCCATTTAAATGGAGGAAAGTCGTCACCCTGCTGTTTGGTGTCATCGTATGTCCCACACTGACCAATGGACCAGAGACAACAAAGTAGACACTTGACTGAGGAGACTGGAAAGAAAATTCTAGACCAGCGTGTTAAAGGCAAAGTCTAGAAGACCATCATCTCCAAGCAGCTTGCTGTTCCTGTGACAACAGTTGCAATTATTCTTAAGAAGTTTAAGGTCCATGGGACTGTAGCCAACCTCCCTACACACGTCTACAAGAGGAACATCGACCAGAAAATGGGCCAAAGGATAATGAGATAGAGAAAAAGCAAAGGACAACTAAAGGGATACAAGCTGAACTCCAAGGTCGAGGTCCATCAGTGTCTGATTGCTTCTTGAGTGACTGTTGGCTCAATGGAAGAAGGCCCAGTAGGACCACACTGTTGAAAGAAAAACATCACAATACCAGAATGGAATTTGCAAAAGAACCCACATGACTTCTGGGAGAATGTCCTTGGGACAGATGAGACAAAACTGGAGATCTTTGGCAAGTCACATCAGTTCTGTGCCCACAGATGAGAAAATGAAGCTTTCAAAGAAAAGACCACCAAACCTGCTGTGAAACATGGAGGAGACTCGGTGATGCTTCGGGGCTGCTTTGCTGTGTCTGGCACAGGGGGCCTTAGGTCTGTGCAGAGAACAATGGAATCTCAAAACTCTCAAGACATTCTGGAGTGAAACGTCCTGCCCAGTGTCAGAAAGCACTGTCTCAGTCACAGCTCATGGACCCTCCAACAGGCTAAGGAGCCAAAACACACAGCTAAAAGCACCAAGAATGGCTAAGAACAAAACATTGGACTATTGTGAAGTGGCCTTCTAGGTGACCTGACTTGAATCCTATCGAACATCTATGGAGAGAACTGACACATGCAGTCTGGAGAAGACCCCTGGAGCAGTTTGCTCAGGATGACTGGGCCAAACGACCTGTGGACAGGAGCAGAAGTCTAATGGAGAGCTGCCGGAATCGCTTGTGATTACAAACTCTAAAGTTTGTACAACCAAATGTTAGGTGAAGGACCCCATCATTTGTTGTCCATGCCACTTTCATTTGTGTTATGATTTGAAATATTCTGTTGAATTAAAACTCTACAGCAAAGTCAGATTTGTGTTAAAATATGGAATAAACAACGATGGGTGCCAATGACTTTGGTCAGTTTTAAGTTATTTCAAAGACAATTATGAGGTCTTTCTTTTTCGTGGAGGGGTACCCACAAATTTGTATAACTGGCGGAGTGAAATTCAGACCACTGGACAAGTGATGTGTGTTGAAATGTTAAAATGCTAAAAGCGTAAGATGTGAGTGTCACTCAAGCAGCTGTATAGACGTGTCTCGTGTAAGCGTTAGACCTGAGCATCACTCCAGCTGTAAAAACAGTGCTAAATGTGTTAGTCCTCAGCATCACTCAAGCAACTGTATAGACACGTCTCACGTAAGCGTTAGACCTGAGGATTACTCAATCTGTAAAAACAGTGCTAAAAGCGTAAGTCGTGAGCGTCACTCAAGCAACTGTATAGACACGTCTCGTGTAAGCGTTAGACCTGAGGATTACTCAATCTGTAAAAACAGTGCTAAAAGCGTAAGTCGTGAGCGTCACTCAAGCAACTGTATAGACACGTCTCGTGTAAGCGTTAGACCTGAGGAGTACTCGAGCTGTAAAAACAAGTGCTAAAAACGTAAGTCCTGAGCGTCACTCGAGCAACTGTATAGACACATCTCGTGTAAGCGTTAGACCCAAGCATCACTCAAGCTGTAAAACAAGTGCTAAAAGCGTTAGTCCTGAGCATTACTCGAGCAACTGTATAGACGTGTCTGACGTAAGCGTTACACCTGAGGATTACTTGCGCTGTAAAAGTGCCAACAGTGTTGGTGCCGAGCGTTACTCTGACAACAATGTGGGCGTGTCTTGAGTAAACTTGAGTTACCCGGGCAACGGTGCAGGCTCCTAGCCTCATAATGACGTCTCGTAAGAAACGTTTTTCAGCAGCCCAGGTGTTGCACACTCTTGATATGAGCAGTGATGACAAAGTGAATTAGTCTTCAGGCAGTGGAATTGAAACAGACAGTGAAATCGAAAGAGACTCTGATGAATCCGAAAGTGACACTCGTGTCAATCGCACTTGTGCAGTGTGCTGTTCAAAAGCTGATCAGTCCAGAAAGAAAATCCACAAGGGATCAGCTACTATTGTCCCGTCTGTGACGTTGGATTGTTTATTTCACCGTCCTTCAAGATATACCTCACACACCACACATTTCAACAGTATATACGGTATTAGCATTATTATTATTTTTATTATTATTTGGAACACTATCATACTTTCTACACTTCTGACTTTGTCCTTTTACTGTTTTGCATGTTTTGCGCTTGAAAGATCAGATTTAATAAAATATGTAATTTTTCAGGCCAAAAAATGCAACGCTCTTTACATATTTTTATGAGAATAAATGTTAACGCTAACGAGGTTAACGCAAAACCATATGTTTCTGAAACGTCATTCTGCACCTGCTATTATTACTGTTATTGATTTGTCTTCTTCCTCCTGACTCCGGCTCATGACTGAAGGTAGGCGGCCTCTTTTATATCCACCCGGATGTGCTCCAGGTGCTCTCTGACGATCTTCCTGCGGCACTTCCTGGTGTGACGGAAGTGCCACATGAGCACCCAGATGCACTCCGGGTGTCCCTGGTATTCCTTCCAGCAGCACTTCCACAACATCCAGGGATCCTCAATCCTCTGGGCGCCCCCTTGTGGTCACAGAGATCACAGAAGGTTATCTCCACATGTGTGCTCAGTATGGCGGTAAAGTTCTCTCTCGTAGAGTCATCTGTGAGTGGATTGAAATGTTCGAAAATGGCCGTACTAGTGTGACGGATATGCAGAGCGCTCCGGACATCCACCTACAGCCACGACCACGAGGAATGAAGAAAGAACCCTGCAACTGATTCACGAAAACAGAAAAATTTTTGGCTGATAGCATTAAAAAGTTGGTACGACGCTGGGAGAATTGCATTGCAAAGGAAGGTGACTATGAAGAACAGTGACGTCATTTGTTTTTGAAAATTTTATATACAGTGCATCTGGAAAGTATTCACAGCGCATCCCTTTTTCCACATTTTGCTATGTCACAGCCTTATTTGAAAATGGATTAAATTCTTTTTTTTCCACAGAATTCTACACACAACACCCCATAATAACAACGTGAAAAAAGTTTACTTGAGGTTTTTGCAAATTTATTAAAAATAAAAATACTGAGAAAGCACATGTACATAAGTATTCACAGCCTTTGCCATGAAGCTCTAAATTGAGCTCAGGTGCATCCTGTTTCCCCTGATCATCCTTGAGATGTTTCTGCAGCTTCATTGGAGTCAACCTGTGGTAAATTCAGTTGACTGGACATGATTTGGAAAGGCACACACCTGTCTATAGAAGGTCACACGGTTGACAGTTCATGTCAGAGCACAAACCAAGCATGAAGTCAAAGGAATTGTCTGTAGACCTCCGAGACAGGATTGTCTCAAGGCACAAATCTGGGGAAGGGCACAGAAAAATTTCAGCTGCTTTGAAGGTCCCAATGAGCACAGTGGCCTCCATCATCCGTAAGTGGAAGAAGTTCAAAACCACCAGGACTCTTCCTACAGCTGGCCGGCCATCTAAACTGAGCGATCGGGGGAGAAGGGCCTTAGTCAGGGAGGTGACCAAGAACCTGTTGGTCACTCTGTCAGAGCTGCAGAGGTCCTCTGTGGAGAGAGGAGAACCTTCCAGAAGGACAACCATCTCTGCAGCAATCCACCAATCGGGCCTGTATGGTAGAGTGGCCAGACGGAAGCCACTCCTTAGTAAAAGGCACATGGCAGCCCACCTGGAGTTTGCCAAAAGGCACCTGAAGGACTCTCAGACCATGAGAAACAAAATTCTCTGGTCTGATGAGACAAAGATTGAACTCTTTGGTGTGAATGCCAGACGTCACGTTTGGAGGAAACCAGGCACCGCTCATCACCAGGCCAATACCATCCCTACAGTGAAGCATGGTGGTGGCAGCATCATGCTGTGGGGATGGAACTGGGAGACTAGTCAGGATAAAGGAAAAGATGACTGCAGCAATGTACAGACACATCCTGGATGAAAACCTGCTCCAGAGCGCTCTTGACCTCAGACTGCGGCGACGGTTCATCTTTCAGCAGGACAACGACCCTCAGCACACAGCCAAGATATCAAAGGAGTGGCTTCAGGACAACTCTGTGAATGTCCTTGAGTGGCCAGCCAGAGCCCAGACTTGAATCTGATTGAACATCTCTGGAGAGATCTTAAAATGGCTGAGCACCGACGCTTCCCATCCAGCCTGATGGAGCTTGAGAGGTGCTGCAAAGAGGAATGGGCGAAACTGGCCAAGGATAGGTGTGCCAAGCTTGTGGCATCATATTCAATAAGACTTGAGGCTGTAATTGCTGCCAAAGGTGCATCGACAAAGTATTGAGCAAAGGCTGTGAATACTTATGTACATGGGATTTCTCTGTTTTTTTATTTTTAATAAATTTGCAAAAATCTCAAGTAAACTTTTTTCACATTGTTATTATGGAGTGTTGTGTGTAGAATTCTGAGGAAAAAAATGAATTTAATCCATTGTGGAATAAGGCTGTGACATAACAAAATGTGGAAAAAGTGATGCGCTGGGAATACTTTCCGGATGCACTGTATAATACGCTACCGTGGCTGTCCGTTTGTCTGTCCAGGATTTTAAATCACTTGTAGCTCACAAACCGTTTGAAATTTGGTACACATATCCTACATGATGTCTACTGTCCACTTTTGGAGTGATGATTGACCTCCAAGGTTATTCCTCTTTTTATTTGTATTTTATTCTATTGTAGAATCAACTCTCTGCAGCAGGGCGGCCGTGGGGTGCATGTGTACAGGCGCCATTCTCATCCCTACCACCTTCGCCGTCACTTCCTCTACCTCTTCATATCTTAAATCATTCTTGAGGCAGATTGAAGACTTAAGGGCCAGCTTAAGTGAAAAATTAAGGAAAACGTACTGAGTAACTGCAACACAAACACTTAATCAGTTTTAACGCAAAAGGATGCCGACAGAAGGGCCGCTAGGGTGGAGGAAAGAAGATCTGCTCAGGAAGCAGCAAGCGCATCAACCTCTGAGCAAAGGAATGATAAACGTACAGAGAAAGAGGATGAGAACTACGAATGGATTTACTGCACGTTATCGTGAACTGCGCCGTTACTGGTTCTTAATAAATACTGTAGAGTTAAACAAAAGTGTGGAAACTTTTTGAACGTCCCTCGTATGCTCAAAAAATCATAAAGTGCATATTTAATCTCGCAATGTTTTATTTAAAGAACTATCCATTCTAATATTTATCAAGCCTAATGCAGTCTTTTTGTGAATAAAATCTGGGACGGCGCCACCTAGAGCTTCACCTTCACCTTTATGTCTGCAAGTGGAGCGTGAAAAGAGAGGAGAAAGCTCAGAATTTCAGGCACCTGGTTTCTAGTTCATCTCCTCGGCCACGCGGCCAGTCTGCTCACAGTGAAAATGAAGGCCGAGCCACACTGGAAAAGTTGAGCTGTAAATCCTGGGGCTGACGTCTGAGTTACAAATCACATTAGCAGCACAAGTCAAAGGATCTTTAAATGGCAGGGCTGGGAGTGTGCGCGTCATCGGCCGAGACATGGCAGTGGCGGGGCGCCGCCTTGCTTGGGTTTGTCTCATAGGCCGGCAAGGAAATGAGTAAAACAAAAGAAAAACGGAATTTACATGCAAAAAATGTAGGCACATACTAAGTGAAGGGTTTATCAGTTAATATAGCTACAGTTTATATAATAAGAGACTCTATTAAACCTGTTCGGTACTCTGTGTATGTGTGTGTGTGTGTGTACAGTATAAGCCTACCTCATCTCACCCGATTCAGGTTCACATGACACTGCTGACATAACCATAGGTCACCAGTGAATTCAAGCAGGCTTTATTTTTATGTTTAATCAGTTCCTGCCTTGTTCTCTCTGTGTGTTGTGTTTCCGTGTGTGCCAGCTCTGTGCTTAGTAATCAGACTCATCTGCACTTGTGTTGGACCTAAGAACTGTTCACAGCCCTCCGTGAAGTGCGCTATACAAAAGAATCCATTGTATGGAACTGTAGAAACCAGGCGTAAGGAAGGACCCCAGCCCACCAGCTGTCCATCACAGGGCCCACTCGCACACACACACACACACACACACATGGGGTCAGTTCACAATCACAGCTCGACCTAACACTCTCTCTGTAGGGGCCTGTAAGGGTCTTTGTGGAGCCAAAGCACCAGACACAAAGCCAGAACCTCATTAAAAGGCAGCAGTTAACATAGCATGTGGGGGAAACTGGAATAACTGCCAAAAACAAAAATGAGAACGTGCAGACTTTACATCTGAGGGAGGGAGACTGGAATCCATGTTGCCAAAGTTGTCAGGGGGCAGCACTAATCACTGTGCCACCAGCAATCCAGAAAGAAGGAGGTTGCAAGGTGCTTGGATGGATGAGTAAGTAAATTTAAAAGAATCCTACATACACAAAGAAACAAACAAATACACAGACGGCATGTGTAGAAACAGACAGGCGCTATATTATAGGTAGATATGAAAGACACTGCATAAGTAAGGCTAAACTGTGTGTGGTAATTAGATAGACAGATAGATAGATAGATAGATAGATAGATAGATAGATAGATAGATAGATAGATAGATCTATCTATCTATCTATCTATCTATCTATCTATCTATCTATTATATAGTGCCTTTCACATATCTATCTATCTATCTATCTATCCATCTATTATATAGTGCCTTTCACATATCTATCTATCTATTATATAGTGCCTTTCATATCTATCTATCATATATTGCTTTTTCTATTTATCTATTTATTATATAGTGCCTTTCATATCTACCTATCTGTTAGATAGATAGATGGATGGATATGAAAGGCACTATATAATAGATTGATAGATAGAAAAGGCACTATATGATAGATAGATATGAAAGGCACTATATAATAGATCGATAGATACATAGATGTCCATCCATCCATCCATTATCCAACCCACTATATCCTAACTACTGGGTCACGGGGGTCTGCTGGAGCCAATTCCAGCCAACACAGGGTGCAAGGCAGGAAACAAACACTGGGCAAGGCGCCAGCCCACCACAGTAGATAGATGTGAAAGGCACTAAATAATAGAAAGGTAGATAGATGTGAAAGGCACTATATAACAATTATACAATTGGTAGATAGATACGTAACACTCTATATAATAGTAGATCAAGAACATATATAGATAGATCAATAGATGGATATTTAAGACAGTACATAATAGATAGAGAAGAGAAAGGCACTATATAATAGATCAATAGAAAGATATGTAAGGCATTACATAATTAATTAAAAAATAGAAGTGTAAGGCATTATATAGAGGGTGGTTGAGAAAAGTACTATGTAATAGATCCATAGATAGATATATACTGTAAGGCAACGTATAATAGACAGATGGAAGATGAGAAAGGTACAATAAAACAGACTGGCACATGCACACAGTAATATACTGTATAATAGATACTGTATGTAAGGCACCATATAGCTGATTGGTAAATGAGAAAGGCACTGTATAACAGTGATGTGTAAGAATTGATAGATACTTTATATTTGTGTATTTATTAATATATAATATATTGCTAGCATGCAGTGGGCTGGCGCCCTGCCTGGGGTTTGTTTCCTGCCTTGCGCCCTGTGTTGGCTGGGATTGGCTCCAGCAGACCCCCGTGACCCTGTAGTTAGGATATAGCAGGTAGGATAATGGATGGATGGCTATTACTAGCATGGTGAGTATGTGTGTGAGTGAGTGTGTGTGTGAGTGAGTGTGTGCGTGAGTATGTGTGCTCACCCTGTTGTTCCTGCCTGTGCCCACTGTTTGCCTGGGTAGGCTCCAGGCGCCCTTTATCCCTACCCTGAATGAGCAGGTATAGAGAATGGATGGATGGTAAGGCATGGATTTTTTTTTCACATTCATGCCAAAATTTCAGCTCTCTGTCTGTTTGCCCACCAAAGTTGCCCCGATGTGCAAATCCCAAATGGACCGCTGTTGGCTGCCCCCAGAAGGCCAATACGTTTGCCCACACCGGCCCTCACTAGCCCCAGTCACTGAGATCTAGCAAGCCTGATTTGGCTCAAACAGATTTTATGCAATGCTACGCTCATCTGGCGTAGACAATGAGGTGTTTTGTCAAATTCCATCGCACAGCAACTCATCTTTCCCTTAAATGCCCGGCCATTCAATTCCTACAGCCTAAGGAGCCCTCTTTGTGGCATCCATTAAGAAAGTATTATTATCGTCATTCTCAGAACCAGCGAGGAGGGATTTTTTTTTTGTGTAAAAGCAGGCACCATTATTTAAATGGATGGGCCTATGAGTCATCCAGTATTAAATCAGTTTCGGCCCCTACCGTGGATCCACGTTTCCATTTCCGCAGCTGGCCACATTCTCCGCAGCTAAACACTGACGCGACTGCTTTTGCAATTTCTGCACTTTCTGTTTTAGGCTGTGGGCTAAATGTGGGATTTTTTTTTTTTTAATTTTCCCTGCATTATATTAGTGAATTCAGAAAACATTTGGACCCCCTCACTTTCTGCATGTTTTGTTAACGTTTCAATCTTTCAATCACATGAATTCAGTTTTTTTTTTTTTTCCCTTTATCAAGCAACACTCAATACCGCAGAATGACAAAGTGAAAAGAGGATCGTAGGAATTTTTGCAAATGTATTCATAATAAAAAAAAAAACCAAAAAACTGCAACATCCCATTGACACAAATACTCGGACCACCTTTTCCTTAGGCTGAGGGGTATTAGACAGCACGACTTTGATATAGCGCTTCTGTGTGTCTGAGACATAAGAACGCGTACATTTTGCATCGTTTTACCACAGGGTCTTGAGAATTCCCGGCCTCAAAGGGTCAGAACTGTTCTGGTGACGAGAGGGGGGCCTACCCAATATTAGAGAGGTGGGTTTGAATGTGGCGGCTGATTGTTGTCATCCACATCAACTGTTTTTATTCTTACGACCTGAAGCTTGTCCACCAGCGTTAGACGTGAGGCGTCCCCAGTGCACCAGCTAATAGCCCATGTGACGACTAAGTACAACAGTATAAATGATACACTGCCCGACTGACTTAACACACCGACTGACTTCGATGTAGTGCTTCTGTGTGTTTGCGACATAACAACGCACACACTTTGCATTGTTTTATCAAAGCCAATCATTACAGGTATCCCTCCTTTCACCTCTTTGTTTTTACTGTGTTTTAAACTGTGGACTTTGTGACAGCGAAGTCTATCGTGGCGTCAATGTGGTCAAAAGCATCCTCGACTGGAGCGCCAGTCCATCTCAAATAAAGCTTTATTTTTAAATGTTACATTGCCAACTGTAGGGTATTGAGGTCTGTTCTAAGCAAGGCAGTTACATGGGGTGCCCGTCTACGTCCGCCATTCAAACGTGAACCATCGGTGAGCTTGGATATGTCAGTGTAAGAACATTAGCTACGCGTGATTAGACCCAATGCACGTGTGGTGCCTTTGAAACGTATTCACACCCCGCAGTTGTACAGCCTTGGGCTAAAATTGGTTAAATTCAACACTCCACACCCTGGAAGGACAAAGCGAAAATTGGACTTTAGACATTTGTGCAAATGTATTACAAATAACAAACTGAAATATCCCATTGACACGCGTGCTTTGGCTCAGGTGCTTCCCATTCTGTTGATTATCCTTGAGATGTTTCTACACCTTGTCTGGAGTCCACTTCAGTTGATTAAAATGATTAGGAAAGACAGACACCTGAATATAGGAGGACCACAGCTGAGCAAAAACCAAGCCATGAGAAAATTGAGAAATTGCCTTTTGTGGGAACAGACAAGATGGTGTTGAGGTACAGATCAGAGAAAGGCTGTAGCATCGAAAGTTCCCAAGAGCACAATGGTCTCCAAATGGAAGAAGTTGGGAATAACCACATGTCTTCCTAGAGCTGGCCACCTGGCCAAACCCAGCATTCTATCGATCATCATTGAGATATTTCTACACCTTGTCTGGAGTCTACATGTCGTCAGTTCAATTGACTGGACTGATTAGGAAAGGCACACACATGAGTATAGAAGGCCCCACCGTCATGAGGTCAAAGGAACTGCCAGCTGATGGAGGAGACAAGATGGTGTTGAGGTACAGATCTGGGGAAAGCTGTAGCATTGAAGGTTCCCAAGAGCACAGTAGGCTCCAGAATTCTGAAATGGTACATTTGGAACAACCTCAACTCTCAGTAGATCTGGTCCACTTGGCCAAACCCAGCATTCTATTGATCAGCACTGAGATGTTTCTTCACCTTGTCTGGAGTCCACCTCTGAACTGAACTGATTAGGAAGGACACACAGCTGTCGTTAGAGGGTCCACAGTGGAGCAAAAACCAAGCCATGAGGTCGAAGGAATTGCCTGCTGAGCTCAGAGACAGGATTGTGTTCAGTCACATATCTGGAGGAAGGCTACAGAAATGTCTACACCACTGAAAGTTCACAAGAGCATAGTGGCCTCCATAATTCTTAAATGGAGAAAGTTTGGACCAACCAAATGTCTTCCTAGGGTTTGCCACCCGGTCAAACCCAGCATTCTGTTGATCACCATTGAAATGTTTCTACACCTTGTTTGTGGTCCACCTGTGGTCCATTAATTTAACTGGACTGAATAGGAAAGGCGCACACATGAATATAGAAGGACCCACAACCATGAGGTCAAAGGAACTGCCAGCTGCGGAAAGAGACAAGATGGTGTTGAGGTACAGATCTGGGGCAGGCAGCAGCATTGACGGTTCCCAAGAGCACAGTGGTCTCCAGAATTCTTAAATGGAAGAAGTTGGGAACACCCTCAACTCATAGTAGAGCCGGCCCACTTGGCCAAACCCAGCATTATGTTGATCAGCATTGAGATGTTTCTTCACCTTTTCTAGAATCCACATGTGACCAATTCAATTGATTGGACTGATTAGGAAAGACACACACATGAATATAGAAGGCCCCACAGCCATGAGGTCGGAGGAACTGCCAGCTGATGAAAGAGACAAAATCGTGTTGAGGTACAGTTCTGGGGAAAGCTGTAGCATTGAAGATTCCCAAGAGCACAGTGGCCTTATTCTTAAATGATACATTTGGAACAACCAAAACACATAGTAGAGCTGGCCCACTTGACCAAACCCAGCATTCTGTTGATCAGCAGTGAGATGTTTCTACACCTTTGCTGGAGTCCACCTCTGAGCTGGACTGATTAGAAAGGACATACACACCTGTCTGTAGAGGGTCCACAGCTGAGGAAAAACCAAGCCATGAGGAAGAAAGAGCTGCCTGCAAAGCTCAGAGACAGGATGGTGTCGAGGCACAGATCTGGGGGAAGGCTACAGAAATGTCTCAACACCATTGAAAGTTCCCAAGAGCACAGTGGCCTCCATAATTCTTATATGGAGAAAGTTTGGACCAACCATACATCTTCCTAGAGCTCGCCACCCGGCCAAACCCAGCATTCTGTTGATCATCATTGAGATGTTTCTAAACCTTGTCTGAAGTTCACATGTGGTCAGTTCAATTGACTGGACTGATTAGGAAAGCCACACACCTGAATATAGAAGGACCACAACCATGAGGTAAAAAGAAATGCTTACTGAAGGAGCAGTCAGTGGTCACAGTGGTCTCCATAATTCTTAAATGGAAGGTTTGGAACAACCATGACTCTTCCTAGAGTTGTCCCACCTGGCCAAACCCAGCATCCTATTGATCATCACTCAGATTTTTCTACACCTTGTCTGTTGTCCACCTGTGCTCAATTCAGCTGACTGGACTGATTATGAAGGACACACATCTGTCTGTAGAAGGTCCCACAGTTGAACAAAATACAAGCCATGAGGTCAAAGGAATTTCCTGCTGAGTTTAGAGACAGGATTGAGTTGAGGAAGGCTACAAAAAAATCCTGCAGCATGGAAGATTCCAAAGAGCGCAGTAGCCTCCATAATTCTTAAATGGACAAAGTTTGGACCAATTACACATCTTCCTAGAGTTGACCACCTGGTAAAACTGAGCAATTATGGAAGAAGGGCCTCAGTAAGAGAGGTCATCAAGAACCCAATGATCTCTCTAGCTGAGTTCAAGAAGACCAGTGTGGAGATGGAGAGAAATTTCCAGAAGGACAGCCACCACTGCCATCACTGCACCGATCTGAGATTTATGACAGAAGCTTCTCCTCAGTAAAGCCTGCATGGAGTTCTCAGAAAGGCATCTGAAGAACTCTCAGACTGGGAGAAACAAAATTTGATGGTTGGATGAAACCAAAATTAGCATCACGTCTGGAGGAAAGCAGGCAGCACTTGCCACCTGTTCTATACCAGAAAAAGGCAACAAAGATTGAAACAGTTTGGCCTCCATACTAAGGGCAGCATCTGGAAGAGACCAGGGACCACTCATCACCTGTCCAACAGTGAAGCATGGTGGTGAAAGCATCAGGGACTGGGGTGGGGGTCTGTGGCTAGTGAGGGTCAAGGCAAGAGAGCTGAACGCCACTGAAAGTTCCCAAGACCACAGTGGCCTCCATAATTCTTAAATGGAAGAAGTTTGAAACAACCACACAGATGGCCCACCTGGCCAAACCCAGCAATTTGGGGAGAAGAGCCTTCATAAGAGAGGTGACCAAGAACCTAATGGTCATTCTGACTGAGCTCAAGTATGGAGATGGGAGAAACTTCCAAAAGGACAGCCACCACTGCAACATTCCACCCATCTTGGCCTTATGGCTGTGTGGCCAGAGGACACATGAAAATCTGCTTAGAGTTTGCAAAAAGAAACCTAAAGGTCTGTCACACTATGAGAAACGAGAATCTCTGGTCTGATGAAACTGAGGCTGAAATTTCCAGGCTCAATTCTAAGGGAAACGTCTGGTGGAAACCAATCACCGCTCATCACCTGCCCAATACCATACCAGTGGTGAAGTATTGTGGTGGTAGCGTCAGGGACTGGGAAACTAGTCAGGGTCAAGGGAAAGCTGAGTGGAGCAAAGTACAGAGATAACCTTAATGAAGACCTCCTCCAGTGGGCTCTGGACCTCAGACTGGGCTGAACATTCAATGACTCTGACCACAAAGCCAAGACAACACAAGAGTGGCATATGGGCAGTTCTGGGAATGTCCTTAAGTGGCCTGAACCTGAACCCAGTGGAACATCTCTGGATAGTCCTGAAAATAGCAGTCCACCCATGGTGTCCTCCATCCACCCTGACAGAGCCTGAGAGGATCAGCAGAGAAGAATGGTGGTTGTGTGAAGCTTGACACATACAACTCAAGAAGACTCCAGACTGGAATCAACACAACAGGGGCTTCAACTGACGAAAGGGTCTGACTACTTGTGTCAATGAGATGTTTCAGCTATGTCTAAAAATCCTGTCTTCATTTTTTCATTCTGTTGCTTGATGAGTGACAGAATTGAATTGAAATGATTTTAGCAGATCACAACATGTGAGAAAAGTGAAGGGGTCTGAAGACTTTCTGAAGGCCTGGCTCCTTGAGGGTTTCAATGTCTCAGTTAATGTGGTGCTGTTTCACCCTGAGGGGTGGAGCTTGAGGGTCTAAGTGGGACAGAGTCACGGTGGCATTGTGATAATGCCACGGCCTCACTGTAAGGACACCAGGATCTGCGCCCCCAGGTGCTCCCTGCATGGAGTTTACACATTCTGCGCTTGTCCATTTGGCTTTACTCCATCTTCCTCCCAGAGTCCAAAGACATCCTGGTTTGGTATGTCGGTGATGCTGAATTGGCCCCTGATGTGTGTGTGTGTGTGTTCACCCAGTGATAGACTGGTTCCCTGTCCAGATGTTGTTCCTGCTGTGTGCCCAGTGCTTGCTGGGTTAGGCTCCAGATTCTGACGACCCTGCTTAGGTTAAACACGTTTGCAAATGGACGGATGGATGGATGGATGCTGAATTGAGACTGGTGCGGTGCCATTTGGCTTACAGGGGCTAACCCACCACTTTCCAGTTAGATCAAAGTAGTGAATGAACGGATGGACCTGGAGAAAAGATAAATCTACCTAACGTATACGTATAAGCAGAGGGCAGGACCAGCCATTCAGTTAGCTATTGGCAGACATCACTTGACAGGATATTAAAAGACAGCATTTTTGGCCTTCCTTTGACCCTTAGTGTCCAGTTTTTTGATGGCACCATCTGGGCACCACAGGATAAATCAGGAACACTGACATTTTCAGTCTAATAGATAAACTGGCCCCTTCTGGGGGTGTGTGTGTGGCTGTTTCCATGTTCACCCTGCGATGGGCTGGTACCTTGACCCGATGTTGTGCCTGGTAGTGTGGTGTGGTGAATAAGGCAGACCCTGAGGTTGTGGGTTCAAATCCCACTACTGACACCACTGTGTGACCCTGAGCGAGTCACTTGACCTGCTTGTGCTCCAAACTGGAAAACCAAAAGAAAAGGAACCAATCGTATCATAAATGTTGTGCGTTGCTTCAAGGCCGTGTTAACGCGTGGGCATGATGGGCAGTTGCCCGGGGGCCCCATGCTAATCTATGTATGCTGTGACTTGCTTAGTGGTTGTGGGCCCAATGCTTTATGGTTTTAAGTCTAATGCCTTAAAGGCACTATATAAATAAAATGTGTTATTATTATTAACGCTTGCTGGGATCAGCTCCAGATTCTCACGACCCTCCTTAAGACAGACAGGTTTGCAGATGGAGGGATGGTGTATTGGGTGGCGCAGTGGGTAGCGCTGCTGCCTCACAGTTAGGAGACCAGGTTCGCTTCTCAGGTCCTCCCTGCGTGGAGTTTGCATGTCCTCCCCGTGTCTGCGTGGGTTTCCTCCCACAGTCCAAAGACATGCAGGTTAGGTGAATTGGCGATTCTAAATTGGCCCTGGTGTGTGTTTGTGTGTGTCCTGTGGTGGGTTGGCACCCTACCCAGGATTGGTTTCTGCCTTGTGCCCTGTGTTGGCTGGGATTGGCTCCAGCAGACCCCTGTGTTTGGATTCAACAGGTTGGAAAATGGATGGTGTATTGTATTTACCCCCCTTTTTTGACACGCACTGCATGCCCAACCTACCTGGAAAGGGGTCTCTCTCCAAACTGCCTTTCCCAAGGTTTCTTCCATTTTTGTTCTCCTACAAGGGATTTTTTTAGGAGTTTTTCTCGTATTCTTAGATAGTGAAGGCAATTTGACAAAAGACAGGGCCTGTTAAAGCCCATTGTGACACTCCTTGTGTGATTTTGGGCTAGACAAAAATAAACTGTATTGTGTAGATAATGAACTGAGACTCATGTGGTGTCACTTGGCCTATAGAGGGTCACCCAATACTTTCCAGTTAGGCAAACGTAGTGAATAAATGGATGAACCCTGGTGAAAGTGTACAAGCAGAGGGCAGGGCCATCCCTTCGTTTAGCTCTGGCAGTTGTCACTTGACAGCGAATTGAGAAGCAGTTTGCGTTTTTTGGCCTTCCTGCACGACCACGAGACCAAGTTTTCGATGGGGCCATCTGGTCACCAGAGGCTAAATACGCAACAACGATATTATCAGTCTGATGGAAAAATTGACCCCTTGTGGGTGGGTGTGTGTGTGTGTGTGTGTGTGTCCGGCTCTGCACTGCGTCCAAGGATTATTAGTGCCTTATGCCCAATGGCTGCTAGTGTAGGGTTCAGATAAGCAGGTTAGGAAATGGGTGAATGGTTTAATATCTTGCCAGCTACAAATGCATCACGCAACCCATGTGTATTCTTCATCTTCTTCTTCTTCCTCCATTGCTGTTCCCATTTTTACATTTCTTTTGCCTAGACATCTCCAATGGAGGCGTTTGCATATTTTTTACAGCCAGATGCCTTTCCTGATGCTGGGGATGAATTGGTGGCCATTCGTGAATGCCCTTGGCTTTTGGGTATAAACTGTTATTTAATGGGGTCTCATTTCCAATTTTCCTTCTTATTAACTTTAGCGCTTTACACTCTGAGGACCACTATGCTAACACTGAGTAGGACCTCCTTTTGTTCTCTAAACAGCCTCACTTCTTCATGGCATGGATTCCACAAGATGCCTTTTGAAATTCTGGTCCAGGATGACATGATTGCATCACATGATTTCTGCAGATTTGTCAGGTGGACTTTCAAACCATGAGTCTACTGTTCCGCCACATCCCAAAGGTGTCCTATTGGACTCGGATCTGGTGACAGGGGAGGCCACTGAAGGACACTGAACTCATTGGCATGCTCCTGAAACTAGTTTGACAAGACTTTTTGCATTGTGGTACATTATCACGCTGGGAGTAGCCATTAGATGATGGCTGAAGTGTGGCCATGAGTTGATGATCATGGTCAGCAACAACAGTCAAACTGAAGTAGACTCCATGCGATGACTGATTGGTATCAATAGGTCTGAAGTGTGCTAAGAAAACCATTATACCCACCACCACCATCCTGGACTGTTGGCACAAGGCACAAGTGGGGGTCATGGATTCATGCTGTTGACCCCACCATCTGTGTGCCTCAGCAGAAATCGAGATTGATCAAACCAGGCTACATTTCTCAGTCTTCAGCTGTCCAGTTTTGGTGAGCCTGTGCCCACTGCAGCCTCAGCCTTCTGTTCTCGACTGATGGAGTGAAAGCCGACATGGTCTTCTGCTGTTGCAGCCCATCTGCCTCAAGGTTCGACTTTTTGTCCATTTTGAGATGTTTTTTTTTTTTTCTTCTGCTCATCACACTTTTGTATTTGAGTTACTGCAGCTATTCTGTCATCTTGAACCAGTCTGGTCATTCTCCTGTGACCTCTCTCAGCCACAAGGTGTTTCCTTCCACAGAACTGCCACTCACTGGTGTTTTTTCCAGTACCATTCTGAGTACACACTAGAGACTGTTATGTGTGAACATCCCATGGAGATCAGCAGTTACAGAAACTCTCAAAGAGTTGTCTGTCTGCCACCAACAATGATGCCACGCCACCGAGATGACATTCAAGTTCTGATGTGGACACGAACTGAAGCTCCTGACCTGAATCTGCAGGACTGTATGCACGTGATTGGCTGATCAGATACAGTGGTGTGAAAAACTATTTGCCCCCTTCCTGATTTCTTATTCTTTTGCATGTTTGTCACACAAAATGTTTCTGATCATCAAACACATTTAACCATTAGTCAAATATAACACAAGTAAACACAACATGCAGTTTTTAAATGATGGTTTTTATTATTTAGGGAGAAAAAAATCCAAACCTACATGGCCCTGTGTGAAAAAGTAATTGCCCCCTTGTAAAAAATAACCTAACTGTGGTGTATCACACCTGAGTTCAATTTCCGTAGCCACCCCCAGGCCTGATTACTGCCACACCTGTTTCAATCAAGAAATCACTTCAATAGGAGCTGCCTGACACAGAGAAGTAGACCAAAAGCACCTCAAAAGCTAGACATCATGCCAAGATCCAAAGAAATTCAGGAACAAATGAGAACAGAAGTAATTGAGATCTATCAGTCTGGTAAAGGTTATAAAGCCATTTCTAAAGCTTTGGGACTCCAGCGAACTGCAGTGAGAGCCATTATCCACAAATGGCAAAAACATTGAACAGTGGTGAACCTTCCCAGGAGTGGCCGGCTGACCAAAATTACCCCAAGAGCGCAGAGACGACTCATCCGAGAGGTCACAAAAGACCCCAGGACAACGTCTAAAGATCTGCAGGCCTCACTTGCCTCAATTAAGGTCAGTGTTCACGAATCCACCATAAGAAAGAGACTGGGCAAAAACGGCCTGCATGGCAGATTTCCAAGACGCAAACCACTGTTAAGCAAAAAGAACATTAGGGCTCGTCTCAATTTTGCTAAGAAACATCTCAATGATTGCCAAGACTTTTGGGAAAATACCTTGTGGACTGATGAGACAAAAGTTGAACTTTTTGGAAGGCAAATGTCCTGTTACATCTGGCGTAAAAGGAACACAGCATTTCAGAAAAAGAACATCATACCAACAGTAAGATATGGTGGTGGTAGTGTGATGGTCTGGGGTTGTTTTGCTGCTTCAGGACCTGGAAGGCATGCTGTGATAGATGGAACCATGAATTCTACTGTCTACCAAAAATCCTGAAGGAGAATGTCCGCCATCTGTTCGTCAACTCAAGCTGAAGTGATCTTGGGTGCTGCAACAGGACAATGACTCAAAACACACCAGCAAATCCACCTCTGAATGGCTGAAGAAAAACAAAATGAAGACTTTGGAGTGGCCTAGTCAAAGTCCTGACCTGAATCCAATTGAGATGCTATGGCATGACCTTAAAAAGGTGCTTCATGCTAGAAAACCCTCAAATAAAGCTGAATTACAACAATTCTGCAAAGATGAGTGGGCCAAAATTCCTCCAGAGCGCTGTAAAGACTCATTGCAAGTTATCGCAAACGCTTGGTTGCAGTTATTGCTGCTAAGGGTGGCCCAACCAGGGGCAATTACTTTTTCACACAGGGCCATGTAGGTTTGGATTTTTTTTTCTCCCTAAATAATAAAAACCATCATTTAAAAACTGCATTTTGTGTTTACTTGTGTAATATTTGACAAATGGTTAAATGTGTTTGATGATCAGAAACATTTTGTGTGACAAACATGCAAAAGAATAAGAAATCAGGAAGGGGGCAAATAGTTTTTCACACCACTGTAAGTGCACACATCAGCAGGTGTTCATAATTAACGGGCTCGGTGGCTGATGTGTCACCTTCAGTCCACTTACCCAAAACCTGTCCATAAAAAATGTAATCAGAAATCTTGGACGCCCCTCAGTGGTTACCTCGTTCATTCTAGGAACACCCTGCTTTGCCCCGTATGTTTAATGAATGGATAAAACTTTAAAGCATTTCTTTGGGACTTGTTGCGTTCACTCCACTCAGGTTGGGCATAATTCAGAAATGCTCAGCCATCGGATGGATGTGCGGGTGTCACAAACGCAACAGGCTTTCTGTACAAAAAAAAAAAGAAATTGGGCGAACGCAGCGCAGCCCCCCGTCCCACCCCCCCTTGTTGCTAACGGAAAGTTCGATCTGCAGAGCAACGAAGAAGAAGACGCGTCGTGAGCGCTGAACCCGTTTAGGAGCCCGCAAGGTGCATTTCAGTTAACAATACCACCCCAGCCCTAAAAACCGTAATAATGTGTCACATCCAGGCAGAAGAATCGAGAGGAAAAACTTTGAATCATTCGGGCCCCCGAGCCCGGTCCATTGCATTCCAGTCCAGTCCCAAATCCTGCCACGGAATGAGGAAATGCGGAAGCGACGGAGTGGCCGCCGCTCTCCGCTCTCTTTGCTGCATTGCCCGCTCTCTCCGTCGGGTTTCCCCTGCCTTCACTTTCCCGGGATAGCGGATGAGATTCGATTCATAACATTTTAACAAAATTGACACTTTCGCTCCCTCGTTCTGCACCTCCGGTCCAGACTTAGTTTCCGTTATTTCAAAATGCACGCCCTAACGGCATAAAGGAGGCGACCGGACTCGCGGGTTGTGTTCGCGGTGCATCGTTAACTTTGGAAACAAGAAAAGTGTTAGAAAAGCAACTTGAGAATTACGTACCTTTAAGGGTCTCGTCTCCAGCGTGGACTCCTTCCATTGTGTCTTTCACTTCGTCAGTCGAGTTCCTTCTTTTCTTTTCTTACTTTGATTTACGCTCTTTTGCAGATTGCGAGCTACAAATGCATCATCACCCGTGCCGCGCTTCGAGGATTTAAATGGAGAAAGCGGCTCGTCGGCTCGGCTCGGTGCGTCCTGTCTGAAAGCCAGTTGGGGTGTAAAAGGGAGAGGGAAGACACCAAGGCAGAGCGACTGAACACACGCAGCACACCGAGTGTCGGCAAACGTGCATGTGCACACTTGAAGTACGACGCATCTTTCGATTGCGGTCTAATAATAGAACAGCTTTACATACACATCGGAGCGAGCGCGCTATACGGCGTGTGGAGGGGTGCCGGAGGAAAACGGGGCGCATCAAGCAGAAGAAATGTGTGCTTATGTTTTATTTTTAACAATTGGTGGGTACACGGGTTTGATCTTTTGTGATCTTAAACATATCTATCGTTAAATGATAAGAAAGAAGAAAAAACACTAACCCAGTGTTTCTAAACGCTCCAGCCAGCCTCAGTCAGACTCTGTCTGTGCCACGAGCTGCTTCCACTAGTGTGCTATTGACCTGCATTGACGTCATTGCGTCATTAGGTCTCCCTTAGAAACACTGACTTTCAAAAATAGTATCATATTAATTCAACTGGCAAGCGGGGCCGGCAGAGGGGCTCAGCCAGAAAACACACGGAGTGCTGCGCCCGAGACCTTCGGCGGCTACCGCTCTGGAAATCCAACAGAATTCCTGCTGCACGGGGGACATCGTCTAGCTAGTGGGGGGAAAATGAAGAAGAAGAAGGAGACGAAGAAGGAGAAGGAGGGATAGACACGAATTAAAGTGCAAGGCCAGGCCTGCAGCTTCACCGCTCTGCCGCGCTAAAAATAGCAGAGCGCTTTAGCTGACTGCAGTGCATTTTCGGCATCTTTCTTTATTTAGCCACCTTTTATCAGAACGACTGACTGCATCAGCGTCTCAACAAAGATACTCGTCTGTGTACATCACGAAGAGCACACCTAGAAAGCGTTAAAGGCGTCAGTACACACATAAGTGAACACACAGAACACACAGAAACACGCGAGTGAGCCAAGAAACATACGAGAGTGTGACGGAACCGTGTGTTCACAAACATGCTATCTCCACAGCTGTACGAATAATACAACTAACTACACGCTAGTGATGGATGATATAGTGCCTTCTCTATCTATCTATCAATCAATCTATCTATCTATCTATCTATCTATCTATCTATCTATCTATCTATCTATCTATCTATCTATCTATCTATCTATTATATAGTGCCCTTCATGTCTATCTATCTATCTATCTATCTATCTATCTATCTATCTATCTATCTATCTATCTATCATATAGTTCTTTTTTATCTTCTTGATCTCTGAATCTATGGTATCTGTTTTATAGTGCCTTTCCTAACTTTATGTATCTGTCTGTCTACTAACGTGATGTATTTCTGAGGTGGCCATCTTGCTCTGTGAATAGGACTACTTGAGTTCTGTTTCGTTTGTTGTATTTACCTCATTTTTTGACACCCATTGAATGCCCAGCCTACCTGAAAGAGGGTCTCTCTTCCTCTCTCTGAATTGCCCTTCCCAAGATTTCTTCCATTTTTTTCCCCTACAAAGGAGTTTTTTCTTGTCTTCTTAGAGAGTCAAGGCTGGGTGGGGGGCTGTCATAAAACAGGGCCTGTTGAAGCCCATGGAGGTGTCCCTTGTGTGATTTTGGGCTTTACAAGAAATGAATTGTTGCTGTCTAGTATGGCTTCTGTCTTACTTATCTCTATCTGAATGGAAAGCGTAAATGAGAAGACGTTGAAAGCCACGTTCTCCCTGTTGACCTCTGATCCAGGTCATATCCTTGCTGGGGACACAATGCTGCTGAGAAGACCCGGCCCCTGCTGGCTCCGTACATATTATATACCCCTTTAGTTTTTTCACATTTTGTGATGTTGCAGCCTTGTGCTTTAATCATCCATCCATCCATTATCCAACCTGCAATATCCTAACTACAGGGTCACAGAGGTCAACACAGGGTGCAAGGCAGGAAACAAACCCAAGGCAGGGTACTAGCCCACCGCAGGGCACACACACACACACACACACACACACACTAGGAACAATTTAGGATTGCCAATGCACCTAACCTGCATGTCTTTGGACTGTGGGAGGAAACCCACGCAGACACGGAGACAGACATGGAGACAACTCCATGCAAGGAGGACCCGGGAAGCGAACCCAGGTCTCCTAACTGTGAGGCAGCAGTGCTACCCACTGCGCCACCGTGCCGCTTGTGCTTTAATCATTTAAATTAATTTTGTTTCACTTAAAGTAACTCTCAGTACTCTAGAATGACAAAGCAGAAACATGATTTTTAGAAATTGTTACAAATTTGCTAAATTGACACAAGTACTCAGACCCTTTCCTCAGCAGAGGTTCCGGCCTGGGGTCTTTTTGAGTTTTACGTGATAAGCTTCACACGCTCTGATTTGGGGATTTTCTGCCATTCTTCTCTGCTGATCCTCTCCAGGTCTGTCAGGTTGGATGGAGAACATCGGTGGGCAGCAATTTTCAGGTCTCTCTGGAGATGTTCAATTAGGTTCAAGTCTGGGCTCTGCCTGGGCCACTCAAGAGTAGTCCCAGAGATGACCCTCAGCCCCTCCTGTGTCGATTTTACTTTGTGTTTAGGGTCCTTATGATGTTGGAAGGCGAACCTTCAGCCCAGTTTGAGGTCCAGGGTCCCCTGAGCAGGTTCTCATTAAGGTTATCTCTGTACTCTGCTCCACTCAGCTTTCCCTCTGCCCTGACTAGTCTCCCTGTCCCTGATGCTGCCACCACCATACTTCACCACTGGTATGGTATTGGGCAGCTGATGGGTAGTGGTGGTTATCCTTCTGGAGGTTTCTCCCATCTCCATACTGGAGCTCTGTCAGAATGACCATTAGGTTCTTGCTCATTTCTTTTATGAAAGCCTTTCTCCCCCAATTGTTGGGTTTGGCCAGGTGGGCCAGCTCTAGGAAGACGTGTGGTTGTTCCCAGCTTCTTCCATTAAGAATTTTGGATACCATTGTGATCTTGGGAACTTTCAATGTTACAGCCTTCCCCTGAGCTCTGCCTCGACACCATCTTCCCTCAGCTGGCAGTTACTTTAATGTCGTGGCTATGGGGCCTCCTATATTCATTTGTGTGCCTTTCCTAATCAGTCCAGTCAAGTGAGTTGACCACAGGTGGACTCCAGACAAGGTCTAGAAACATCTCAGTGATGATCAATAGAAATCTGGGTTTGGCCAGGTGGTGAGCTCTAGGAAGAGTTTAGGTTGTTCCAAATGTACCAGTTTAGAATTATGGAGACCACTGTGCTCTTGGGAACCTTCAGTGCTACAGCCATCCCCAGATCTGTAAATTCACACCATCTTGTCTCTTCCCTCAGCTGGCAGTTCCTTTGACCTCATGGCTGTGGGGCCTTCTATAAAACAATGTGTGTCTTTCCTAATCAGTCCAATTAATTGAATTGGCCACATGTGAACTCCAGACAAGGTGTAGAAAAATCTCAGTGCTGATCAAAAGAATGCTGGGTTTGGCCGGGTGGTCAGCTCTAGGAAGACATGTGGTTGTTCCAAACTTCTTCCATTTAAGAATTCTGGAGATCGCTGTGCTCTTGGGAACCTTCAATGCTTCAGCCTTCCCCAGATCTGTACCTCAACACCATCTTGTCTCTTCCCTCAGCTGGCAGTTCCTTTGACCTCATGGCTGTGGAGCCTTCTATAATACAGGTGTGTGAATTTCTTAATCAGTCCAGTCATTTGAATTCATCACATGTGGACCTCAGACAAGGTGTAGAAACATCTCAGTGATGATCAATAGAATGCTGGGTTTGGTCGGGTGGTGAGCTCTATGAAGAGGTGAGGTTGTTCCAAATGTACCAGTTTAGAATTCTGGAGACCACTGTGCTCTTGGCAACCTTCACTGCTACAGCCTTCCCCTGATCTGTGCCTCGACACCATCTTGTCTTTACCCTCGGCAGGTGGTTCCTTTGACCTAATGGCTGTGGCACCTTCTGTAGACCAGTGTGTGTTTTTCCTAATCAGGTCCAGTCAACCCAATTGACCACATGTGGACTCCCAACAAGGTGTAGAAACATTGCAATGATGATCTCAACACCATCTTGTCTCCTTCGTCAGCTGGCAGTTCCTTTGACCTCATGACTGTGGGGCCTTCTATACTCATGTGTGTGCCTTTCCTAATCAGTCCAGTCAATTGAACTGATGACATGTGGACTCCAGACAAGGTGCAGAAACATCTCAATGATGATCGATAGAATGCTGGGTTTGGCCAGGTGGCCAGCTCTAGGAAGGCATGTGGTTGTTCCCAACTTCTTCCATTTAAGAATTTTGAAGACCATTGTGATCTTGGGAACTTTCAATGCTACAGCCTTCCCCTGATCTGTACCTCAAAACCATCGCCTGTCTTCCCTCAGAAGGCAATTTCTCAATTTTCTCATGGGATGGTTTTTGCTCAGCTGTGGTCCTCCTATATTCAGATGTCTGTCTTTCCTAATCATTTCAATCAACTGAAGTAGACTCCAGACAAGGTGTAGAAACATCTCAAGGATGGTCAACAGAATGGGAAGCACCTGAGCCAAAGCACGCGTGTCAATAGGATATTTCAGTTTGTTATTTGTAATACATTTGCACAAATGTCTAAAGTCCAATTTTCGCTTTGTCCTTCCAGGGTGTGGAGTGTTGAATTTAACCAATTTTAGCCCAAGGCTGTACAACCGCAGGGGTGTGAATACGTTTCAAAGGCACCACACATGCATTGGGTCTAATCACGCGTAGCTAATGTTCTTACACTGACATATCCAAGCTCACCGATGGTTCACGTTTGAATGGCGGACGTAGACGGGCACCCCATGTAACTGCCTTGCTTAGAACAAACCTCAATACCCTACAGTTGGCAATGTAACGTTTAAAAAATAAATCTTTATTTGAGACAGACTGGCACTCCAGCCGAGGATGCTTTTGACCACATTGACGCCACGATAGACTTCACAAAGTCCACAGTTTAAAACACAGGATAAGGTGAAAGGAGGGATACCTGTAATGATTGACTTTGGCAAAACATTGCAAAGTGTTATGTTGCAAACACACAGAAGCACTATATCGAAGTCAGTCGGTCAGTACATCATTTATACTGTTGTAGTCACATGCGCTATTAGCTGGTGCACTGGAGACGCCTCACGTTTTAGTGATTGGCAATAATGGATATAATGAGGTTATTAGAAATAAACTTGATGCATTAGGATTAAAAGTCAAGACGGAGGTAAAGAATTTAGAGGTAACTATTGACTCTGACTGCGCTGGGTTGGCACCCTGCCCAGGATTGGTTCCTGCCTTGTGCCCTGTGTTGGCTGGGATCGGCTCCAGCAGACCCCCGTGACCCTGTGTTCGGATTCAGCGGGTTGGAAAATGGATGGATGGATATTGACTCTGACTTGAATTTTAAATCACATATTTATCAGATCACTAGGACAGCATTTTTCCACTTAAGAAATTTACCAAAAGTTAGACCTCTTATAACATTGAAAGATGCTGAGAAATTAGTTCACGCTTTTGTTTTCAGGTGACTAGATTACTGTGACGCACTCCTCTCAGGACTTCTCAAAAAAGACATGAATAAATAACGACGAGTGCAGAATGCAGCTGCTAGAATCTTAACTAGGAAAAGAAAATCCGAGCACATCACACCAGTCCTAGCGTCACTACACTGGTTGCCTGTGTCATTCAGAATTGACTTTAAAATCCTGCTTATGGTTTGCAAAGCCTTAAATAATCTCGCTCCATCTTATATATCGGAGTGTCTTACACCTTACACTCCAAATAGTAACCTTAGACCTTCAAATGAGGGTCTGCTTAGAATTCCAAGAGCTAAACTTAAAAGAAGTGGTGAGGCGGCCTTCTGCTGTTAGGCACCCAAAATCTGGAATAGCTAACCGATAGAAATTCTCCAGGCTGATACGGTGGAGCACTTCAAAAACTGCTGAAAACATATTACTTTAACATGGCTTTCTCATAACTTCATTTTAGTTTAATCCTGATGCTCTGTATATTCAATTAATTATCATTATTATTCATGGTATTCATATTCAAAATCCGTACTATCCCCTACTTTCTCTTTTGTTCTTTTTCTGGTTTTCTGTGGTGACGACCTGCACCACCACCACCTGATCAAAGCACCGTGATGTCCCTACATTGATGGATTAACGCCAGAAGTCCACGTGACCATCATCATCAAGTCCTTCCATGTGAACCCTGAATACCATGAGGACTGATTGAGTTCATTTATGTGAGGTGGAGTGGGTGGTCTCGTGGCCTTTGAACCCCTGCAGATTTTATTTTTTCTCCAGTCATCTGGAGTTTTTTTAAAATTTTTCTGTCCTCCCCGGCCATCGGACCTTACTTTTATTCTATGTTAATTAGTGTCCTCTTATTCTAATTCTTATTTATTTTGTCTTTTTTCTCTTTCTTCAATATGTTAAGCACTTTGAGCTCCATTGTTTGTATGAAAATGTGCTATAGAAATAAATGTTGTTGTTGTCTAACGCTGGTGGGCAGGCTTCAGGTCGCAATAATAAAGACAGTTGATGTGGAAGTACTACAGTCAGCCGCCACATTCAAACCACCTCTCTATTATTGTGTAGGACCCCCTCACGTCACCAGAACAGTTCTGACCCTTCGAGGCCGGGAGTTCTGAAGACTTCTGAAGGTGTCCTGAGGTTTCTGACACCAAGACGTTAGCAGCAGATTCCTTAAGTCCTGTAAGTTGGATCGGATTTGTTTCTCCAGCACACCCCACAAACTGAGATCTGGGGAATTTGGAGGCCAAGTCAACACCTTGAACTCTTCATCATGTTCCTCCAACCTCTCCTGAACTATTTTTGCAGTGTCGCAGGGTGTATTATCCCACTGAAAGAGGCCATCAGAGACCACCATTGCTATGAAGGGGTGTACAGTATTTGGTCTCCAACAATCTTTAGGTAGATGGCATGTGCCAAAGTAACATCACATGAATGTCAGCAGGACCCAAGGGTTCTCCAGCAGATGATTACCCAGAGCATCATGCTGCCTCCACCAATATGACCTCTTCCCATAGTGTGTCCTGCTGCCATCTCATACTCAGGTAAACGACACACACACAACACACAGCCATCCACACGTGATTCATTAGACCAGGCCACCTTTTTCCACTGCTCCATGGTCCAGGTTCTGATGCCCTTGTGCCCATTGAAGGTGGTTTTAGTGGTGGAATTGGGGTCAGCATGGGTACTCTGAGTGGTCTGTGGCTACGCAGCAAGCTGTGATGCACTGTGCCTTCTGATGCCTTTCTGTCATGGCCGGCATTGCATTTTCCAGCAAATTGAGCTGTAACAGCTCTTCTATGATAGATAGATAGATAGATAGATAGATAGATAGATAGATAGATAGATAGATAGATAGATATGAAAGGCACTATATAATAGATAGATAGATAGATAGATAGATAGATAGATAGATAGATAGATAGATAGATAGATAGATACTTTATTAATCCCAAAGGGAAATTCACATAATCCAGCAGCAGTATACTGATACAAAGAAACAATATTAAATTAAATAGTAATAAAAATGAAAAAAAATTAAATAAAATTAATGTTCGCATTTACTCCCCCGGGTGGAGTTTGACCAGAAGGGTTAGCTACCCCACATGCATCAATGAGCCTTGGGTTCCCAGGCTCCAACCAGTTGTCCCGCCCTGGACCACCTTTTGTATGTAGTAATCACTGCATGCTGGGAACACCCCACAATTTCTGCCATTATGGACATGCTCTGATTCAGTTGTCTAGCCATCACAATGTGGCCCTTGTCAAAGTCACTCAAGTCCTTACACTCGACCATTTTTACTTCTTCCAACACATCACCTTCAAGAACGGAGTGTTCACCTGCCACTCCTTGAGAGGTGCCATTGGAATAAGACAATCAGTTGGGATTCACCTCACCTGGCAGTTTGGCAAACATCCGAACCAGCCGCTGTGGCGCAATGTCAGAGGCTTCGATCACCATAAGGGGACGCAAATGTGTGTACAGCTGATGAGCCCCAATTAGGGCGAAAGACATGTCGGGTACTCTTTGCATTATTTGACAGGTTCAGTATCGATACTAATAAAAAGCAAAGCCCTCACTGACTCACTCACTCACTCACTCACTCACTCACTCACTCACTCACTCATCACTAATTCTCCAACTTCCCGTGTAGGTGGAAGGCTGAAATTTGGCAGGCTCATTCCTTACAGCTTACTTACAAAAGTTGGGCAGGTTTCATTTCGAAATTCTACGCGTAACGGTCATAACTGGAACCTACTTATGTACATATATACGGCCATAGCCTGCAACTCGGTCGCCGTGTGAGGCGGAGTTGCGTCTCTCATGGTCACGCCTCCCACATAATTGAGTGCCTGCCCATATAAGGCCGTCCATCAGCAGCAATCCAATAGACACGCTGCCGCTAAATATTTGCGGGTGAATGCAGACGAAGATGAGATGGTCAGGGATAGACTGGTGTTTGGCACAAACTCAGCGAAAGTGCGAGAGAAACTTTTAAGTGTCGGGTCTTAGTTAACATTAGATAAAGCCGTGGACATCGCAAGATCGCACGAGAGAGCACAAGCACAGCTGAGAACCTTCGATGCATGTACTCCGAGCGGCTCACATGAACTGACTGTGAACGCAGTACGTAGAGAACAAGCAAGAGCTTCAAAGAGCGCTGAACAAAAAACGCATTACACAATTGAGAAGGCAGCAAAACAATATGAAGCGAGTGACGCATACAAGCATATTCATAAGTGCAGAAACAAAGCACACGGTGGAAAAAGTCAATGTCCAGCTAAAGGAAGACAGTGTAAAAAATATGGTAAATTGAACCAATTCACTATAGTTTGCAGGACTGGGAAAGGTAAACCCGTGCATGCAGTGCGTGATGTCTCGGATAAAGAGGAAGACGAGCTGTTTATTGATGCAGTAAGAGAAGGAACAACCCTCTGAATCTGAACAAGCCTTTGTGGACATATCAGTAGGAGAGCACAGTGTAAAGCTTAAGTTTAAATTCAGTTCATAGACACGCTGCCGCTAAATATTCACAGGCAAATCCACAACTTAATACTGGGAATGCCTGTTAAACATCTTAGATTCACGAGTACCGATTTGGGTAGTGAACACTTCGATAAATGAAACCTGTCATCTTTACAACGGTTGACAAACACGGAATATAACTTGAACACAACACATCCTCCAAATACGAACCTGATAGAAAGAAATAATGATAATCAAATCCTTGATGACAGCAACACTCATAACAGTCACAAAACAATTACAATGTCAGTAAATGTAAAGAATTACACATAGGAAGTAAAAATATGACATTTGAATTCACAATGGAGGGTCTGAAAATCGAGAGTCCACCTTATGAGAAGGATTTAGAAGTCATAGTAACCTCTAAGCTATCGACTTTCCAACAGTGTTCAGAAGCCATTAAGAAGGCTAACAGACTGTCAGGTTATATAGCGCCTTGATGTGTGCAGTACAAGTCACAGGAGGCTCTACTCAACCTTTATAACACACTGGTGAGGCCTCATCTTGAGTACTGGGTGCTGTTTTGGTCTCCAGGCTACAAAAAGGACATAGCAGCACTAGAGAAGGTCCAGAGAAGAGCGACTAGGCTGATTCAGGGCTACAGAAGATGAGTAATAAGGAAAGATTAAAAGAGCTGAGCCTTTACAGTTTAAAATAAAGACGATGAAGAGGAGACCTGACTGAAGTGTTTAAAATTATGAAGGGAATTAGTCCAGTGGATTGAGACAGTGACTTTAAAATGAGTTCATCAACAACACGGGGACACAGTTGGAAACTTGTTAAGGGGAAATTTCAGACAAACATTAGGATTTTTTTTTTTCACAAAGAACTACAGACACTTGGAATAAGCGACCAAGCAGTGTGGTAGACAGTAAGACTTTAGGGTCTTTCAAAACTCGACTTGATGTTTTTTGGAAGAAATAAGTGGAGAGGACTGGCGAGCTCTGTTGGACTGAATGTCCTGTTCTCATCTAGAGTGTTCTAAACATAAGTAACATGATTGTTAGAATTTGTCACTAACCCTCACCTGTTCTATTTCTCTTCTCGGTACTCAAATGTGACACTTGGTGCCACGGCCCACCTGCCAAGTTGTTTTGCCCGCCTAAAGTAAAGTCATCCCTGATGGAGGATCACAGGAATCATTGGGTAGAGCAGTGGAATGGCCAATGGGGGAGGCAGCTTGATGGCCAAAGTCTCCAGGACTCTAAACAAATCCAAATCATATTATGTGTTATCATCTACTGTTAAATTCTGCTCCATACTTGTAATATTTGTATTTTTTATACTGTATTGAGGATTTGTTCTGTTCTGTGTATTGTGTTGTATTGACCCCCTTCTTTGTGACACGCACTGCACGCCCAACCTACCTGGTAAGGGGTCTCTCTTTGAACTCCCTTTCCTAAGGTTTCTTCCATTTTTTCCCTACAAGTGTTTTTTTTGGGAGTTTTTTCTTGTCTACTTACAGAGTCGAGGCCGGGGGGCTGTCATGAGGCTGGGCCTGTTAAAGCCCATTGCATCACTCCTTGTGTGATTTTGGGCTACACAAAAAATAAATTGTATTGTATTGTATATTGGAAGGACTAGTGGAGCAGAGGTGCCCAGGTCACTGTCTCCCCTGAAGTGCCAGATGGCAGATACCCCCCAATTCCCATCCAATCCCAAAACTGTAACAATGACACCTCGGATTCCCACAATGCTTCATGGGAGTTCACTGCCGCCCTGTTGGGTTTCGTGGATGCCTGTCCCTGCTACATTGGACTTTCACCACACCTGGGAGTTAAAAGAAGCCGCCTGACTTCACTTGGAGGGCCTGAGTCGAGAGGAGGTGGGCGAAGCATTGCTAGGGGGAGTGAAGGTGGAAGAGAGAGCGAGAGCTGAGGAAGAAGAGAAAAGAAAGGAAAAGAAAAGAAAGTCCTGTGTGCTCTATATTATACTGTGCTGTTTATGGGAACGGGTTGAGGAAACGTCCTCACTGTAACTAAAACATGTGCTATTTATAGATATTCTATATTTCTGCATAAATATGACCTAAAACATCATCAGATTTTCACTCAAGTCCTAAAAGTAGATAAAGAGAAACCAGTTTAAACAAATGAGACAAAAATATTATACTTGGTCATTTATTTATTGAGGAAAATGATTGAATATTACATATTTGTGAGTGGCAAAAGTATGTGAACCTTTGCTTTCAGTATCTGCTGTGACCCCCCAATAACTACAACTAAACGTTTCCGGTAACTTCTGATCATTCCTGCACACCGGCTTGGAGGAATTTTCGCCCATTCCTCCGTACAGAACAGCTTCAACTCTGGGATGTTGGTGGGTTTCCTCACATGAACTTCTCACTTCAGGTCCTTCCACAACATTTCGATTGGATTAAGGTCAGGACTTTGACTTGGCCATTCCAGAACATTCACTTTATTCTTCTTTAACCATTCTTTGGTAGAACGACTTGTGTTTTTAGGGTCGTTGTCTTGCTGCATGACCCACCTTCTCTTGAGATTCAGTTCATGGACAGATGTCCTGACATTTTCCTTTAGAATTCTCTGATATAATTCAGAATTCATTGTTCCATCAATGAAGGCAAGCCGTCCTGGCCCAGATGCAGCACAACAGGCCCAAACCCTGATACTCCCACCACCATGTTTCACAGATGGGATGAGGTTCTTATGCTGGAATGCAGTGTTTTCCTTTCTCCAAACATAACGCTTTTCATTTAAACCAAAAAGTTCTATTTTGGTCTCATTCATCCACTAAATATTCTTCCAATATCCTTCTGGTTTGTCCACGTGATCTTTAGCAAACTGCAAACGAGCAGCAATGTTCTTTTGGAGAGCAGTGGCTTTCTCCTTCAAACCTGCCATGCACACCATTGTTGTTCAGTGTTCTCCTGATGGTGGACTCATGAACATGAACATTAGCCAATGTGAGAGAGGCCTTCAGTTGCTTAGAAGTTCCCCTGGGGTCCTTTGTGACCTCGCCGACTATTACACGCCTTGCTCTTGGAGTGATCTTTGTTGGTCGACCACTCCTGGGAGTGTAACAATGGTCTTGAATTTCCTCCATTTGTACACAATCTGTCTGACTGTGGATTGGTGGAGTCCAAACTCTTTAGAGATGGTTTTGTAACCTTTTCCAGCCTGATGAGCATCAACAACTCTATTTGTGAGGTCCTCAGAAATCTCCTTTGTTCGTGCCATGATACACTTCACAAACATGTGTTGTGAAGAGCAGACTTTGATAGATCCTGTTCTTTAAATAACACAGGGTGCCCACTCACACCTGATTGGCATCCCATTGATTGAAAACACCTGACACCTCACCTTCAAACTAACTGATCATCCGTGAGGTTCACATACTTTTGCCACTCACAAATATGTAATATTCAATCATTTTCCTTAATAAATAAATGACCAAGTATAATATTTTTGTCTCATTTGTTTAACTGGTTTCTCTTTATCTACTTTTAGGACTTGAGTGAAAATCTGATGATGTTTTAGGTCATATTTATGGAGAAATATTCTAAAGGATTCACAAACTTTCAAGCACAACTCTATCTATACTAGGGAGTAAGCCCCCCTGGCGCCATTGGCACCCAACCCCCAGTTGCGGCCAGAATATTAGTAAAATCTATAAATGTACAAAAGAAAAATTATTATTTATTAGAGTCAAAATCACGAAATTCTATAAATATGTAAAAGGAAAAATAATTATTATTTAATGGAGTAAAAATCATGAAATGAGAATAAAATGTTTACTCTCTTACCGACTGGAGTATTCCTGTTAAACTGAGGTCCACTTTGCTCGAATGAGTATTTTTAAGAGACTAAATAAACGATCCATTCGTTTTAACTGACAAAAACCACAACTTTCTTGATATTTTAGTTTATAATTTAAAAACCATCACAAAAAAGTTCGATACATTCTGAAAAGAATGATACCAAACATATATATGTAGTTTTTAAAATAAGCCCAATTTAAAGCCTGACAAAAAGTGACATAAAAACGACTCTTAAAATCGTTGCACTTTTAGGCTTAGGATTTTATATATAGAGAGTAGATATATCTTGTGACAATATATATGTGTATATACACACAGACACACACACACACACACACACACACACATATTTATGTGGGAACGATTCCAGTTCGGCGCGAAAACGATTCTTCATGTCGTCAATTTGCACATTTCTCGATGGTCCGGGATTTTTCAGGTGATTTTCTATGTAATAAACTTAATAAGTTATAGCGTAATGAAAATTGCATAATTAGATCTGGACCATCCTATATACATATATAGATTTATTATCTAAAATATATAATCTCTCTCTCTCTCTCTCTCTCTCTCTCTCTCTCTCTGTATATATATATATATATATATATATATATATATAAAGTATTTTTAAATCTACACAGACACATACCCCCATCCTTACGTAAAGACCCCATGCGTGTGCGCGCGCCTGTGTGTAAATATCGCGTCTCCATCGACGCGCGCTAATTCCCGTCTCACGTGCCGCACGTGTCAGCGCTGCCGTTCTCGGCTCCATTCACAGAAATGAGGGATCACAGGGCATTCGCAATAGGCTGAGACACACAGCTGCTACATCGTGTGTGTATGTGTGTGTGTTTTTTATGCTGCCTCGTAATATTACGGGATGACCGCCTGTCATTCTCCGTCTCCCCTGCCATGTCGAGCTCAGTGTCACGGGATGTGTGTTGTGTGGGTAGAAGAGGGCTTGTGGTGTCTTCAGCACCATGGACAACACCTGTACTGCGGCTTGAAAAGCGGGGCGGTTAGCAGTCGATAAGAAAGAATGAATGAAGTGAATGAAAGAAAGAATGAATGAATAAAGAAATGAATGAATGAGAAAGGCAGAGTGAACTATGAATAACGAATCCGCCGTCGTCACCTGGTTTTCCCATTGCGGGGTCGTTTCATAAACCGTAGGACTTTTCCGCGGTCGCTCAAAGGCTTATGTCACGAATTTAAACTTTTAGGTTTTTGTGTTTTTTTTTTAGATCAAAAGTGAAAGACACTGAGGCGTATTGGAAAAGTTGAAGTTAGCTGCGTATTTGCTTCCAGCCCTCTACCTGTTGTTCAGATCACTTATTTATGACATGTTAACAGCCAAATAGATTACATACTCCACAAGAACATAAGATTAATAAAGTATCTATCTATCTATCTATCTATCTATCTATCTATCTATCTATCTATCTATCTATCTATCTATCTATCACAGCCCCAGAGTCCCAGGCGCTATATGTACGGTTTTGCATGCTGTCTTTTTCTCATAAGAGCTTAAGCTGTCTGCCAAACGAGAGGAGACCACCCAGAACATCAGGCTCATTTGTTTAGCTAATAGCTAAGCTGTCCAAAATGTCTTATCCAGATTCTTCATAAAGGTCATCAAGGTTTCAGCTTCGACTCCATGTCTCAGTAGTTTGCTCCTAATTCCCACAACTCTTTGCGTAAAGAAGTGTTTTCTGGTTTCAGTCCTAAATGTGCTTCCCCCAGTGCTGGTGCTAATTTATTTTTTCACCCTAGGCCAAGCTTATTAATCTGCCAACGGACTGTTTCGGTAGGTAACCTGTGCACTAACCTTATGATCTGCACCCCAGGTGAACGCCTAATGCGCCTTACTGGTGGTGCTGGCCCTGGCTTCCCCTTAATTTCCATCAGTGTCCTTGAGTATTTGATTCACTTATAAGTTGAAAGAATTCTGCTGGATCTCCTTTATCGATGCCTTTGAAGATTTTGAAGGTCTGGATGAGGTCCCCACACATTGTCCTCTGCTCGAGACTAAACAGGTTTAATTCTCCGAGTCTGTCACATTAGGACGTGCCCTTAAGTCCCATGATGCACTTGGTTGCTCTCCTCTGCACAGCTTCAAGTGCTGCTATGTCTTTCTTGTAGTGTGGTCACCAGAACTGCACACAGGACACTCCAGATGAGGTCTTACTGGTGCATTATACAGTCCAAGCACGATATTCAAGAGTTTTTATGTTATAACCCAACATTTTATTTGCCTTTTTAATCTCTTCTGCATATTACTAAGATGATGTGAATATTGTGTCCACATAAACCCCCAGATCCATTTCAGAGGTTGCATTCTGTAGGTCTGTGTCTCCTATTTTGTATTTAGAATTGAAGTTCCTGTAACATCATGAATGCAGTTTACTGTGATGTTTAATGGACACTGGAAAGGGTTACTAATAATAATAATAATAATAATTCTTTACATTTATATACCACTTTTCTAGCTACTCAAAGCACTTTACATAAACAATCACCACTAATGTGTAGTACCCACCTGGATGATGTGATGGCAGCCATTTCTGTGCCAGTACACTCACCACATATTAGCTCTTAGGTGGTGAAGTGGTGAGAGAGAGAGATTGCCAATTGGAGACAGGGGATGAAGATTGGCAGAATGACTAGGCCATGGTGGGCCAGGACATTGGGGTACACTCTACTCTTTACTAAAGATACCCAGGGATCTTTAATGACACTCAGGACTTTAATTCTATGTCTCATCTGAAGGATGGTATCATTTTTACAGCACATTGTCCCTGCCAAAGCTCTGGGGCATTGGTAGGTGCCCCTAATTGGCATCAACCGGTCTGCCATTCAAGTACTGGCTGGACGTTTAGCTTCAGGTGGATGACCTGTTTTGAAGTGCAGATGTTATGGCTGCTGGCATCACAGTAAATCCCACTCATTAGATATAGAAGTATGCCAACTTTGCCAGTCCATTTGACCCAGTTACCCACGTTGAACAGGCAAACTACACTGCAATTACAATATTTTTTGTCAAAACTATGAAAATTAGGGTGGCTCCATTCCATTTAACCATTTTCAGTGCCCTTTAAACTTCACAGTAAATCCCATTCATTAGATGTGGGAGTGTGCCAACTTTGCCAGTCAATCTGACCCAAGTAATCCATGTTGGGCTGAGGGGTGGAGATTATACTGTAATTTAAAAAGGCATCCGCTTTTGTCCAAAATTATGAAAATGAAGGTGACTCAATGCTATTTCACCATCTACAGTGCCCTTTAAACTTCATTGAAAATCCTATTCATTAGAAATGGGAGAGTGACAACTTTGCCAGTCAATCTGACCCAAGTAACCCATGTTGGGCTGCATGGGGGACTATACTGTAATTTAAGAAGGCATCCTCTTTTGTCCAAAATTATGACAATTAGGGTGACTCAATGCCATTTAACCATCTACATTGCCCTTTAAACTTCATAGAAAATCCCATTCATTAGAAATGGGAGAGTGCCATCTTTGCAAGTCCACTTGACCCAGTTACCCACATTGAGCCTGGCAAAACTACAATTCAATTTACAAAAAGAAAAAAAAAGCATCTGTCTTTTCTCGAAACTATGAAAATTAGGTTGGCGCAATGCCATTTAACTGTCCACAGTGCCCTTTAAAGTTCACAGAAAATCCCATTTGTGAGACATTACGACGTGCCAACTTGGCCAGTCCATTTGACCCAGTTACCCACATTGGGCCACTACACTGCAGTTTTAAAAAGGCTTTTCTCAAAACTGAAAGAATCAAGGTGGCTGAATGCTCTTTAATGTTTTATGGTGCCTTTTCAACTTGACAGTAGACCCCATTCATGAGATGTGCCAACTTGGCCAGTCCGTTTGACCCAGTTACCCACATTGGGCCACTACACTGCAGTTTTAAAAAGGCTTTTCTCAAAACTGTAAAAATCAAAGTGGCTGAATGGTATTTAATGTTGTACGGTGCCTTTTCAACTTGACAGTAAACCCCATTCATGAGATGTGCCAACTTGGCGAGTCCATTTGACCCAGTTACCCATAACTGGGCAGGGCAAAACTACACTCCAGTTTTAAAAAGGCTTTTCTCAAAACTGTAAAAAATTAAGGTGGCTGAATGCTATTTAATGTTGTACGGTGTGCCTTTTCAACTTGACAGTAAACCCCATTCATGAGATGTGCCAACTTTGCCAGTCAATCCAGCCCAAGCGTCCATATTGTAAAGGGGAAACTGCAGTTTAACAAAGCCATCTGTCTTGTTGTTCACATTGAATAAGTAACTAGACTGCACAAGCTATGTGACAAAGTAGCCAGCGTGACCTGAAGGGGGCGCACTAGCACCACCAACCCCAGACACTCAGCCCTGGGTTCAAATCCAGCTCTTTTATTTAATAACATTGTGTGCCTTTGACAGGCTTCTTGTGACTGTGCCATTAAAGAGCTCCCTGGAAACACCCCAGTACGGCAGTTCCTTTATTTCTTCTTCTATTCCTTCCATCCTCCTCTTGCACTCCTCCCTGGGAAGTTTTCTTCATTTCCTCTCCTGACTCCACTCCGTGGGTGACAATGTGGGTGTCATTTTTAAGGACTCGCCCTGATAGTACTCCATGTGTTGTCTGTGTGAAGCACATCCGGGTCAAGCGAGACCACAACGGTCCTTGTGGAGTCAAATTTTCAACAGTTCCCCCTGACAGAATCCAACAGGGCAGCCCCATGGGACCACAACTCCCCATACTTGGGGCACACCAGACGGGATGTATGGGAGGACATTCTTCTCATAGCAGGTGTGTCTCCAGCAGGGGGCGCTCGCTCCCTGGGATTGTGTTCTTTATTGAGGCTGGACAGACTCGAGACACACACATGACTTTAGTAACCATGGCAGAAATAATCAGACGAGGGCAATATGGTACAAAAAGAGATCTGTGTATTTAACTTGCTTTAAAATGTAGCTTCCGCCCCTAAAATATAATTGATAATTTATATGCACGTACTGTGGACCTCTAAGGTGGGCAACGCCACCCCAACCTGGCACAGACAGGCACAGAGGCACAACTGCAAAACACACGGGGCATTTATTTCTTCCTTCCTTGTGGGAAACGTCTTCCCCGTCTCCCACAAGCACAACACAATTCTTTTCTTTTCTTCTTCTTTTTACTTTTTCTTTTTCTCCTCCACTCCTCCAAGCTTCGTCCTCCTCCTCCTCTCGACTCTGGCTCCCGGATTTGTGGTTGCTGGCCCCTTTTATAACGCCTCTGGAAGTGCTTCAGGTGCTTGATGAGTGTGGTGGAAAGAACTGCCCATGAGGGCCCGGCAGTTACTGCAGCACCCCCTGGTGGCGCCCACGGACCCCAACAGAGCTGCACCAAATTCCAAATCCCATGGAGCCCTGTTGGAGTCCTTGGCACCGCTGCAACCCAGGAGGGCTACCATCTACCGCTCCTGGGGAGGTAATGCTCTGGCTACGCTTGCTTAGAGTTGAGGCATCCCGGCCAGGCAAGGGCAATACATAGCCAGGCCGGAGAGAAGCTGACCAATGTTGCCCCCCTGCCCTGGCAGACCAGACTCCTACAGCTGTCAGCATTCCCACTGAAGAACTGAATGACGCCTGTACGTTCCATTGGATTCTCTCCGGCCTGGATATGAATGTATCAATAATTATATTTTGTATTTTGGCAAGCCAGGCCAGTTTTCGTACCATATTGCTCTCATCTGATTATTTCCACCATGGTTACTAAAGTCGTGTGTTTGTATCAATAAAGAACACAATCCCACGGGCGAGCGCCCCCTGCTGGAGACACACTGTCCTATCTTTCCAGCCTCTCAAGCCCATTTATTGTGTTCCTCCATGGTTAGTGGGACATCAGAACCCGGTGTAGCTGCTTCTGTTGCTGCTTTGTCCTTCCATGTCCACATTCTGATGTGTCAGGAGAACATCGCAGCTCCCTTCATGTCTTTCCTTTATAATGGCATGGCAGCAGGATCCATCCCAATCAAGGTGTCGGTCCGTCCATCAAACTGGCTACAAGTAGAAGTGAATAAGTAGCCAGCTGAATAAGGAGATCACGTCAGCTTTGTGTAGGCTGGTCCATCACTTTTCTTACAGAATATCGAGGTAGTGGCATGAGTGGCACAGCAGTTCGCCCCATTGCCTTACAGATCCATGGACGTCAGCTCCATTTTGGGCCCAGTCACTGCCTGTGGAGTATGAATGTTCTTCTCATGTCTGTATGAAAATTCTCCATATATTTTTGCTTCTTTCTGATATACAGAAGATGTGTAGGATGGATTAACTGACACAACAAATGAAACACTCAGATAGAAGAACAAGCCTTGGCCACTGACTTCACAGCTCCAGGGTCACGGGCGCTATATATATATATATAAACTGCTCAAAAAAATGAAAGGACCACTTTGAAAACACATCAGATCTCAATGGGAAAAAACACCCTGCTGGCTGTCTCTACTGCTATGGACTGATATGGTGATGCGTTAGGAACGAAAGGATGGCAGCCACATCATCTGATGGAAATGAAAACGATCAACCTACAGAGAGATGAATTCAAAGGCACCCCGAAAATCAAAAGGAAACAATGATGTGGCAGGCAGGCTCGTCCATTTGGCAGAAATTTCATTGCAGCATCTCCAAATCGTACTCAGTAGTTTGTATGGCCCTCATGTGCTTGTATGCATGAATATCAACGTCCTAATGAGACGACGGATGGTGTCCTAGGGGATCTCCTCCCAGATCTGGACCAGGGCATCACTGAGCTCCTGGACATTCTGAGGTGCAACCTGGCACCGTCGGATGG
This sequence comes from Polypterus senegalus, assembly GCF_016835505.1. NCBI lineage: Eukaryota > Metazoa > Chordata > Cladistia > Polypteriformes > Polypteridae > Polypterus > Polypterus senegalus. The sequence goes on along the minus strand of NC_053154.1, from coordinate 16,176,144 downwards.
ACCCAAACATAATGTCCCACCCAGAGGTGTTCTATTTGATTGAGGTCAGGCGAGTGAGCGTGGGGGGCAGTCAATGGCATCAATTCCTTCATCCTCCAGGAACTGCCTGCATACTCTCGCCACATGAGGCTGGGCATTGTTGTGCACCACGAGGAACCCAGGAACCACTGCAGCAGCACAGGATTTCATCCCAATACCTAATGGCAGTCAAGGTGCCGTTGTCTACCCTGTAGAAGTCTATATGTCCCTCTATGGATATGCCTCCCCAGACCATCACTGACCCACCACTAAACTGGTCATGATGAATGATGTTACAGGCAGTATAATGTTCTCCATGGCTTCTCCAGACCCTTTTACGTCTGTCACATGTGCTCAGGGTGAACCTGCAATCATCTTTGAAAAGCAAAAGGCGCCAGTGGTGGACCTGCCAATTGTTGTATTCTATGGCAAATGCCAATTTGAGCTCCACGGTGCCGGGCGGGCAGTGAGCGCAGGGCTCACTAGAGGATATCGGGCCCTCAGGCCAGCTTCATGAAGTCTGTTTCTGATTGTTTGGTCAGAGACATTCACACCAGTGGCCTGCCTACATGCTGGAGGTTATTTTGTAGGCTCTGGCAGCAATGTTCCCTCTAAGCTGAGTGTATGAGCGATCGCTCACACGAATTCAGAGCGTCACTCATACTTCCCGCACAATCGCTAATTCCGACGGCGTCGCTCGTACTTAACGCGAAAATTGGTGTTCATAAATTTTTGGCTTAAACAAAATGTCGCTCATAAACAATGTTTTTTGCTCACTATATGCTACTCCTTAGAGGGAACATTGTCTGGCAGTGTTCATCTTGTTCCTCTTTGCCCAAAGGAGCAGATACCAGTGGGTCCTACTGATGGATTAAGGACCTTCTACGAAGGGCCCTGTCCAGCTCTCCTATAGTAACTGCTTGTCTCCTGGAATCTCCTCCATGCCCTTGAGACTGTGCTGGGAGACACAGCAAACCTTCTGGGAATGGTACATATTGATGTGCCATCCTGGAGAACTTGGACTACCTGTGCCACCTCTGTAGGGTCCAGGTATTGCCGCACGTTACCAGTAGTGACACTGACCGTAGCCAAATGCAAAATGAGTGACAAAACAGATGAGAAGAGAAAAATGTCAGAGGCCTCCCTCCACCTGTGAAACCATTCATTCCTGTTTTGGGGGTCATCTCATTGTTGCCCCTCTAGTGCACCAAAGCAGCTGAAACTGATGAACAAGCTACTTAACTGACCAGATCAATAGCCCACAAGTTTTATTGACTTGATGCTACACTCGGATTAGAAAGGTTTACACCCATCACCTTCATGTCCTCTCTCACCACATCCATAAACATTCTCTTACCTGGCAGCTCTATCCTTAACATCCTTCTCCCAATTTACCCATCATCTCTCAATTCTTTGAGCAGTATATATATATATATATATATATATATTATTTTACTTTATTAATCCCAAAGGAAATTACTTGGTTTTTCACATACCCCTTGGGGTCGGAGCGCAGGGTCAGCCATTATACAGCGCCCCTGGAGCAATTGAAGGTTAAGGGCCTTGCTCAAAGACCCAGCAGAGTAGCTTCTGTTTTGGCAGTGACGGGGATTCGAACCAGCAACCTTCGGGATACCAGCGCAGATCCTTAGCCTCAGAGCCACCATATATATATATGGGATTTGAATGCTGGGATTTTTTCTCAGAAGAACATAAGAAATCTGACAAACTAGAGGAGACCATTCAGTCCATCAAGCTAATAGCTCCCCCAGATCTTTCTTAAAGGTCCTCAAGCTTTCTGCTTCATCTCCATGTCTTCAGATTCCCACAACTCTTTGCATAAAGAAATTCTTCCCAGCTTCAGTTCCAAATGCACTTCCAAAATTTTTTTGATGTCTCCTGGTCCTACGGCTCAAAGAAGGTTAATTCATGGATGTGAGTTTGCCCGGCGTGAATGACTGTTGGGATGTGTGTGTACCCTATGATGACCCTAGAAAGGTGGTCTCTTTACATGCGTCCCTTAATTGCATGCACTTATTGAAATCACAAAACAGGACACATTGCCACAATCGATATGAAGTCCTTAGTGCAGAAGGACCAGTTCGTCAAAACGGTGATAGAATTACAAAAAGGAACACTGCCACGTATGAGGATAAGAATTGGAACAGCAGAAAACATCTGAATCATGAACATCTGACAAGGTGACTTCATGGGTGTGCACGTCTATAAATACTAAAGTGACGCCGAAAGCCTATAAATACCCTCACAGTGGGCTAAGAGTTGCAAAGTACTTGGGTTATTTTTGTGTTGCTATTATTGGCATTACAAAGATAGGTGACTCAGTTTCTGCTCTTTACTGTTGCTTGAAGATCTTCTGGATTGATTAGGTGCTGCTACTGTCCAACGGTTAGGACCTCTGAATTTTGGGGGCTGCCCCAGGATGGCAATCTTCTGACAGAATGAATACTTATTCTTGTAAGGATTCAGACCCTTTGCTCATGTGTCTCCTGCTTGCTTTACTTCTACTTGAGATGTTTCTAGAACTTGATTGGAGTCCACCTGTAACAAACTGAACTGATTGGACATCATGTAGAAAGGCGCACACTTGTGTATTTGAGCTCCGTTGAGTCATCCAGTATGTCAGAACAAACACCAAGCTGTGATGTTTAAGGAACTCTCTGTAGACCTTCATGATTCATTTGTAAAGCTCTGAGGGTTCCCCAAAGCACAGTCACCTCAATAATTATGAAGTGGAAGAAGTTTGAAACCACCAGCTCTTCCTACAGTTGACCATTCAGCCAAACTGAGTAGCCAGGCAAGAAGGACATTGGCCAGGGAGGTGGCGAATAACTCAATGAACAGTCAACCAGAGCTTCAGAAGTCCTCTTAGTAGAATAGGAGAACCTGTCGGAAGGACAACCATCTCACCAGTTCTCCATCAGTCAGACGTCTGTGGTAGAGTGGCCACCACCTGCTTGTAGTGTGACAAACAGCATTTAAAGGACTCTGAGAAGGAAGCGATTCTGTTGTTTAATGAGACAAAAATTTAACTTTTTGGGTGGAACTGCAAGCACTTGTTGTTCTTCTTCTGGCTGCTCCCGTTAGGGGTCACCACAGCAGATCATCTTCTTCCATATCATCCTACCCTCTCCATCTTGTTCTGTTACACCCATCATCTGTATGTCCTCTCTCACCACATCCATAAACCTTCTCTTAGGCCTTCCTCTTTAACTCTTACCTGGCAGCTGTATCATTAGCACCCTTCTCCCAATATACCCAGCATGCATCTCTCCTCTGCACATGTCCAAACCAACACAATCTCATCTCTCTGACTTTTTCTCCCAACCGTCCAACCTGAGCTGACCCTCTAATGTCCTCATTTCTAAACCTGTCCATCCTCGTCTCACCCAATGTAAATCTTAACATCTTGAACTCTGCCACCTCCAACTCTGTCTCCTGCTTTCTAGTCAGCACCACTGTCTCCAGCCAATATAACATAGCTGGTCTCAAGGTGGAGATATGCTCTAGAGAGGAGAGGAATGAAGATCAGTAGGAACAAGACCATGTGTATGAATGAGAGGGAGGTCAGTGGAATGGTGAGGATGATGAATGTAGTAGAGTTAGTAAAGGTGGATGAGTTTAAATACTTGGGATCAACAGGAGAGAGTATTGGGAGTTGTGGAAGAGAGGTGAAAAAGAGAGTGCAGGCAGGGTGGAGTGGGTGGAGAAGAGTGTTGGAAGTGATTTGTGACAGACGGGTATCAGCGAGAGTGATAGGGAAGGTCTCCATTAAACCGCAGATATTCTGTCATCTTCTTCCTATTGATCTTCAACCTTCTGTCTTCCAAAGCCCTTCTCCATTCTTCCGACTCGAGGAGTGCCTGCCAAGCAAATAAATGTAAAGGAAAACTAGAAAGCCGTGCAATCCGAATGAAAGAAACCAAATCACCAGGGCAGCCCCCAGTGTTACCATTTGCTTGTGCTTTACATTTTTTGTGGGTTTATTATGTATTTATTTATGTTTTTACTGTAGATGCTAAATCAGATTCTGATCTTTAAAAGAATATTTTAGATATTTGTTTATTTTCACATCTTTTTACTGTGCTATTTTGCTTTACCTAAGGTGGCGCCATTCTTTTGAGCCGTTACCATGGTCACAGACTCGGGGTATACGATGAACGTTGCTGATTGGTCGATGGTATGAAAAGCCATCGCTATGCACCCTGATTGGATAAAGATTCTGGACTTGTGGTGAGTTCTTTGCTTTATGCTCATTTTGACTTTCCATGAAAACAGATTTCACGCTTTGTGTTTTCTCGACTAGGCTTTTTGATTTCTGATTGGACGTTACTAAAAGATAGGGCTGATTTTTGGTTGTAGACTTTCATGTGGTTTAAACTTCCAATCACAAATTAAGAATATCCATCCATCCATCCATTTTCTAACCCACTGAATCCGAATAGGGTCACGGGGGTCTGCTGGAGCCAAACCCAGCCAACACAGGGCACAAGGCAGGAACCAATCCTGGGCAGGGTGCCAACCCAAAATTAAGAATATTTCTGCTTTTATTTCTAAAAGCATCACAATCAGCTGCATCATTAGGTGGCAGCACCCCCTTTGGCTCAACCTTAAGGAGACAGGGAAGAAAACAAAGACAACTAGTACATATGCTTTTAACTTGGTACAAAACGAAAAAAAAAATATATAAATCACATATTTAAAATATTAAATAGAGTAGTAAAGACAAAAAATATAGTCGGGGAACCTAATTTAAGTGGCAGATGGTTTGCCAAAAATAATGAAGAGGATTTGCAATATAAATAATCAGCGGCTGCTCAGGTGCGTCTTTTCAGACACGAGTCCACCAAATGACTGCTCCCTGTATGACCTGGCACCAGAAGGTGCGGGGCTTCCTGCAGAAGTGATGCCACCGTTCCTTGAGCCTCCTTTCTTCCATTCTGAAGGCAAAAGAAAACAAGGTGTGAATGACAGCACCAGCCTGTGGCTTGGGGTGGTATTGCAATCCTTATATAAGCGCTGAAGACTCATGTTACAATGCATATAACACAGAAAGGACCTCACTAAAAACAGAATTAATAACACAGCATAGGTTCATAGAGTCAACATTAACACATGTACAGAGTACAGTGAAATTCTTACTTGTGTGTATTAATCAGCGTGCCACGCATCTCTACTCTCTGGCGCCATGATCAGTGAGTGTTGCTGTCTTAACTCAAAATTCTGTCTTCATTATCAGCAAAATAAAATCTCCAGGACAAAAAATAAAATGAAGAAAACGGCATAGACATTTGAACCAGAGATTGGTGACACATAACAGATACCCACTTTGTTGATTTGTCTTTTTTCTTTTCATCTTCATTTCAGAGTAACAGCCCTTGTGCCCAATGCTTGCTGGGATTGGCTTCGGCTTCCCCTCTGCCCTGCCTTGGCTTTGAAAATGGATGGATGAACGGATAGTGAATTGAGACCGCTACAGTGCTGTTTGACCCGGATATGTTCAGCCCACCATGTTTCAGTTAGGCCAGTGGTGGGCTGTCTCAGTCCTAGATTGCCACAGTGGGCTGCAGGTTTTTGTTCCAACCCCGTTGCTTAACATTAGAATTACCAGAGCTTACAAGAAAACTCGTAAATCCGGCGCACCTTAAATCCATTTGCACCTCTCCGTCAGCGTCTTTTGTCCTGTAAATGTGCCAGTTAAGACAAGCAGCAAGCAGTCGGCTATTCAATCCCCCATCCAGCTCATACCTTGATTGATTATCTGGGAGTGAACTGCTGAAGTTTTAGAGTGGAAATAATAGATCGTTATTTGGAACACATGCATTTCATGTGTGTTCCGCTTCTACAATAATCTGTGTAAACACATTGTTAAAACAGAAACTTTTTCATATTTTAGTAATAAATGGTACAAAATGTAGGCATAAACTATAGAATGTGTGAATCCTGAAGTCCAAAGATCAAATAAACACTTTCACAAAAGTTCAAGGATGATACAACAGCTTCTGTGGCGTAGTGGTAAGATTTGCTGACTTGTAATCGAGAGTCCCTGGTTTGATCCCCACTGCCTCCTATATCTGCTGTTTTCAGTAGTGAGCTGCTCTTATTGTTAATATTATACAGTGCACATATACTTTTGGTTTGCGTCTGTAACAGACCGTGTACATTTATAGTACTGTACTTGTAAAAGTTACCGTTTTTTTTTTCACATCACTTCATGATCACGATACATACTACCGCCCTATGGATCTGACGCTGTTAGTTTTTATTTGAAACTGGGAATAACTGGAGATGTGAGTGGTGTTTGGAAAAAAAAGAAAGAGACAAATATATGGGACATTGGGTATACATTTATGGTACTTGTAAAAGTTAGCTTTTTTCAGTTTTATTCTCTCAATCACAATCACACTCTAACACCCCACCGCCCCTGTGCCTCTCCTGATCTGACTCTAAGTAACAGCGGCAGCGTAAATTCACACCCGATCTGACGCTCTTCGTTTCCAAATAATATTGTATTAGTGCGATGATGTTTTCTGATTGGTACTATTCAGGTCATAAAATGATTTCTTCAGAATGTCACATATACCTATGTCTGCATTTTTTTTTTTTTTGACATCATAAACCATAAGGTGAGGTGCATGCTAATTCTGCGTGAGCTGGAACACTCAATAAAACTGAATAAAGATAAATCAAGTGACGGTGAGATACAAAGAAAGCAGATTCACCAGCGTTTGTGTGTCTGCTTTTATCCCTCCAGATCAGAGAATGTCCAGTTTCATTGCCTCCAAACACTACTCACATCTCCAGTTATTCCCAGTTTCAAATAAAAGCGAACAGCGGCAGATCCATCGGGCGGTAGTATGTACTGTATCGTGATTGTGAGTGAGAGAATAAAAGTGAAAAAAAAGTAACTTTTACAAGTACAGTACGATAAATGTACATGGACTGTTACAGACGCAAACCAAATGTATGTGTGTACTGTATAATATTAACAATAAGAGCAGGCACTACTGAAAATGGCAAATATAGGAGGCAGTCAAGATCGAACCAGGGACTCTTGATTACAAGTCAGCAAATCTTACCACTACGCCACAGAAGCTGTTGTGCTATCCATGAACATTTTGTGAAAGTGTTTATTTGATCTTTGGACTTTAGGCTATACACATTCTATAGTTTATGCCTACATTTTGTAACATTTATTACTAAAATATGAAAAAGTTTCTGTTTTAAAAATGTGTTTACACAGATTATTGTAGAAACGGAACACAAATGAAATGCATGTACAGTAATCCCTCGCTATATCGCGCTTTGACTTTCGCAGTTTCGCTCTATCGCAGATTTTATATGAAAGCATATCTAAATATATAACGTGGATTTTTCGCTGCTTCGCGGGTTCTGCGGACAATGGGTCTTTTTACTTCCTGTACATGCTTCCTCAGTTGGTTTGCCCAGTTGATTTCATACAAGGGACGCTATTGGCGGATGACTGAGAAGTTAACCAATCAGAGCACGCAGTTAAGTTCCTGCGTGCTGAATGCAGTGTTAACCAGGAAGTCTCGACTCGCTCATTCAGCATCAACGTGTTTCGCTGTGTAAAGAGTTGTGCTCTTTTGTGTTTATCTTTGTGCATAGTCAAGCCCTTCATTATGGCTCCAAAACGATCTGCTACTGCTTCAGGGGCCGTGCCCAAGCGCAAACGGAAGATGTTAATGATTGCCGAAAAGATAAACATTTTGGATTTGTTGAAGGCTACGATTCTTTTTATTTAAAAAGTAAGAAAGGAATATAAGATCTACGGCCGCAGTGTCCTTTTAACCAGGGTGCAAAACGAGATTTTCGTGGATGTAATAAGGCAGTAGTCTGGATGGAATCTGCTTTAGGGATTTGGATTGAAGAAGAACAACGGCAGTGCTACACAATCGCCTGAAGTGGCTCCTTTAAGGGCTGTAACGCTCTCCTTTGTTGTGCAGTAAAATAAAACTCATTGTTATCGGACAAGTCATCGTGCCATTGTTGGTGAGTAACCATAATTAATTTTCTACTTACAGTACTTAGTACATGTAAGTACGTTTAGTGTCACTGTACACACACATTTACTGTATACTATTTTTGTTGCATTGTACGTATTTATTGCTGGTGGCATGTCTATCATAATGGCTGTAACATATGTGATATCGGAGACACTCAATATCTTTAAAATAATATTTAGGTTTTACTGTATATAAACAGTGTATTTATATACATAATTTCAATGAATCTTACCTAATATCTAAGAGAATACAAAGGGATTATGCTGTATAACTCTGCTGGCAATATTTATAATTAGTGTGGGAGAGTTTATAAGGGCTTAAAATATATAAAAATAACCATACAAACATATGGTTTCTACTTCGCGGATTTTCACCTATGGCGGGGGGGTCTGGAACGATTACTGTATTCCAAATAACGATCTATTATTTCCACTCTAAAATTCCAGCAGTTCACTCCCAGATAATCAAACAAGGCACGAGCTGGGAGAACTTAGTGAACGTTCTGCAACGGTGGGGGATTGAATAACTGGCTGCTTGCTGTTTGTCTTAATCGGCACATTTACAAGACAAAGGCGCTGACAGAGAGGTGCGAATGGATTTAAGGTGGGCCGGATTTACAAGTTTTGGCTCTGGTAATTCTAGTGTTAATTAGAAATCAATCCTTGCTGATAATTTAACTTCATGGCTTCTTAATGTTTTAACTCTGCCATGTCAGGTCATTCTCATACTCTAGATTTTGTTTTTTTCCTTCCTAAGGATATCATCCAAATAAAGGGATGGACAAATAGTTCTTAGTCCTTCACTTTTTTCTCTCCACTTTTTAATTAAAGCAAATTGTGCACAATAAATACACACGAGTGTAAATGGAAACAAGCTACATGGAGAAATGCTGGCTTCTTTTGTCATTTGCATTTTATTGCCAATAAGGAGCCATTAAAACCCGAGAATATGGCTGTTTAAGACTAAAATAAGCAATAAGGGTTCCAAATCTTAATGAACGAGACCACTAAGGGGAAACAGAAGTGTCACTTGAGCAGTAAGTGCTTCTTATTAAGCATTTCTCCAAGACCCCTCATTGCATAAACGGGTTAGGAAGATGTATAGATGTATGGTTCCTGGGTTAATTGTAGTGTAGTGTGTGTGTGTGTGTGTGTGTGTTTCCGATGGTAGACTTTGATTGGGGTTGTCCAGGGATTGTTCCTGCCTTGTGCACTTTACTTGCTGGGATAGGCTCCAGCTACCACAACACCCTTCATTTAAAAGCGGGTTAGGAAGATGGATAGATGGTGTCACACACGTGCAAGTAGGAGGCAGCTAAAGGGCCTGAGTAATTGCAATAAAACATCTGACCAGGGGCGGCGGAGTGCGTTGACTGTATTTCTCAGTTTCCTACAGTCCTTTCCCGGGAAATCCTGCAAAGTTCCGGTGCCTCAGATGTCATCACTCCCGGTGCCGGTCCCTTTGCTGATATCACTTCCAGACCAGAAGACATCACTTCCAATTCCGGCCCTTTTGATGACATCACTTCTCTTACGGGCCTTTAAAGCCTCCATCTTTGTCTGTAATGATCATCCTAGCCATGATGCTGCGACGTCTGTTGCAGGCTGAATTCACTTCCCAAATACTTCCTGTTTATTTACATGCCATCACATACTGTATATATATATATATATATATATATATTCACTATTACAGCTCCTTATCTCGGATCTTCTAGTTCTATCATTCTTACTGTTGATTTTATCCCCTGAGTTTATGTTAGAGAGGTTACGAACTTTCCAGCGTAGTTTCCACCTTGTGGAACTCCTTTTTTCTTTTCTTGCTATGACTCATCCTCGCTGGTTATTTTAAAAAGAGGCAGCTAAGGACACCTTGGGTTTTCCAAAGCTACAACCAGCAGTCTTGTTATTTATTTATTTATGTATTTTCTCTCTCTCACTCTCACTCTCCTGCTCTGATTCTTCTGCCGTTGTTCATGTTTGAGAGTCACCTTGTTAACACTTTAATTCGCTAATTCCCCATGCACATGCATTCATCCACTTGAGGGAGAAACCTGCTGCTGGCCTGCAGGGGGCAGGCTGCAGACAATGAGCCTGTATGATCTGTCGTGTCCTTTACTGAGCATGTGCATACTACTGGGGCTTGGGGGGAGTGGCTTCATGTTTTTTTTGTTTTTATGTTGTTGCTCTGACTATTTAACGGTAAACTGGTGCAAAGATTGCTTTTCATTATTTAAGAGTAAATTAAAATCCTGCCAATCAGGGAGGAGTTCTGCTCGAGCAACCGTGAAATTTAAGATCTCCCGAGAGAATTGAAAATGATGAAAGTTTTGCCACCACACCTTTTTGTTTTTCTCGAGGGTGCATTGGTTGTTTCCATGTTGATATTTCCCAGAGTTCCCTGGGGCTGCTCGATGCATGACGTTATCGGAATGACTTTTGTCAGACATGTGCGCATGGGAGGCAGCTAAAAAGGCCTTGAATGAGTGTAATTTCATGCCAAATCAGGGGGTGGCTTTTTGCACTAACTCTCTATGTCACTTCTCTGCAGGCCAGTTGCGAGAAATTCTGCTCGGCCCTGATGGTTCTGGCCTCAATGAGGTCATAGATAGATAGATAGATACTTTATTAATCCCCAAGGGGAAATTCACATACTCCAGCAGAAGCATACTGATAAAAAAACAATATTAATTAAAGAGCAATAAAAAAAGCAGTGCAAGTTAAAAAATGCAAGGTGGAGAATGCAAGGCAGGTATAACAGACAATAACTTTGTATAATGTTAACGTTTACCCCCCCGAGTGGAATTGAAGAGTCGCATAGTGTGGGGTCTCCTCAGTCTGTCAGTGGCGCAGGACGGTGACAGCAGTCTGTCGCAGAAGCTGCTCCTCTGTCTGGAGATGATCCTGTTCAGTGGATTCTCCATGATTGACAGGAGCCTGCTCAGTGCCCGTCGCTCCGCCACGGATGTCAAACTGTCCAGCTCTGTGCCTACAATAGAGCCTGCCTTCCTCACCAGTTTGTACAGGCGTGAGGCGTCCTTCTTCTTTATGCTGCCTCCCCAGCACACCACCGCGTAGAAGAGGGCGCTCACCACAACCGTCTGATAGAACATCTGCAGCATCTTATTGCAGATGTTGAAGGACGCCAGCCTTCTAATGAAGTATAGTCTGTTCTGTCCTCTCTTACACAGAGCATCAGTATTGGCAGTCCAGTCCAGTTTATCATGCAGCTGCACTCCCAGGTATTTATAGGTCTGCACCCTCTGCACAGTCACCTCTGATGATCACGGGGTCCATGAGGGGCCTGGGCCTCCTAAACCAGCTCATTGGTTTTGCTGGTGTTCAGGTGTAGGTGGTTTGAGTCGCACCATTTAACAAAGACCTTGATTAGGTTCCTATACTCCACCTCCTGCCCACTCCTGATGCAGCCCATGATAGGAGTGTCGTCAGTGAACTTTTGCACGTGGCAGGACTCCGAGTTGTATTGGAAGTCTGATGTATGTTGGCCGAACAGGACTGGAGAAAGTACAGTTCCCTGCGGCGCTCCTGTGCTACTGACCACAATGTCAGACCTGCAGTTCCCGAGACGCACATTTTGAGGTCTGTCTGTAAGATAGTCCAGGATGCCACCAGGTATGAATCTGCTCCCATCTCTGTCAGCTTGTCCCTAAGGAGCAGAGGTTGGATTGTGTTGAAGGCGCTAGAGAAGTCCAGAAACATAATTCTTACTGCACCACTGCCTCTGTTCAAGTGGGAGAAGGATCGGTTAAGTATATAGATGATGGCATCCTCCGCTCCCACCTTCTCCTAATATGTGAACTGCAGAGGGTTGAGGGCGTGGCGGACCTGTGGCCTCAGGTGGTGAAGCAGCAGCCACTCCATGGTCTTCCTCACATGTGACGTCAGAGCGACAGGCCGGAAGTCATTCAGCTCACTAGGACTTGATACCTTTGGGACTGGGGTGATGCAAGATGTTTTCCAAAGCCTCGGGACTCTCACCTGTTCCAGGCTCAGGTTGAAGATGCTCTGTAGACGACTCCCCAGCTCCAACGCACAGACCTTCAGCAGTCGTGGTGATACTCCATCTGGACCTACTGCTTTGCTCTCCTCAGCTCTTTGCTTACTTGTGTTGCTGTAATTGTGAGTGGGGATGTCTCTCCTATGGTGGTATTAGCAGAAGGATGGGTGGAGGGTGCAGTACTCTGAGGTGAGAGTGGGTTAGGGTGGTCAAACCTGTTAAAGAAGTTGTTCATCTGGTTTGCTCTCTCCACGTCTCTTCGATGGTGGCACCCTGCTTTGAGCTGCAGCCAGTGATGATCTTCATCCCATCCCACACTTCCTTCATGCTGTTGTTCTGCAACTTCTGCTCCAGCTTTCTCCTGTACTGCTCCTTCGCCGCCCTGAGCTGGACTCGGAGTTCCTTCTGCACGCCTTGAGCTCATGCTGATCACCGCCTTTAAAAGCCCTTTTCTTCTGGTTCAAAAGGCCGGTTTCTGCCCCCCACTGATGATGTCACTTCCGGGCCTAGGCTCAATGACATCACTTCCGGTTCTGTCCATATTCCTCCGCTCTCCCTTAAAGCCGCCATCTTTGTGACCAAAAAATCAGTTCAGTTGTGGATTCCAACCTGTGTACCTTGAATTTATCCATTTTGCAGCCAGGAACAATACGTGGGTGGCTGCCCCAAACCTTTTCTGTGAGACTCTTTGTTGCACTTCTGACACTGTGTACAGGTTAACACAAACACTTCTGCACTTTCCGAGTCTGGATAAAAACATACAAATTATTGGCAGTCTTTTTCTTTAGGGTGTTTCTGGTTTAACGCCAATGTGGCATAGTGTTTAAGGCTTTGGACCTCAAGTGTTGAGTTTGTGGGTTCAAATCACACTACCTGCCTGTGTGTCAACTGGAAAAACAGAAGCTGTCCCTCAAGTTGTGACTCACATAATTAAGGTGTCAAATAAATATGTGTAAATTGCAGTTTAGCGATTTTTGATTAGTTCCTTGGTTTTAAGAAAGACGGGCTCGATTTCTGGTTATCGATCTTGGCGCATCTCTTCTTGTTCTTTTACTAAAAATGTCTTATGGTCTCTTCAAGTCTTTACACCTTGGGCGTTTGGATGGCCAAATGACCACCAGGAGTCATGGCTAATTTGATCGATCCATTCAAAATTGAGGCTGTGTGGATGGTGTGAGTCTTCAAAAAGGCAAAATAGACGTGAGGCTCCAAAAATAGGCCAAGAAGCTCTATCCAGCAGGGGGCGTTAGCTCTCTTGTTGGAATAAGTTCTTTTGTGATTGTGGCGTGTTACATAATCTGAGACTACATAGATATGATATTAAAAGGCGATACCCCTCTCTTAGTGGTACAGCGGTAAGAAATCACATAGGAGAAATAACTTAGCTTTATTTAATGACGGATTACACGGCATAACAGATGAGGGAGCCATGACAAGACCCGGGAGTGGGACCCAATGTGTAGAATCTGCCATTTTCGTTGCTGCATTGGAAGGATTTTCCGGCTCGGACAATGGTATATCCCAACCTCGTCTCCACTTGTATCCCGAAAAGGGGCACTGGCTCCCTTGTTGGAATAAAATCTTTCGTAATTGCAGCATGTTACATCACCCGAAACTACATAGATATGATATTAAAAGATGACACCCCTCCCATAGTGATACGGCGGTAAGAAATCACATAGGAGAAATAACTTTGTTTTATTCAATGATGGATTACGTGGCATAACAGATGAGGAAGCCATGACAAGACCTTTGGGAGTGGGGGCCCGATGTGTAGAGTCTGCCATCTTCGTCGCTGAGTTGGAAAGATTTTTAGGTTCGGATGACAGTATCTCCCATCCGTTCGTCAGCTTCAAAGGTATGCCGGGCGATGTTCCAAGGCTTTATACTCTTTCTCCATATGCAGGCCCCCACTTAGGTGAATCATGCCATTCCAAACAAGGCAAAGAGAGAATCCAATGTCATGCTGACTCTGACACACAGACATAGTGCACATTGCCCATTTCGCAGTTGTCCTTAACTTGTCTTGACTTTAAATGCTCGCCTAGCAGTTCTAAATGCTGGACCCCTGTACTAAATCTGGCTTTGTGTTAGCTATACATGTGAGAAGAAAAGAAAAGCAGATTTAAAATATTTGTACAGAGCACAGTGCAATATAAAATTTATGTTCTGATTACAGAAGCAGACCAGGATCTTCACTAATCTGCCCAGAGGAAACTCACCTAAACTCAGTGAATCTCTAACGGGTAGTATTTGGACACAAAATGTCCACAAACATATCAGAAAGTCTCAGAAGAGGGAGAATGACTGCCAACCCCTGGCTTGTCAACAGAAAAAGCAACCAGAGATCTTAACGAACTGAAGATTTATTGGTTCAAAAAAGAAAAACACCAGAAAATTCTCACCACAGCAATGTGGTGTCCAAAAAGGCAATCCCCAGCGACCAAGTCAAGAAAAGACCAGGAGATGATAACACATGACAGGAAACGTAGTGAGAGCCTGGCCAGCTCGAAACAAGGAGAACCAAAAGAAACACAAGTGAACACGGAACAGGCGCTGCCAGAGAGGAGATCATAACCCAAAACGAAACGTAGCACATGGCCTACTTGAACTGCAGGCTAACAATTTTTAAACTTTATTCTACTGAGGGATACCAACATATTTAGAGCGTATCTACCCCTTATGTCATAAATTCACTGGTTGCAGGCATGTGTTAACTAAAAAAAAATAATGAAAACAGAAATAAAAAATAAACTTTGAGAAAACAAACAACAGTTGAAAACTTCCAAAAATCATTTTCGCCGGATAAAAAAAATTAACAAAACCCACATATTAAAACCTGTAGTTACTAAACTAATACACGAACTGTAGGTAGAAGTGACAGGGTAAGATTTAAAAAACAAAACTAGAAAATCCAGACAGAAAGCAATTTGTACATATAGAAACACCGTAACAAACAAAATGACACCCTGCTCCTGAGCCTTCTCACCTGACATAAACAGCTAAAAGGATTTGTGACATCAGTTTGACTCCACCCACAAGGAACAGAGGGACAGTAAAAAAAAAAAGGCAGTATACATCGATAGAACATGAGCTGATTACAGTGCACGGCTGCACCCACCACACGATGAGCCATTCAGATTGGCACCCGAGTGCAGCCATGCAATGGGTGACATCTCAGCACCACACTGGGACAGTGTGATGAGTGCCAATCCTGCCACCAACCCCCAAGTTTTACCTGTAAGGTGGAGGACCTTCTATGCAAAAATATGACCGAAGAATGATAAAAATAACAATAAAATACAGTACATAGAAATGTTAATACATTAATAGTTTGTTTGTTTTGTATGTCATTACCTTTTGTATGTTATCACCTTTTTTTGCTGTGTTTGTAAGTAGTTATATATATTTGTTGCTTAATATATTGAATTTATTTTGATATTTTTCTAATGTGTATTGTTAATATTCAGATAATAATAATAATAATAATAATAATAATAATAATAAGAAGAAGAAGAAGAAGAAGAAGAAGAAGAAGAAGAAGAATTGTTTACATTTATATAGCACTTTTCAGGCCGGACAGACAGACACACTTCCACGCGTTGATGTTTATATTTAAGATATTCAGTAATTTGCTGGCCCTGATATTCAATCGGTCATCTTTATGGACACACTTTAATCATAGTATGCTGTTATTCTGATCAACTAACCGCGAATGTAGATATAGTTAATGAAAACGATTTTAAAATACACTAAAAATAAAATGTAAATGATTCTGGTTCTCCCTGTGTCTGTGTGGGTTTCCTCCAGGTGCTCTGGTTTCCTCCCACAGTCCAAAGACATGCAGGTTAGGTGCATTGGTGATCCT
Source organism: Polypterus senegalus (assembly GCF_016835505.1). Classification (NCBI taxonomy): domain Eukaryota; kingdom Metazoa; phylum Chordata; class Cladistia; order Polypteriformes; family Polypteridae; genus Polypterus; species Polypterus senegalus. The sequence goes on along the minus strand of NC_053154.1, from coordinate 16,160,196 downwards.
AAATAGTCCTGTGTGGGTGTGTGTGTGCCCTGTGGTGGGCTGGCGCCCTGCCCGGGGTTTGTTTCCTACCCATGCGCCCTGTGTTGGCTGGGATTGGCTCCAGCAGACCCCCGTGACCCTGTAGTTAGGATATAGCGGGTTGGATAATGGATGGATGGATGGATGATTCAGGTTAGCCGCAGATGTGTTGTTAAATTTGAATACAGTGGGGCCTCGGTTTACAAGCATAATTCGTTCCTAAAACGTGCTTGTAATCCAAAGCACTCGTATATCAAAGCGAAGTTCCCCATAAGAAATAATAGAAACTCAGGTGATTTGTTCCACACCCCAAAAATGTTCATATAAAAATGATTAATCCAAAATATAAAGTAAAAATAGATAAAACAAATGAACCTGCACTTTACCTTTGAAAAGATTCATGGCTGGTGTGAGGAGACGAGAGAGAGGAGGGTTATTGTGTAGGACGACTTTCACTCTAACTAGCGCAATCCCTGCTATCTGTTGGCTCACTGGAATCTTTTCTTTTTTTTTTGCGACTTTCAACAAGGATCCTCTCCAATGACAGTTGCTTTTGCCTCCCTTTGAGGATTTCGTGGAAATGTGACATTGCACTGTCGTTAAACAGAGTCATCGCTTGCACTGCTACTGCCTTATTCGAGTGGTGCTTTTCGACAAAATGTTGCACTCTTTCCCACATTTTCCACATCTCCCTAATCTAGTACCGTTACTAAAGAACAGTCACTACACTTGGACACAAAATAAAAAAATGCTTTATGCACACACCCACACACCCACACACACGTGGTCACAATGCTATAGTAAACAGGATACGTTCAATAACCATACGAGTGAGGCACACTGACTGAGACCAAGCATGGGAGATGGTTACCCACAATCCCGAGAGAGAGAGAGAAGAACCATCGGCAGACAAAGCGTATACGTACTACTTGTATTGCAAGACCTCGCTCGTTTATCAAGTTAAAATTTATTAAAAATTTTTGCTTGTCTTGCAAAACATTCCCAGACCAAGTTACTCGCAATCCAACGTTTTACTGTATTTAAATAGCATAGGTAAAACATCCAATCACATTTCATTAACTCTGTATTACAACATTACATTTTTTTTTATTGGTAAAAAAATGAATCAAGAATATTTTGGCCTAAAAGGCAATTTCTGATCCCACTCTATTTCATTATATCATTTTCTGGCCCGGTCCTTTTGTGAAAGATTCAAGAGCATAGGTCTGTTGTGAGAGCTCATCTTTACTGATAAATATGATTTTCAGTAATTGGCTGGGATTGGCTCCAGCAGATCCCCGTGATCCTGTAGTTAGGATATAGCGGGTTGGATAATGGATGGATGGATGGATTATATATATTGACTTGACAACAAGAAGAGTCGGGTCTCTGTTGAGAAACATTACAGCTTTATGGATTTACAAGAGTAAGGAATCGATATTGCAAGACTGGCAGAACAGTGGCAATCCGGACCGAAGACGAAAAAGAACAGGGAAGGATGAAGACGTAAAGGAACAGTACATGATGTCACAAACTTGACATAGAAAGTTTTGGGGCAGTACCCGTGTAACTGGTATCCTGGCTGCAAAGTCGTAAAATTGTATACAGCACTGATGTGCACAAAACCGAGTCCAAAACAGAACTGAGGGAACAGGGAAAAGGTGGAGGCTTTTAAAGGGGAAGACAGGAAGTGAGATCAAAGGGGTGGGGCTCAGGAAGGTCTTCAGCCATAGGTTCGAGCCCGGACGTGACATCACAGGGGCCGGTGCCGGCATGGACTCCTTGCATAGGCTCGGTCCCGGAAGTGATGTCAAGAGGGCCAGGGGGAATCTCCCGTGAGTGGTCTGAAGGAAAGGGAAAAAAAGAGTCAGTGCACTCTGCCACATCCTGGTCTGACTCAGAACTGCCCTTACTCAAGCCCTTTAGTTGCCTCCCATGCACACGTGTGTGACAATGAATATCTGAACAGTTATGTATTTATTATAGATGTATCCGCTATATTCTTCACTATTTTAATTAATGTTTTATTGCGTTTGACTAGGCCAGTAGGTGGGGTAACTGAACGGTCAACTTTCAGGACTGACATGTTGTAACTCCTACTGAGAGCATGTGGCGATCTCGTACAGAGTCGAGTGTATATTGATTATATTGAGTAAGTCTTTGTCCTTGTTAATCGTTAGCTTTTAGCACTCTTAGAAAGTATCATATTTAAATCCTCTTGACCTGTGACTCTGTCCTGCTGCTACTTTAGCACAAGTATGGATAAGAGCACCAGTAGAATGTAGTGTCGCAGAATTCCGACTCTAAGGGTCCAGTTTATCATTAACTAGCAAGGACATGAGTGATGGAACTAATCAGACACTTCAGTAATTGATAAAATGCGTTTAAGAAGCGTTACCACCATCTGTAAGTCAGCCATATCTTTCCATGTACCGAGTGATTCCACATACGTTTCAATAAACTCTTGAACAAACATTAACACTATTCATGGACTTTGTGAACATACTCTTAGTAAGTACGACATCGCTCGATTACTCGAACATTAGCTAGAAAAGTAAAAGTAAATCGTAAACGAAAGTTACCAGCACACTTTAAACGTCACGCTACAAAATGGCTGTCACGTAATTGTCATATTTATGCTGTCAAATCATCTTCTTTTTTCAAATCTCTCTATTATAAAAGGAAATTCTGAGACGTGATAATTTCAAGTCCCACAAGACAAGACTTTGGCCTTGAGATTTTTTCAAGTCCCTCCCTCCTCTCAACCATATTCAAACACGCACACGGTGCTCTCACCTCTCATTGGTGTGAATGCTTTTGACAGACACAGTTCCTGCTCTCTTAGCTCTTATAAATTTTTAAGTTTTCCTCACTTTAAGTTCCCAATAAATGAAGATATATTATGTCCAAATCTTATTGAAGAATTTCATCCTGAAGGGTTAATAACAGAAGAAATGAGTACACGGGTAATCCTAGCACCGAGAAACGATGAAGTCAAATGAATAAACGCAAAAAATGTTGATCGGTTACACGGCAAAATTGGTTAAATGCGTATCAATAGACTCTGCTGAAACAGTTGGTGGTGATGGTGCGGAAGATGAAAACATCAACTTACAATATCACAAAGAATATCTACAACTGTCAACACCGTCCTGTCTACCACTGGCCAAATTACTGTAGAAAGGAGGATGTATCCAAGAAAGGTAATGTAGTACATCTTCAGGGGACAACATTAGACACCAAAGGAGATCTTGATATGCCATTCGTATTAAAACGTTTACAGTTTCCCATTAGAATAACTTTTGCAAAGACAATTAACAAATCTCAGAGCCAAACATTAGAAAAAGTCAGTTTATTTATTAAAGAGAAAGAAACGAAATTCACTCACTGTAAGTTATACGTTGCGTTATCACGATGTAACTCCAAACACGGAATCAAAGTTCAATGTGTTATTGACAAAAATTTTATTCCAAAAATAGTTTTTACTGAAGTTTTACAGTAAAAATGTAAGTTTAAAATGTATTTGCGTGTTAATTTCAAATCCAAACAGAATGAAAGCGTATAACATAATGACTAACGAATTTTCTTTCGAATGATTACGTTTTACTATTTTTTACTATAGTTAATTACTCGCTGTAATGTAAAATAGTTAGTTCTATTATGCATAAGTAACAATTCCCTTGAAAATAACAATCTGTTTTAATTATACCTCCACTTCCCCATATGCGAGCGGCTGAACCCCAAAGAGGCTAGCGTGTAGTGCCCGCCCGGGAGTTGGCGACCAAAGCCAGCAGGGGGGCAGAGCCCCCAAGTTTACTAAAAGTCAAAAACTGAAATCTCTCCTTCATTCCTATAAGCATTCAGACCTTTAATTCAGTACTTTGTTTGACGTACCTTATTGGCAGCAAAAGGAAATCAAATGAATTGTGCTATATAAATAAATATTGTTGTTATTGTGTGGTGGCACAAACGTAAAAAAAAAAGAGAAAAAGCCAAAAAGTGAATGCAGAAAATATTCTGACCTCTTTATTGTGTTGCGGATTGAATTTTAAATGGAGAAATTTGCCAGTTTTGCCCATCAGTCTTACACTCAATAACCCATAAGGACAACGTGAAGACATCTTCTCAGAAAGGTTTACAAATGTAACCAATGCCTCAGGCTCACCTGGCGACTTTGAGCAATCATCTCAATGACCTGATCTCTAATGGTAAATATGCTGTCACACACGCGTGCTTAGCGGGCAGCCAAAGGGCCCAAATGAGCATGAAAATACAGACAACATGGGAGCGGAACAGAGTAGTGATCATTTACAGAAAACAGAAGAACAACAGCCGTACTCCACAATCTCCCTCGCGTTCCGGGTTCCTGCCAACTCAGTTCCGTTTTGTATTCGTCCAGTTTCCTGTTTGCTTCTCTATAAAACACCTCCAAAAACTCCATGTCTTTGTCAAATGTGTTCTTGTACTATTTATGTCCGGATTTCAAATCCAAACAACTGATTCTCAAAGCCAGACATTATACAGGGAAGTCCCCCAACTCTTGGTTGCTTTTCTTGTGTGTTTTTGTTGTTCACAATACATAATCCATCAATCCATAATCCATCCATTATCCATCCATCCATCCATTATCCAACCCGCTATATCCTAACTACAGGGTCACGGGAGTCTGCTGGAGTCAATCCCAGCCAACACAGGGCACAAGGCAGAAAACAAACTCCGGGCAGGGTGCCAACCCACAGCAGACAATACATAATCAAAAACTGGAAAACTTAATAAGAAGTTGTGATGGAAACCAGGGCAGCAGCGGCCCTAAACCCCAATACGAATACACCAAGAGTCCCGGGTTCAAATAAAGGATGGTTTATGAACCCAAATTCCTTCTTGCAATACCTCAAAGTAGCATAAGCACAGGTTTCTGTCTGTCTCTCTCTTCCCATAATAATCTCTTCTTCTCTTCTCCTTCACCACCGCACTGCCCTCCTCCAGTTGAGTGTTGCCTTCTTTCCTCCTAGCTCTGACTCGCCTGGTAAAGGACTCGAGAATACTTCTGGTGCCAGGGCGACTGCTCAATAGAAGTCATTTAGTATTGTAGGGAACACATCTCCCTGCAGTGGCCCCAGGGATCCCAGCAGGGCTGTGTTGCCGAACTACACTTCCCAGCATGCCCTTCTAGTTCCATACTGGGCACCGATGTCCAGGACTTCTGCCATCTAGCATCCTGTGGGGATAAAGAATCTCCAACCACGTCTTCTTCTGGTGGGCTGCCCGTCCAACCCCTCTGGCAGGTAGAGACGATGCAGTAGACCCAGAAATTATTCAGATGCCTTCACTTTTTTCACGTCTTGTTATGTTGCAGCTCGTCATATAATTATTTTAATTATTTTTTTACCCTGATCAAGCAGCACTCAATATTCCGGAATATACAGTTTTGGAATTTTTGCTAATTTATGAAAAATACAAAACCAAAATATCCCATTGACACAAAGATTCAGACCCTGTACTTTGGCTCAGGTGGACCCCATTCGATTGATCATCGCTGAGATGTTTGTACACCAGGATGGGAGTCCACCTGTGGTCACTTCATTGAATAGGACTGATTAGGAAAAGTGCACAGCTCTTTGTAGAAGGACCACCAGTTCAGCAGAAATGCAACTCCTGAGGACGAAGGAACTGCCTGACGAGCTTAGAGACGGAGTTGTGTCTGCAGCTCTGAATGTGCCCTACAGTAGAGCACGGTGGCCTTCACGATTCTTAAATCGAAAACATTTGGAATGACCCTGACTGTTCCTAAAGCAGGCTGCCAGGCCAAACTGGACCATGGTGGGAGAAGTGTCTTGGTAAGGGTGGTGATTAAGAACCTGATGGTCACTGTGGCTGAGTTCCAGAGAACCTGTGTGGAGATGGGAAGAACTTCTAGAAATGCAACCATCACTGCAGCACTCCATCAATCTGGGCTTAATGGCGGACAACACATGAAAGCCTGCTTGGAGTTTACAAAAAGTAAACCTAAAGAACTCTAAGACTTCAAGAAACAAGATTCTCTGGTCTGATGAAACCAATATGGAGGTATTGGGCCTCAACTCTAAGGCCAGGTTTATACTTCACGTGATGCGACGCATGCTCCAGCGGACACTCCTGCTACACAAGTGTTGTACTATTTATACTTGTGCACGTACTTTATGGAAATCTGGAGGAACCCACCAGGTGGCAGTGCGAGATATTATCACGGTGAGAACAGGTTCGGCTTCGCTGTGTTGTGAATTGCCTGGAACATCCATTAAATTCCAATGACACCTCACCGCAATATCTCTGAAAAGGATGTTTAATGATTAAATCCATCAATCCAGGGATTTGTCCATTCCAGCCAGCATTGGGCACGAGGCAGAAACAATCCCTGGATGGGGCATCAGCTCATCGCAAGGTGAATACAAGCACACACATACACTGGCGTCATTTTAGTGTCACCAAACCTGCATATCTTTGGAAGGAAACCCAGCAGGAAAACATGTAAACTCCAGGCAGGTAATATCAGCGACGTGACTCCCTGCAAGACAGCGGCGCTAACACTCCGCTACCGTGTCACCCCCATGTGTATAATTATTAACAGTATTCATTATTTAAACAAAATTACAGATTTATCTGTAAAATGTAACATCCATACTTTAATGCAATTCATCATGAAAGTGTTATCAAGTATAAATCTAAGGATTCTAAATGTGCAGAGAGCAAGAATATCATGAATGTAATGTGTTCTGTGCGGTGATCTATTGCTGGCGATCCGCTGCTGTCAGGACCGGAGGAAGCCCCAGGAAAAAAGACGGTACAGAAGATGGCATGTGAGACTTTTAAAATGTATCGTGTTATTACGATCGGGAATATGCGACGCTTGAATATATAAGCACCACGAATACATCTGTCGGCATTTTGCTTCACCACATCGAACCGTACATCAAACATCGAAGCACGCACATCGATCTCGTAGGATCCGCATAGAGGCTTTCGGTCACATGTAGATAATAAGCAGAGACTCTGACGTCACATTCCAACTTTTAGCACACTGCGCCCCCTGAATTTTTGCTGGTACTGCAACTCGCGTTAATTTCTGAGGACCTCCAAATGAATGCTGGGAATGCGTGGCAGCCATGATGCGGGTGTGTACGCGTTCTGAGCGTGAAGTAAAAAAGAGCCCTAAGTGTCACAATCGATAGGAAACCAAGGTACCGCTCACCACCGGTACAGTACCATTCAAATGGTGACACATGATGGTAGCGGCAGTGGAGTGAGAAAATGTCAGGGATGAGGAAGAGCCGGATGAAGCAAAGCACAGAGAAATCCCTGATGACAACCTGCTGTAGTGCGCTCAGGACATCACACTGGACCGATGCTTCAGTCGCCGAAACAGGAGAAAGCAGTGTGGCTTAGGGTCAACTCTTTGAATGTTCTTGAGTGGCCCACCCAAAGGCCAGACTCGCTGCTGGAAGAGGTGTTGGTGAGGCCAGCAGGAGGTGCTTACCTAATGTCCCGGTGCAGTGACGGGGACACTGTGCTGTTAAAATGCTACTGTCCTTCTGATGAGACATAAAACCAAACTCCTGGCTCTCTGTGATCATAAAAGATCCCTGGGCATCCTTGGTGAAGAGCAGAGTGTAATCCCAATGTCCAGGCTAAACTGCAAACCCCGTATAACTTAATGAAAATAAAGTGAGTGGCACAAACAGCATTAGGGAAAAGACAGAGGCGAGTCTAAGGGCTCGTTTATACTTCACACTCAGAACGCATACGTGCACACATCATGGCTGCCACGCGTTCCCAGTGTTCATTTAACGCGTCCTCTGAGCAGGTCTTCAGAAATTAACGCGATGCGTGTGCGAGTTGCAGTACCAGCAAAAAGTCGGGGTGGGGGGACGCAGTGTGATAAAAGTCGGAATGTGACATCAGAGTCTCTGTTTACTATCTGCATGTGACAGAAAGCCGCTATGTGGGTCCTACGGGATTGATGTGCGCGCTTCGATGTTTGATGAATGGATCGATGTGGTGTAAGAAAATGCCGACATACAGATGCATTTGTGGTGCTTTTATATTCAAGCGTGACATATTCCCGATCGTAATAACACGATACATTTTAAAAGTCTCACATACCATCTTCTGTGCCGTCTTTTTTTTTTCTGGGGCTTCTTCCTGACCTGACAGCAGCGGCAAACGGCAATAGATCACCGCACAGAACACATTTACACGTATGATATTCCAACGCTCTGCACATTTAGAATCCTTAGATTTATACTTGATATCACTTTCATAATGAAATGCATTAAAGTATGTATGTTACATTTTACAGATAAATCGTTAATTTCATTTAAATAATGAATACCGTTAATAATTACACACATGGGGGTGACACGGTAGCGGAGCAGGGAGTCACGTCACTGGTATTCCCTGCCTGGAGTTTACATGTTTTCCTGCACAGTGTGCTCCGGTTTCCTTCCAAAGATATGCAGATTTGGTGACACTAAAATGACACCAATGTATATGTGTGCTTGTATTCAGCTTGCGATGAGCTGATGCCCTGTCCAGGAATTGTTTCTGCCTCGTGCCCAGTGCTAGCAGGAATGGGCACATCCTTGGATTAATCATTCAACATCCTTTTCAGAGATATTGCGGTAAGGTGTCCTCAGAATGTAATGGGTGTTCCAGGCAATTCACAACACAGCGAAGCCGAACCTGTTCTCACCGTGATAACATCTCGCACTGCCACCTGGTGGAATCCTCCAGATTTACGTAAAGTACACACGCGAGTATAAACAGTAAAACGCTTGTGTAGCAGGAGCGCCTGCTGGAGCATGCGTCGTATCACGTGAAGTATAAACCTGGCCTAAGGGTGTACTCACACTGGCAATTCACTCCATGCCCAAGCACACTTGACCGCATGTAACACCCCCCAAAGTCTAGTTCGATTGACTAGTGTGATCATCTGTAATGTGCCCTGGCCCACTTGGAAGACGTGGGCCTGAGTAAAGTTCAGTATAATTCGGGGAACAGCGTGATCACTAAATGTGCCCGAGCATGAAAAACAGACATGACGTCAATGTTGGTCGTTCAATTCTCGTTTCCTTCAATGCCATTTGAGTTAAAGGCAGGTTCCTACCCTCACCTTACACTTGAATGTGAATTGTAGTTGGCAAGAAAAGCTGCAAATCCTCCCAGAACATCATTTGTTACTGTTGTGAAGCCTGGGGTTGCATACAGCCGCCCTAACCCCCCCAACACAGACAGGCAGGACACAAATTGCCACACAGTTTACAGTTTTTGTCAGCTCCCCACAGCACAGTCCCTTCTCCCTGCAGCCAGTCCTTCTGCCACCACTCCTCTTTCATGAGCTACGTCCTCTTCCTCCTGACCCATTGAGAAGGGGTTGACTGGCTCCTTTTATAGGAGGTGCCCAACGAGCTTCTTCCGGCAGCACTTCTGAATGTGGCAGAAGTGCTGCCAAATAGGGCCCTGCAAGCATCCAAGCTCCCCCTGGTGGTGGGCATAGGCCCCAGCAGGTTTGAGCTTCCATGTTCATAACCCATTGCCCTGTTAGAAGTCAAGGGGGCTGCCCTCTGCCAGTCTGAGGGAAAAATGATCTTGAAAATACTCTCTCCCCTGGTCTTTCGATGGTCAAGGTGTCCCAGCCGGGTAAGGTGCCAGGCTGTCTGCCACACCGTAAAAATCTTCTCGTTAAGTGCAGCACGCTGCACACTCAATAAATCTGTAAGAAGGCGGAGTGTTATCCTGCCCTCCACGACTCCAAAACAACCACAAAGAACAAGTCAAATCAGTTTGACGTGCATGCTGTCACTCCGTGTTCGGATCTTGTTTTGGTTTTCCACGAAGTCGCATAGTCATAATGAAAGCGGGCCCAGGCCCAGAGCATTAAGCACAGTGTGAGTGCAGGGCAGCAGAGGGGGGACAATCATGCTTGGGCACGGCACAGAACAAACATACCTAGTATGAGTACACCCTAAATGTTGACTGCCCAAGATGGCAGATCTTCCGTCTTTACGCACTTCTGGCAGGAAGAGGTGGGTCCAGTTGGACAAACAACGGAATTCATGTCATTTGGCGTTAAAGACGTCGATCTTCGAAGACGTTAGTACACAGCGCCAACCCGTGGAGCATAAGGGAATTACCATCACCAGAACCCTATGTGCACACGTGTGACACAACTCAATTGCAACTCCGAGGAGGAACATCCCAAATTTGCGTGACGTAAATTTACAACACATCAGGAGGAGGAGGCCCAAGACACCAGCAAAACCCCGGCACTTATCAGTCCCCACTTCCACCACGGCATCCGTCCATTTTCCTAACCCAGGTGGGCTAAATCATCGACCATGATTTACATTTACATTTTATTTCCTTAGTGGTCGTCTTTATCCAAAGCGACTTACAAAAGAGGTCAACCTAATCGAGTAAACATCAGTCTATGGGACTGTTTGGGAACAAGTGTCACAGGACCAGGGTACAAAAATTGATCCCGGCAAGTGGAGAGCTCAGAACAAAATACAAGTGAGTCACAATTCCTAGATTGCAAAGAACGAACTTGCTGACATTAGACAGAAACTCAAAGCGTCTTCAAAGGCTTCTTAGACACACTAAAGGAAGGTGGGCAGCTTGTTCCACCAGCTAGGAGCTACGCTCGATGAGAGCCTGCGCTGCACACTGCGTTAGAGGTGGCATCAGCAGGCGCCGCTGAGAGGTCGACAGGGAGATTTAGCCTGCTTCTGACCGCTTGCGTCACTCGGATATCGTTTAGTCCCCTGTACTGATTCAATTTTTAGGGGCCTATCCTAGGAATTAACCCTGGATGGGATTGGGACGCCAGCCCGTCTTAGTCCGCACTAAGACGAAGGCAGAAGAGAAGATGCAAAGAATACAACAGTCAGTGATGATTTGTCAGGCTGCCACATTGGCAAGCAAAACATCCTCGACACCGGAAAAATGCACGGAATTAACTTGGCACGAGTGACCAGTTGTGAATGAAAAAGCAGAATAATAAAAACGAGAGCCGTCCTTGGACGCAAGCGAGCGAAGGAAACACCACATCTGATAAGCCCGTTTCAAAACAGAAAATGACTCAATTCGACATGTTTGAATAGTCCCAAGGCTCCTTTCAGTCGGAACCAAAATATTTGCTATTTGGTGGATTTCATTTGTTTAATGTCCTGACATTAACCCCCCCACACACACACAATCCTTCTCCTATCTCTGCTATAAGCGTTCTAGGAAAATAAGGCTGCTTGTTTACTACAGAGGAGAGCGGCTAAGGGAGTGTTTGAATTTCAGGCTGGCACTGAAGCCCCCCCTCCGCTGCCCTCCCCTCCCCCCTCCTGTTTATTTTTCCATCTCTTGCCTAAATGATGTCAATGGGAGCCAGCTATGGTGCTATTTATAGCAGCTCCCCGCCCCACGTGATGCAGTGCCGGCTGCACAAGAATAACCTAAAGCCTGCATGAATAGAAGAGGCCCCCTGAATATTAATGAACGGATGGCTCTGTTGAATTCATCACATGCTCACGCTCGCCTATGCGGGAGATTCTCAACTTTCAATTGCAAAGAGGTAGTGCAGGGGCACCGGTTTAACCGTTTGACTTTTTATCGTTATAAAAAAATAAATAAATAATCCAAAATAGGAAATAAAAAGAGGGACTTGTAATTAGCAGGGCAGTATTTACAGTCGGTATTTGGTGACGGAACAGATTTCGGATTTTCCTGTCGGAATAAATGCCTGGGTTCATTATGGGTGGGCGTAACCTACATGACGCTCTCCAACCTGTTTGTCAGGTGGGAACTGACACCGGCCCACCATAAGCAGAACAGGGAGGATTGTGGGGATGGTGTCACAGGTATCAGGCGTCAGCGATGGTGGGCATTCGCTTTACGTGAGGGCGTTCGAGTTAATGGGGACCACGATGAATGACCTTAGCCCACCTTTCGATCATTGTTTTGCCCATTCCTGACGGATTGCGTCATCCCGATATCATGTTGTCCCTGCACTACTGTGTGCACAACCCTTAATTCCAGGACATCGATAGTCACGACCGAGGGTGGATCGGGGGCAAGTGAGCAGAGAAATGAGACATTTTGTTTTTGTTTTGTTTTGTTTATTAAAACAAGGACTGAAGTGCTCCAAATTGTGCAAACAGTGCATTTTAAATTAAAGGGTTAAAAAATAATCCCATAATAAGAAAGGGTGCCCTTGGGTGCTGATTGTTTTTATGATTTATGATGATTTATCAATAGCTCCTGATGACCCTGATTCTATTGATTCACTAACAGAATGTCTGACTAGTATCTCAGAATGGATGAATAGTTAGACCTCTTATATCACTGAAAGATGCTGAGAAATTAGTTCACGCGTTTGTTTTCAGTCGACTAGATTACTGTAACGCACTCCTCTCAGAACTACCCAAGAAAGACATCAATCACTTGCAACGAGTGCAGAATGCAGCTGCTAGAATCCTAACTAGGAAAAGAAAATCCGAACACATCACACCAGTCTTAGCGTCACTACACTGGTTACCTGTGTCATTCAGGATTGACTTTAAAATTCTGCTTATGGTTTATAAAGCCTTAAATAATCTCGCTCCATCTTATATATCGGAATGTCTGACACCTTATATTCCAAATCGTAACCTCAGATCCTCAAATGAGTGTCTCCTTAGAATTCCAAGAACAAAACTTAAAAGAAGTGGTGAGGCGGCCTTCTGCTGTTATGCACCTAAAATCTGGAATAGCCTGCCAATAGGAATTCGCCAGGCTGATACTGTAGAGTACTTTAAAACACTGCTGAAAACACATTACTTTAACATGGCCTTTTTATAACTTCACTTTAATCTTAATTTAACTTAATCCTGATAATCTGTATGTTCAATTCATCATAATAACTATTCATGGTGGCTCTAAAATCGGTACTGACCCCTACTCTCTTTTCTGTTTCTTTTTCCGGTTTCTTTGTGGCCTGCGCCACCTCCACCTACTCAAAGCTTCATGATGCTCCAACAATGATGGACGGATTAAAAGGAAGAAGTCTACGTGACCATCATCATCATCAAGCCCTTCCGTGAGAACCCTAAATCCAAAGAGGACTGTTTCATTTATGTTAGGTAGAATGCCCAGAGGGGACTGGGCGGTCTCATGGTCTGGAATCCCTACAGATTTTATTTTTTCTCCAGCCGTCTGGAGTTTTTTTGTTTTTTCTGTCCCCCCTAGCCTCGATGTTAATGTTGATTTATTTTGTTTTATAATTGTGTCTTTCATTTTTCTATTCTTTAATATGTAAAGCACTTTGAGCTACTGTTTGTATGAAAATGTGCTATATAAATAAATGTTGTTGTTGTTGATTAGGCCCACATCTTTATGCAAGCTGGGTTACAACATCTTTTGTTTTTTGTGTCCAATTGGAGAACAGGCAGGTGAGGTGACTTGCCATATGGTGTCAGTAGTGGGATCTGAACCCACAGCCTCAAGGTTTGAAGTCCACTAAGCCACATTATTAGTAATTAAAAAACAAAACAACAAATAAAATTAAAAGTAAAGATTTGAGAGGCCACTCCCTTGTTTCTTGGCAGGATGATGGGGTCTCAAGACTGTAACCCACTGCATGTCAGTCCACCACGCAGACCTGAACTTCCACTTCCTTTGGTCACCCACATACTCCCAGGGTGCCTGGTCCTTCTCCAGACGCCACCACATCTTGAGCTTCTCGCCTTCTGCTTCTTCCAGTTGTCTTTCTGAATCCCGTCTGCTCCACCATTTAGTGTCGTCATCAAAGCACAGGTACCCAAAAACAATTCCTAAGTTGGCCCACTAGAGGGTGCAAGCACCACCAAAATACCCCAATGAAAAACAAAAAGGGCCGAGACAAATCTTGATAAATTTTTATTTTCACAAAAGGCTGTGCAAGCCCCAAAGCTCCGAAATAGCACAAGGAGATGCCTGAAAAGGCAAGGCAGACACGGCAAACAAAGCGCCAAAACTGAATCTAAAAATCAGAGCGGGGGTTCACAAAATAAATACAATCCTATTCCAAAATCCAGAGGCGAGGTCAAAAAACAGAGCAAGGGTTAAAAAAAAAAATCAGCAATCACAGTCGCAAAACGAAATCCAAAGACGAAGTTCAAAAACAAAGCAGAGGGTCGAAAATCCAGAAAACACAAGAAACAGCAAGAGCACAGAAACTCACCAAATCTCTCCACTTTCTAGCGCATTCAATGAACCGCAAGGAACTGCGAGAGGCCCTTCCCTTAAATAGGGTGAAAGGACATTCTTGGTGGTGATTGGCCTGTGGCCCCGCCCCTTGGGGAGCCACCCACAAAACACAAGGGTTATAACCTAGGCCCTGCCCCAATCTCAACGCACACATACACAGCAAAACATTAATACAAATAAATGAAACAAAATTAAACAAAACAGACAAGAAACATGAATGTGAACACCGGCCAAGGGGAAAATGCTGGCTGAAACATGACACTTAGCAGGTGGGCTCCCAACCACGGCACAATACCCCATCAACAGCTCTCAATTTTGCTCCCTTTAAATAGCCAGCATGGCCGATGCTGCCATCCCGTCCTCGCATTTAGACACCACTCTGGCTAGCGATTGCTTTCATCCTGTCCCTCCTTTATCCAAAAATCTTCTCCCTCCTGGGAGGGACAGCATACAGGTGTTGGATACACAGAGCATTATCACCCCTGGATCGCTAGAATTCCTAGGTTGCAGTGGTGCCTCAGAGTCCCACAAGGAATCATTGGACCTGGAGTTCTTCTTTGACTCAGCCCTGTTGGGTTCTTTGAATACTGCCAGGGGTTTCCTGCAGGGACTGGAGAGCCATATGTCATTGGGCTTCTGCCTCACCCGGAAGTGCTTCCGGATCACGTGTACAGAAGACTGGTGGGAGATAAAAGGAGCTGCCTGCCTCACATCATTGAGCCAGAGTCGGGTGGAAGGTGGACAAAGCTTGTGAGGAAGAGTGGAGGAGGCAGTGACCAGTGGCAAAGAAAGAAAGAAGAGAGTTGTGCTTGGGTATTGCTTTTACTTGTGGCTATTGTAGGAAACACTTACTTGAGAAGAGTTTCCCACAACAAAGGACTTGTTTGCCTATTAGCTTGATTTCCAGCCTGTTTGTTTTGGGTGTTTAGATAACTGGAGCGCCCCCTGGTGTCCACAGACGTTAATGCTGACACATCCCTTCGACAACTACCTGGTATCTGCTGACTACCCCACCACCCATTCAGCAATTATCTAATGAAGTAGTGCATGTTGCACAATTAAGTGTGTGTCTCACCCAGCGCAAGTCAAACTGATGAGTTCTACTCATACTAATAAATGAATCCATTAACGCAGCACCCTGGACTTCTCTTACTACAATTACTCCGTTTTTTTCATCTGAGTCTTACCTGTTTGCTCGTGGAGACCACAAGGTGTGCATATGGATGGCGTTGGCTTCTGCATGCTGTTCTCAGATTGTCTGTCCTTTGAGTGTTGGTTTACCTGGTTGGTTTGGGAAGTTCAACTGAAGGTGGCCAACACTGATTCCAATGAGGATATGCAGATGTGAAGAATTGTATGTACTGTACACGTAACAGGGGGGTGACAGTTGTGTCCTGGATCAGCTGGTACACTGGGTGACATTTTAAAAGGGTGTTTAATGGAGGCAATGCAAGAGGATAGTGATGGGCATTATGAATCAATTCATTGGGGTCTTGGTTTATTTAATTCAGAAATAGGAACCAGGGCCGGTGCTGGTAACTCATATTGTATGACATTGTCCTGTTTGAAAATGTAACGGTTAAAAGGCATAATTTAAATAGCACAATATGTTAGAGAACCATAAGTGGATGAAAATGGTGTGCCTAATTCCTGGGTAACGATTCAGTTTGCAAATGAAATGAATGAGAATCGCCTCACTCTTTCGAAGGTAGCGATTCACTTTGCGAATCAAATGAACGAGGATCATGCTACTCATTTGCGGGTAACGATTCATTCTTCATTCGATAGTTTGATTGATGTCAATCTTTTGTGACAGACGGCCAGGAACTCTGCCCCGCTGGGACGCCTGGTGGAAGGACGGACCGGGAGAGTGGCACTATTCTTCCCTGGGCACTTGGACAGTTCTTGAACCCTGGAGGGCAGCGCTTTCACTACACCAGGAAGTGCTGACGGACCAGGGACGGTGTACGCCTGGAGTGCTTCCAGGTGCAAGTGCAGCACTTCCGCCACACTGGGGAGTGCTGCCGGAAAGTTGTCATCGTGCACCTGCAGCACATCCGGGGCGATATTCGAGAGAACGGCCACCCGTAATCAGTAGCCGCGGGCGGAGTGGGCTTCGGCTAGACATAGGAACAGGCTGCCCACCCCACCGTGCTGTTTCAAGTGTAGCGAGGTGGGGCATATCGTCAACTCCTGTCCCCTCAACCAGGAGCCCATGGACTGCAGCTGGATCAAGGGTGAGAGGTACTGTGTCCTTTCCAATCCTCTGGCGGTCTGCAATACGGGAGTGGTGTTGGCAAATGGGCACTCGGTGGTGGCCCTATTTGATTCCGGGAGTAACATCACCATTGTTGCTCACCGTTATGTTTTACTACTACAATGGTGAGCTCCTAACATGAAAATTACGTGTGTACATGGGTTGACCAAAACATATAAGTCCGCGAAGTGCTTCATAACCTGGGAAGGGGAACCTAGAGAGATGTTTGTTACCCGATCCTCCCTTCCCGGTTATACTAGGACAAGACTGGTCAAAAAGTAACCGTGGTTAAACTGTTGCCACTCCGAAACCTAAGTGGGGTCTAGTTATGGATGGGCTACGGCCCCTCCCAGGTGCTCCCATACCATGCGCCGTGGCGACTAATGATGATGCAGACGGGTCGGGAGAGCTGTTTTCAGGTACGGACCTCAACCTGGAAGTGTCACCGGAGGAGGCTCCGGGTTGGGACGACGCTATCCTCGACCCACATACCGGCGTGGAATATCAATTTTGGTCCACGCCGGCATCCTTTAAGAGAGATCAGTAGAATGACAATTCCCTGAAGTTTGCCCGGAATGCTATTGTGTCCGCGAACAACATATCGTCAGCTCATTCCACTCCACTGGGACCCTACTTTGTACTGGGCAATGAATTGTTATATCGAGTTGCGGAACACGAAGGCGAGGTGCAGAAGTTGTTGTAAGTCCCACGGACCTACCGGTGGCAAGTGTGCGAACTAGCATATGCCCACCTCTTAGGTGCCCACCTTGGGGCTGAGAAAACCCTGGAGAGGTTAAAGCTCCGGGATCAATGAGGAGGTCCGATGTTTCTGTCAGTCCTCCCTGGTCTGTCAGCTGCGTTAGATACCCAGGAGGGACCGCGCTCCTCTTGCCCCGATCCCCCTTATTGATGTGCCCTTTGAACAGATTGGTGTCGATCTCGTTGGACCCCTGGAGCATTCGATGCGAGACCATAAATATATTCTGATGATGGCTGATTATGCAACTTGATATCCTGAAGCAGTTCTCCTGCGAGCTGCCAATTCAAAAAATATCGCACAGGAACTGGTAGGTCTTTTTTCCTGAGTAGGCATACCTAAAGAAGTCCTTACGAACCAAGGTATGCCCTTTACTTCGGATATGTTCAGGGAAGTAGCCAAGTTACTCTGCATTAAGCATCTCAGGATGTCGGCATACCACCCCCAGACAGATAGCTTGGTGGAACACTTGAACCACACCCTGAAACAGATGCTCGGCAAGGTAGTCAGCGCAGACGGTAAGAACTGAGACAAACTTTTACTGCTGGTGCTTTTCGCGTACCGGGAGGTGCCACAAGCCTCCACTGGATTCTCCCCCTTTGAGCTCCTGTACGGACACCAGCTCCGGGGCATATAAGATGTCTTAAAAGAAGGTTGGGAAGGGGAGGTGCTTCTCTCCACTGATATCCTAGAACATGTTGCGCAGTTATGCGATAGATTGGAAAAAATACGGCCCCTCCTAAAAGAACATATGTCCAGGGCTCAAGCAGTGCAGGTCCGGAATTACAATAGGAATTCCTCCTTACGCGAGTTCCAGCTGGGAGATAGCGTAATGGTGCTCATGCCCACTTCCCACTCCAAATTATTGGCTCATTGGCAGGGTCCATACGAGTTTAAAGAGAGAAAAGAGCTTGTGGACTATTTGGTTCTCCAGCCGAATCGTCAACCGAGCGAGAGGGTCTACCACGTGAACCTGCTTAAACACTTGGAGGGATAGGGAAGAACCAAATCCCTCCGGACCGTCCCTCTCCCTTTTTTCAGAGAAAATCGACCTTAACCTCAGCCCCGATTTGACTCCCCACCAGAGACGGGAGCTCGAAGGAGCCATCCAGTCTGTCCCAGAAGTGGTCTGTGAAGCACCAGGCCGGACCGCGCTGATTCAGTATGACATTGTAATGGACCTGGGGGTGGTAGTCAAGGAGCGGCCCTATCGCCTCCCGGAGGCGAAACATGCTGAGGTGGAGCTAGAGGTACAATGTATGTTAGACATGGACATTATTGAAAAAAGCCATAGCCCCGGTCCAGTCCTATCGTCTTTGTGTCCAAACCGGACGGCTCCTGGAGGTTCTGCAACGACTTCAGATGTCTCAATCAGGTCTCCAAGTTTGACCCCTACCCCATGCCCTGCTTGGACAAACTCCTCGAAAGGCTGGGGACGGGTAGGTACTCTTGACATGACAAAGGGATACTGGCAAATTCCCTTAACAGCTTTTAGCACCCCTAGCGGGCACTGACAGCAGGAGATACTTCCATTTCGGCTGCACGGGGCGCCAGTGACTATTGTGCCACGTGGCTAGTCATCTTCTTCGGCACCCTTTTCTTATGGTGTGGAATAGTGTGATGGAATGGTCATTCAGTGACCTAAAGTTGGCCCTAACGACTGCACCAGTTTTGAGAACCCCTAATTTTATTCTCCCTTTTCTCCTCCAGACTGATGCTTCGGACACAGGTCTCGGTGCCGTGCTGCACCAGGGCATCGATGGTGTCTAGATTCCATGATATACCTCAACCGGAAACTGTTGGACCGGGAGACACGGTATGCAGAGGTGGAACGGGAAGCCCTGGCCATCAAGTGGGTGGTAACGTACCTGCGGTACTACCTATCAGGCCGGGAGTTCACGCTGGTGACAGACCATGCCGCCCTCCAGTGGATGGCCTTTCACCGGGAGTCGAATCCTCGGGTCACTAGGTGGTTTTTGGACTTGCAGCCCTACAAGTTCACTGTCACTTATTGCCGGGGTAACCTCCAGGCCAATGCTGATGTCCTCTCCTGGGTTCACAACCTCTCAGTTCTGGCTGCCCGACCCGATAGGTCTGGGCTGAAGGGGGGGTCATGTCACGCACGAGCGCATGGGGAGCAGCTGAAGGACCCAACGTGCATTGTGACAACCCACGCCAGGGGACAAAGGCGGGGTACTAACCTCTCTCTCTCTTCTCCCATAGAAAGGATGAAGCACCACCGCTATGATCAATCTCACATAAAGAAAACGCCATCATTTCTGGGTTCCTTGCTCTCCTCTGGTCTCCTGTTGATGACATCCACTACCGATCCACCACCACCACCACACCTTCCCAGCATTCCACCTCCCTAATTTCCTGTCTGCCTCTTTATAATGTCCATGCAACCATCCCTGATTGCCTGATGCAATTTTCTGTTTTTTTGAGATTCTGATGACCTTTTGTTACAGTATACGGGGCCTAAAACACCCCAAACCTTTATGACTTGTTTGTCTGATTATCACACTATCTATCTATCTATCTATCTATCTATCTATCTATCTATCTATCTATCTATTTATCTATCTATCTATTATATAATGCCTTTCACATCTATCTATCTATCTATCTATCTATCTATTATATAGTGCCTTTCACATCTATCTATCTATCTATCTATCTATCTATCTATCTATCTATCTATCTATCTATCTATTATATAGTGCCTTTCACATCTATTTATCTATCTATCTTTCATTTAGTGCCTTTCACATCTATCTATCTATCTATCTATCTATCTATCTATCTATCTATCTATCTATCTTATAGTGCCTTTCATGTCTATCTATCTATCTATCTATCTATCTATCTATCTATCTATCTATCTATCTATCTATCTATCTGGTATATAGTGCCTTACGTGTCTATTTAAAGTGGAGCGCTCTGTCTCTGTTTCCTTCAAGAGTGAGTGTGCCCCAGGATCGGCGTCGTTTCATGAGCTCAGTTGGACAGACGTGGCCGTTTTTGAAATCTTTATCTGTTATTAGCTCACCAAAGGACTGCGTTTCAAACTTGTAAATGTGGCTACATTTTGTGTGAACATGTCACCCGTTTTCTCTGTGTCCTTCTCATTCTCACGTTTGCCTTTATGAGGATATTTTCTGGTGTAATTGTGACAAAAATGAAAATGTCAAATCTTAAAGAATGGAATCAAGGCAGATCGCGTTTTTCTCTTAATGTGATTTTAGTGACAGCAGACGGATCATTTTTGTGCTTCTTCTGGGCTTTGACCCCATTTCTTGGGGTTTGCAACAACAGGCACGACTTTGTCTATTACATGCATGGCTATAATTTCAAAGTTAGATACCATCTAAATAAAAATCTATGAAGAAAGGTAAGGATATTGCTTGTTGTATTAGGTGCTATATTTAGTATGCAGTGAATATATTGCTATTTTTATCAACCCGCAAGAGTAAACAAGCGCCCTTGTTTGAGGGGGGAAAAAAAAAGAAGCCGTGCTCCTTGCATCAGCGCCTTGTCAAGGTTTCATTCATGCTTATTTAATTAAGTCAGGTGCTTCCGTACAATTGAACAAAAGAGTATTTACAGAACCTTACTCTAATTTATCATTTTTTAATAACAGATGCTTATTTATTTTGTTGTGCTACTACTCTACATATGATGCTTCACATTCAGTTTCTTGCCTTAGTATTTAATTTTTAGAAGCAAAGCCACAAAGACTTTGCTATAAACCCACGGCCGTGTTCTGCTGCGGTCACTCGTCTGGATTTTGTTTTTTGTCTGATATTCTTATACACACGGGGAGAACACACAAACTCCACACAGGGAGGACCCGGGAAGCGAACCCAGGTCTCCTAACTGTGAGGCAACAGCGCTACCACTGCACCACCATGGCAGGAATCTTTATCAGTTATTAGATGTGACTACCCGAGCACAGATCCACTCAGGAGCGTCCCACACACACGAACGTACGAATGAATGAAGGGATGGAGAGGAGAAATTCTGATCACTTACCAGGATCGAAGAAGTGATCGAATCTGTCAGCAAAGCAAAAAATACAATTACAATAAAAGACGACATCCAACTTGGAGAAGAAACCAGCAACGTGAGGTCAGAACGTCCAGTCTGAACACGAATGTCCCGCTGAACTCTGAAGAGTTCTGGAAGAAACACCTGGACAGAGTTGGACTTGGCGCTAAACGGTAGCTCGATTTGTTCTCTGCCCGCCAAGGACACATTTATATGTCGAGCGTCCTGCAGTAGGTACAGCTTATAGGGCGCTTCATAACTACTTCTCGTGTGCTACTCCAGAGGTTAGGAGCGGGCGCTGATACAGCGCATTGCCGCAGCTGCCACATGACAAGCCAACTCAGGATACCATTAGGACCCGAGTGTGGCCATGACACCTCAGCACCACACTAGTTCAGATGGAATGGAGCCAATGTGAGCTTTTTCATGGTGGCTGGAGTGCCAATCCTGCCACCGACCCCCAGGTTTTTCTTATGGCCTACAAGCAGGGCTGGACTCAGATTAATGTCATATCGTATTACTGAATCAGCCCGCAATCAAGGAGTTATCTTTGACTCTAGCACGTCATTTAAAGCACATATTACAAAGTTGTCCAAATCATGTTTCTTCCATCTTTAAAATGTTGGGAAATTAAGGTGCTTTCTAAATAAACAGGATTGTGAGAAATTAATTCATGCATTTATCTCTAGTAGGATTGACTACTGCAATGCGGTGTTCACTGGATGTTCAAACTGTTCTTTATACAGCCTCCAGTTAATCCAAAATGCGTCTGCAAGAATTATTACAAGAACAAGAAAATATGAACACATAACTCCAGTTCTTAAATCCTTACACTGGCTCTCGGTTAAGTTTAGGGCAGATTTCAAAATCCTCCTTTTAGCATATAAAGCATTAAATGGCCGAGGTCCGACTTACTTGTCTGAACTTATCATGACTTACAAACCTGAGCGCACATTAAGATCCCAAGATGGCGGTCTGCTTACGATTCCAAGGATTAATAAAATAACAGTGGGAGGTTGAGCTTTTAGTTACAGGACCCCTAAACTGTGGAGTGGTCTGCCAGCTACTATAAGAGATGCCCCTTCGGTCTCAGCTTTCAAATCCCAGCTGAAGACTCACTACTTCAGTTTAGCACACCCTGACTAGAGCTGCTGATTAACTGTACAGACTGCAGCTCTGTTGTTAGTCATTAGCACTAAAACATAAGTAACATGATAGTTAAAATTTGTTACTAACCCTCACCTGTTCTGTTTCTCTTCTCGGTACTCAAATGTGGCACTTGGTGCCCACGGCCCACCTGCCAAGTTGTTTTGCCTGCCTAAAGTAAAGTCATCTCTGATGGAGGATCACAGGAATCATGGGAAAGAGGGGTCCTTTCATCGGATTGGCTGGTCCAGAACTGACTCAGCTGGCCAATGGGGGAGGCAGCTTGACGGATGAGGTCTCCAGGACTCTGAACAAATCCAAATCCTATTATGGGATATCATCTACTGTTAAATTCTGCTCTGTATTTGTAATATTTTTATTTTTATATTGTATTGAGGATTACTTGTGTTCTGTTCAGTGTATTGTATTGACCCCCTTTGTTTGACACCCACTGCACACCCAACCTACCTGGGAAGGGGTCTCTCTTTGAACTGCCTTTCCCAAGGTTTCTTCCATTTTTTTGGGAGTTTTTCCTTGTCTTCTTAGAGAGTCAAGGCAGGGGGGCTGTCAAGAGGCAGGGCCTGTAAAAGCCTACTGCAGCACTTCTTGTGTAATTTTGGGCTATACAAAAATAAATTGTATTGTATTGTATTGTATAGAGTCTCTTTTGGAGTTTATGGGATTCAAACCGGCAACCTTCCAATTGCCAGCACAGCCTCAGAGCCACCACTCCGCTGCTCCAGGGTCAGAAAAATTTGTATCCTAGTCAGACTTTCAGACTTTACCAGCTACAACTCAGAAGAGGTCATCTGCCTGACGCTAAGCATGTTTGTGCCCGGCCAGTACTTGAAACCAGGAAATGCTTGGGTTGCTGCTGGAGGAGGTGTTGGTTGAGGCCAGCAGGGGGCGCTTACCCTGTGGTCTGAAATGTGGATCCCGATACCCCAGTGCAGTGATGGGGACACTGTGGTGTGCAAATGGCGCCGTCCTTCAGATGAGATGTGAAACTGAGGTCCTGACTCCTCTGGGCATCCTTCAGAAAGAGTAGCGTGTATCATCATGTCCAGGCTAAATTGCCCACCACGGCCTAGTCATTCTGGCCCCCTAGTTCCCCCCTGTCTCTAAATGGCTATCTCTCTTTCACCCCTTCACCACCTCTCAGCTAATGTGTGGTGAGTATTCTGGCACTTCATCCAGGTGGGTGCTTCACACATTGGTGGTGCTTGAAGAGGCCCCCACTCACTGAAGCTCTTTGAGTAGTGAGATCAGCACTGTATAAATGTAACGCATGATTATTATTGTTAATAAGGCATTGAGTTTCCTCATGAATCGTCAAACTCCAGTGCTTCTCACCGGCACACTCTTAAGTAGCACATCAACAGGACTGACCAGTGATAAGTCCACCTTTGACCATCAGTGTGGACTGGAGCACCACAAGGAACAGGCCTGTCTCCTTTTATCTTTACTTCATACACCCTCGACTATAAATATAACAGCAGGTCAGGTCACTTAAAGAAATTCCCAGATGATTCTGCACTTATGGGGTGTCTTGATAAGAGGGATAAGACAGAGGAGAGGAGTCAGAGGGAGAACTCTGAGAATTGTCTGCAACTTAACATCAGTGAAACCAAGGAGCTGATCATTGACTTTCATATGTGTGTCCAGTCACCATTCAGGGAGTGGATGTGGAGGTGGTCCACTCCTACAATTACTTGGGGGTCCACATTAGTGACTGGGTGGACTGGTCTCAGAACACAGAGGAACTATAGAAGAAACGGCAGAGCAGACTCTTCTACCTTAGGAGACTTTAATGTGGGAAGTGACATCCTTCACATCTTCTGTAACTCTGGGATGGCCATTCTGTGGTGTGCAGGGCTGGTAACATCACTTCAGAAGAAGCCCACCGAATCAACGAGCTAATTAAAAGGGCAGGCTCAGTTATGGGATGCTCTCTGGACAACCTGGAGGTTGTAGCGAAGGAGAGAGTTGAAACAAAATAAAGTGTCATTATGAACAACACTGCACATCCAATGTGTGACACACCAACACTGAGGACTTTCAGACAACAAATCAATCAGCAGAAGTGTGTGAAGAAACCATCTGGGGGCTCCCAGAAGGAAGTGTTTCATCTCACAGGACACTCTGGATATCATTGAGAGGAGTTGCAGGGCACAGCTTGATGGCAACGCTGGTCTGTACTGGGAACTGAGAAGGATGGCTGAGAGGGCTCTGCGGGCAGATAAAGAGGAATCTGTGAGCAAGTGACACACCATCTGTGGTGTAACGACCCACGTCCTGCTTACAAGGGAATCGAAGCATTACACTGTTCATCGGAGAGTCGTAGTTAGGAAGGGTGATTGAGCGGTCCTTACGGATGACACTGCAGTTGTGACCTGCTGAGCTGGGACGTTGAATATCTCTGAGTCCACAGTACTTGAGGCTGATCCTCCAATTAGCTGCAAACCCCCCAATCTCACCAACTGAGGGTAGGGAAGGCTGCAGGGATCTGTGGTATCTGGGATGAACTTCTCCAGGCTGGTGGTAAGGCTGTCCTCCTGGCATTGCAAGCAATCTTTGATTTCATTTGGGAGATGAGAGTCATCCCAATTGACTGAAAAACGGGACTTGTCATCCCTATCTGGAAAGGGAAGGGTGATCACCTGAACTACAGGGAGATAACACTGCTGTCATGTCTGCCTGGGGGGTTACCAACCAGCAAGAGTGGTGTTTGGGGGCAGCAAGTGTGGCAACTGCACCAGGCCCCACACCTAAGGGAGCCCTGCTTTTGAGATCTGCATGTCCTATTCGAGCGGATTTGTCAAGTTATATTCTCCAGTTAGATTTTGATAAAGTCAGCGTGTTATCTTGCAAAAATTTTGCTGAAAACTGTAATGAGAAATACCAGTATATGTTAACATTATTTTTTTTAAATTCATGCACAAGTTTAGGTAGATAGATGAAAGGCACTATGTTCTGTGATAGATAGATAGATAGATAGATAGATAGATAGATAGATAGATAGATAGATAGATAGATAGATAGATAGATAGAACTTAATTTGACAAGATCTCACGTAAGAAAATAACACATTTTGAAAGGCCACCATTGTGTGCCATAGAGCACAGAGTGGGCAGCTCTGCTTTTATTTCTGGCGCTCAGAGGGTCGTGTGGTCAGCTGAAGTCTTTCCTCGCCACACAGCAGAGCTGAATTCCAAGCCCTTCACTTCAGACTCCGCCAACTTCCTCCTCCAACACCTAATATTGTCAGGCGCCACTCTCGAGAGCCCCGATTGTTTGGGAAATACTTGGTCACGATCGCTCGTCTCGCTTAACCAAGCAGAGCCCCCTGCAGGGTTTAAACAGAAAGTAAAGCAGGCTTGTACTGGGCTCTGCCATGCAAAAGTGCAGCAGAGGGAATGCAGCCATGGTTACAAAGTGGAGCGCTTGCACAATCTCTGTTTAAAAACACCGCAGAAGGAATGTAGCTGCGTTGGGACATTCAGGAGCAGAGATACCGACGGTTCCTGATTTAGAAATACGCTAAAGGAAATCCTCAAGGGATGTCCTCACCAATTTCAAGCATTTCTAGACTTGCCATTAAAGGCCAAAGAGTTGTGTGCCCACCTGACAGAACAGAGAACAGCTAGCCTTTGAAGAGAAAGGCTACCGTGGTGTCCATAGACACTTCAGGACCCCGCTGGCATGTGGTGACACTGCATAGAGAAGACCCTGGATGTGGCACACAAGTATAAGGGTAGTTGGGCATTGAGGCATCATTGAGGTTTGAAGTTAATGTGTGAATATCTTGATCCTGAGGTCCTGGCCGCACCTGTAATATAAATGCCATCCTTGCCCCATGGTCCAATGTACACCATGGCACTGGGTTTGTTATTTTCCCACAGGCTGTGGGATTGTCTCCATCCTTATCCTCATCTATTCAAATATAAAAAGATAAGAACTGTAGAGGGGTTATCTGGAAATGGCTGGTGGTCTTTGCTTGTCCTACATGTTGACTTCTTCATCTTCTCACTCTAGGAAGGTTGGCACTTCTGCCTCACATGTTCAGAAGACTGCGTTTGTGGGTTCTGAGGGCTATCTGTGTGCAGCTTATTCACTCTGTTCCTCGGTGGGATTCCTCTGTTTACTCCGTTTTCCCTCCCACATCCCAACTCGATTGATTGGTTCATTAATTTCATTCTGCCCGTCATCATGTCTGTGATTGGTTCCTCCTACTAGGATATGTTCCAGCTTTACAAACCTCATGTTAAGAGTTTCACAGTTTCACCTGTTGCCTTGGTGATGCATCCCACAGTATACTGGGACGGTGCGATGACAACATTATTGGCGTGGCTATATAAAGGTCACCTCTATCACCTCTCCTTAGCGACTGCGTGCAACTGTTTTAGCTTTTGGTTTTTTTTGAGTCTGGATTTTTGGTTCAGCGTTAGTGAATTGGTTGATCGTGCTTTTGACTTCCAGTTTTGATGTCCGCTTGGTTTTTTGGTTTACCTCTTTTCAAATCTCTTTTCCTGGCAGTACACAAGTGATCAGCCCGCCCCATTTATACATCACATCCTGTGATGCCACCGCTATGACAAAAGTGGTCATGTGACTGCACTTAAAATGGCATTGTGATTAACAAAATGTTAAACTGTAGCCAAAATCAACTGTTTTCTTTCAAATCTATATGTGAAACTAACATCAAATTTGTCAATCTATATGTAGAAACTCCTTCACTTGAGCAAAAGCATACATGTAATATATAACCTTATTTCAGGCTCAGGGTTTACTTGTTGAAAAAACACTTTACATGTTCAATATACACAAAATGCCCTTCAAGGGAGAGGATGACCGCAAACCTCTGGCTTGAAATGAAAAAAAAAGAAGCAAAGTTCCTTATATATAAAGAGTGTACTCAAATAATGAAAAATGAAAGAGGAACAAGGAAGAGGAAAAAGCGAAGGTCTTTAAAAAGGCAACCCAAGGCAAATAAGACCATTTCGACATGCACACGTAGTGTAAAATCTCGTGTTAAGCATAAATTTCGTGCAAATGTTAGGAATTGTTTTTTTCGTTACACAGAGAACCACAAACACTTGAAATGTTACCAAGTAGTGTGGTGGACCGTTGGACTTTAAGGACCTTCCAAAGTTGACTTTAGTTTTGTTATTTGAGAAGAATTAAGTGGATTGGACCGACAAGCTTTATTACGCCGAGTGGTCTGTTCTTATCTAGATTGTTCTAATGTTCTAATGACATAAATAAGTAATAGAAACAATAACCACAAAGACAGAAGCAAACGTTTAATATTCAGAAAAATCCGAATACTCACAAGAAATGTTCTTAACTCCACAAACCATAATCAAACTCAGAGGACTCAATTTCCTCAACCTGAATTTAAAGGCAGTGGCAAGTGTCATTCTAACAGATGGCGCATCACAGACATCTGAAGTAATAAAATTCATTGCATTTGTCATGGGCGGCACGGTGGCGCAGTGGTAGCGCTGCTACCTCGCAGTTAGGAGACCCAATCCAAAGACATGCAGGTTAGGTGGATTGGCGATTCTAAATTGGCCCTAGTGTGTGTCCTGCGGTGGGTTGGCACCCTGCCCAGGATTGGTTCCTGCCTTGTGCCCTGTGTTGGCTGGGATTGGGTCCAGCAGACCCCCGTGACCCTGTATTCGGATTCAGCGGGTTAGAAAATGGATGGATGGATGGATGCATTTGTTATTCCAACAGATGGTACATCACAAACATTAACACTGATTTTACGAATACCAAAAGGCATATAACAGAGACATATACATTGCATCTGTCATTCCAACAGATGGCACATCATAAACATTTGTAGTATAACATTTTAGTACCACACATGTTTATGATGTGCCATCGGTTGAAATGATAAATGCACAAATATTAACACCACCTTAACAAATTCCTAACAAAAGGCATATAACAAGAAATATATGCATTGCATCTGTCACTCCAACAGATGGCACATCATAAACATTAACACTGATTTTATGAATCTCATACCAAAAGACAGATAACAGAGACATATACCTTATCAACACAGGGCACAAGGCAGGAAACAAACCCCGGGCAGGGTGCCAGCCCACTGTGCTATAGAAATAAATGTTGTTGTTTTTCACCTCCTGAGACTCCAAATTGAACTCAAATTTAGACGTGCACACCTTAAATAGAAAAATCACATCCCACACATATTGTGATAATTGGATTCAATTATTTTTTGTACATTTTCTCTTGACATTTTTTTGATTTTGAGTTTTTTTTTTTTACCTGAAATTCAGTTTTTTTATTTTATTTTGAGATGTACTTTTATTGGGGTAAAATATTGGGTACCGTTTTCACTATCACCTCGGTTATTTATGACTGCCATCATCTTGTATTTCCATCATTACGTCAGCTTCTGTGTTTTCGGACGCTTGTTCTTCAAGGTTGTGACCCAAGAGGTCCTAAGAGGTGGAATATTTGGACCCCAGAAAAAGGTTGGGAGCACCTGCTAATGACAGGGCATTGCCTTACCCACCACATGGCGAACCTCCCGGATTGAGATCCAAGTGCATCCGTGCAACGGGTGACACCTCAGCACCACACTGATCAGTGTGAGGTTTTTTACAGTGGCTGGAGTGCCAATCTTGCCATCAACCCCTGAGTTTTCCCCTTAAGTTGCAGGGCTGGACGCAGATTAACGTCATACTCAGGACGGAGCCATTGCAGGGTAAGGGTCTTGCTCAGGGGTCCAACAGAATAGAACCACTTCTGGCATTTGTGGGACTTGAACTGGTAGTCTTCCTATTGCTGGCCTCAGAGACACCACTTTGCCCAAGAGGTCTTAAGAAGTGGAATAATAGGAACCTGAAAAACAACTCTATAAAGAACTTGGGGGAATCCTAATCTGTGATGTCTGCATTTGCCTAATGCCACCCTGGCAGTGTATCACACAAGGCAGTCGCTAGTCCTGGATGGGGTGCCAGTCCGTCACACGGGTAAAAGGGTAAAATTCACACAAACCTTAGGAAGTTTTTCTTTACACTGAGAACCGTTGACACATCTACAACCAAGCAGTGTTGCAGACAGGAGAAATTTAAGGACTTTCAAAACTCGATTTGATGTCATTTTTGAAGAATTAAGTGGAGAGGACTGGAGAGCTTTGGTGGGCCGAATAGCCTGTTCTCGTCCAGATTGTTGTAATGCTCTAATGTTGAATTATGACACAGTTTGTCCTTAGCATTACATTCATCTCCGAGTTGACGGATTCAAAAAGTTTTACCAAATGTCAAACCCTTCTTTGTCTAAGTATTTTCTGTTTCTTTGACCCGTGCCCAGTTTTCGTCTCATATTTTGATATTTACAGCAGTAGATCTCCTGAATCTGTTCTCCTTTCGCCTTGTCTCCCGCTTTCCTTGTTAAGGTTCCCCCTGCTTTTTCCATAACATAACACGTAGGCACTGTCAGGATTCCTTCTCCGGCTTGTGTTTTTCACCTTCATTCGTCTGTATGTGTTGTCATGCGCATGAGTGGACTTGGGAGGCAACTTAAATTCTCTCGTGAATGTAGTCACCCGCCGGGCCAGGGGATGGCGCTGTTTTCTAATCGTTTTTCTCTTTCTCCCTTTTCAGACTGGGTGATTGACAGCTCTTCCATCACTGACATCATCGTCCTCCTGGCCCCGCCTCCTTTCCGTCCATAACATGGAAAACCCGCTAACTGCTTCAGTTCTGTTTCAGACTCGTGTCTGCAAGGACATCTCTACAACCAATTCCTAAAAGCCTTCCAAATGACATGGGATTACCAAAGTGGCACCCCAACTCTTTATCTGTGTTCTTTGTATAATTTAACAGTATACATTATTTATTTTTGAAGAGCTGAGTCATCCTTATTTTTGTTTACTTGTGGTCATTGGCATTTTGTGTCTAATGTTACCTTGTAAAGCGATCCTCGAGGTTGTGTGACTTTCTGTACGTCACAGTGTTATGGAACCCCAATTATCCAAGTTTGATGGGATCCAAATAAAACCTTGGCACGTTTGTTTTCTTTTTATATGTTACTGGCAATGTATGAAAAGCAGGCATTGTATAGAATGCCTAGGCAATATCCATCCATCCATCCATTATCCAACCCGCTATATCCTAACCACAGGGTCACGGGGGTCTGCTGGAGCCAATCCCAGCCAACACAGGTCACAAGGCAGGAAGCATATCCCGGGCAGGGCACCAGCAGGGTGCGCCCAAACACACACCCACACACACCAAGCACACACTAGGATCGCCAAGGCACCTGACCTGCATGTCTTTGGACTGTGGGAGGAAACCCACGCAGACACGGGGAGAACATGCAAACTCCACGCAGGGAGGACCTGGGAAGCGAACCCGAGTCTCCTAACTGCGAGGCAGCAGCGCTACCCACTGCGCCACCATGCCTCCCAAGGCAATATGCAGAATACCGAAAATTGGAAGTCAAAGTATGAAATGATTAATATTTCACACATTTACTAGGCATTCTATGCAATGCCAAAAGACAAACCGGCAAAGTATAAAATACTCCCGCTAATGACATTTCTAATGAGAAAGACAATTAAGTGCAATTTAAAATAAAACTCTTTCCTTCCTTGTTGCAAAAAGTAGGTTCATATTTTATTTCCTCAATAAGAAAGTCCTATACTTTATTTTGTATTTCTGTCATTTTCATATACATCTTTTAAATAAAAGCCTTTTCATGACTCTCTTTTAATACTTTGCCTAAATAGCATTTGCCATTCTATATAATGCCTAGGAATTACATACAATGCCTAGGGAAAGTATATCCTTCTATATAAAAAGGGTCGGGTGTCCTTCCGTCCCGTGAGTGCTACACAGGCGCGGAGTTTCACACACGCCCAGTCCATTTTGCAATGCACGATGGGATTTGTAGTTTCGTTTTTCCGGGTAAAAGATGATTTTCTACTCCAGACTGTGCAATATCTTCTTCTTCTTTCTTACTATATAAAAGCGGTCGGGATTGTCCTCCCGTCCCGCGAGTGGAAAGCGTAGTGGTATTCCGCTTATCACAGACTTACTACTTGCGGTACGAAGCGACATGATGTGAGCAGAGTTCTGGTGCTCCCATCGTTCCCTTGCTTTTGTGCGCGATGTGCTGGAAAAATAGACCAAATGATGTCTCTGGAAATAATTAATGTTGATGGAGTACAAATGCCTCACCGCGTAGTAAATATCAGGGGGGTTCAAAAGGGCGACCTCAATATAGAAAAAAAGTTTAAATTTCATCACAAAAATAACAGAAACTACGAGTATTAACGTAATACCGTTCAAATGCAATATAACCAAATTAATGAGTTTGTATAAAATATCAAATTGATCTACATATTGAATTGCCTTAAGAAGTGGTCAACTTAAAAGTCGGGTCAGCCTAGTATAATATTAAAATCCGTCCATCCATTATCCAACCTGCTACATCCTAACTACAGGGTCACGGGGGTCTGCCGGAGCCAATCCCAGCCAACACAGGGCGCAAGGCAGGAAACAAACCCCGGGCAGGGAGCCAGCCCACCGCAGATAATATTAAAATAATTTGGATATTTCATACTTTTCCCAAAAACGGCAGGCATTCTATGCAATGCCTGCCTTTCATACATTGCCGGTAACATATATATTATTATTTTTTTTCATTTCACAGCTCCTGTCTCCTGATTACGGTCCTTGGGTAAGATTCAGTTTGGATGTGCCCTCTCCTTTTACTGGTTTATGATCTCGTGCCCGGTTTAACAAGTTCTCTTCTGGTCACTCTACTCTGCATGGTTGCATCCCAATGCTACTTTAACAAACTTGGTTGCATCCCTGGTGATACCTCAACCAACACAATCTGCAAAGAAAAGCCACTATACCTTGTACTTTTGATCAGCATCACGCAGAGCAGCCATTTTACGTGAGACTTGCCCACTTAGTGTCATGTGAGGGTTCAAACTAGCAAGGTGGCCTGTGTTTGTACGTACATACTGATATGTGTCTGATTTGTATTTCCAGGGAGGACAGTTGTATTTTCAGTTTGCAAAAATGTGGTCTGCGTTCTCATTTTTAATTTATTTTTCTCAAGAATAGTTAAAAGTGAAGTCAGTGTTAAAATCAACCTTAATAAAATTAATGTGAATTTCCCATTGGGATTAATAAAGTTCTATCTATCTATCTATCTATCTATCTATCTATCTATCTATCTATCTATCTATCTATCTATCTATCTATCTATCTATCTATCTATCTATCTATTATATAGTGCCTTTCATTTCTATCTATCTATCTATCTATCTATCTATCTATCTATCTATCTATCTATCTATCTATTATATAGTGCCTTTCACATCTATCTATCTATCTATCTATCTATCTATCTATCTATCTATCTATCTATCTATCTATCTATCTATCTATCTATCTATCTAAAAGGATAAGTATGTCTATGTCAATGTCATTCCAACAGATGGCACATCACAAACATTAACACCACTTTTATGAATCCCATACCAATTGGCATATAACAAGCATTGCATGCTGCACTACAAACATTAACACTGAGGACTACGTTGATTGCTTACATTTCAACTCATATTAGACAGGCACCACAGCCAGTATTTACATAGATAGGGAATCATTAATAAATTACAAAAACAAAAAATCGAGGTTTCACTCCTAGGCCCTTACCAGTATTAGTATACCGTGGTGTTCTTAATCATTTGTTCATTGAGTGTATTTACTGTATAACACTGCCGGTGGCCGGTGTTCACAGTTGTGTTAATTTTATGTATTTATGTTTCTTTTGTTTATAAGGTACCTTTTACTGTGTGTGTTGGGAAAGGGGTGTGGCCTAGGTAAGGTCCCTTGTGTTTTGTGAGTGGCTCCCCAAGGGCGGGGCCACCTGCCAATCACCGCCAGGGATGGCCCTCCACTCTATTTAACTCTTTGAGGGCTGAATACTTTTTCCAGTTTTCTGAAAAGCACACAAAAGCAATGGTTTCGCACATAAGTCGACATTAAACGTCTTTTGCTGCATGCCGTCGCTGCTGTCGGTGCCCGTTCGGCGACTCTGGTAGCAGCGGCTGCACAGGGGCAGCTCAGTGACCAGCAGGAATACGCATTGGGCCGGCTGCCTGGCTGTCTTCGCGCAATCTGGTCTGTACCTCTGGTCATCGTGAGAGGTGGTCTGTCCTCCCAGGTGACTGTTGGCGTAGGCGCTTTAGCTACACGGACACGCTCAGTACCATGATCACTCACTTTCGTTTTCGTTCTCCAGATCACTTCCATCAAAGTCCGACAACTCAAACTCTGACTTCGGCAGATATGATGTGCAAAACGTCGTCCACAGAGTATTTTGCTTTACGCATTCACTTGGTCTTTCGCCAGATGTCAATGCCATCTGAGGGGTTGTCTGCTCTTCGCTACTCATGCACGGTCAAATCAACGAAGCTAACTTTAAAGAGAGTCGAACTAAAACATGGAGGTGAGTTTTGTCGCAGTTTACAGCTGATTACCGCCCTCTACCCCTGAATTTCGACAAAAGTCGACATGCGCCCTGCCAGAGTTCAGGGAGGGCCTCCCATGGTTCCTGGCGCTTCATTGGAGTGGAGTGTTTCTTGTGTTCCTGCGCCTTCTCCCCTGCCTTTTGATTTTGTGGATTTTCGACCCTGTGCTTTGGTTTATGACTACGCCTTTTTGGTTTTCGTATTAGGACTGGAATAAGAAGTCAAGCAAAATGACCCCTTTTATTGGCTAACTAAAAAGATTACAATATGAAAGCTTTCGAGGAAACTCTGGCCCATTCTTCAGGCAAGTTTGTAATCAATAGGACCGTGTTTATTGTTATTTTGAACCTCAGCCCTGTGTTTTAGATTTTTATTTTGGGACTATCTGCTTCGCCTCTTCAAGCATCTCCTTTGTGTTCTACAGAGGTTGGTACTTTCACAGCCATATTGTGAAAATAACCCGTTTATTTTAATAAAGACTCGTCTCGGCCCTTTGGATTTCTAGTCAGGGTATTTTGACTGTGTTTTCCCGCTCTAGTGGGCAACTTTGGAAGTGTTTTGTTGGCTGTGCTTTCGGGACTCCCCCAGCTCACGACACTTAGACGCTGTACATTCAACACTATAATGGCTGCTTGGTTATGCAGACTAACCAATTCAACACCCTACCACTGACCAGTGCTGCAGCTCAAATTAGCTAGAACTACAGAAGGCAGACAAACGCCATTTTGATTGTAAAGCGCTGTTGCTAATCTGCATTGTGCTCTGCAGGAAAGCACAAAGGAATTTATTAGGTAACCAGGAGAAAAGATGTGGTCAAAATACAAAAGAGGGGTAGGATACCCAAAGATCCATCCATTCATCCTCTTCCGCTTATCCGAGGTCGGGTCGCGGGGCAGTAGCTTGAGCAGAGATGCCCAGACTTCCCTCTCCCTGGCCACTTCTTCTAGCTCTTCCAGGGGAATCCCAAGGCGTTCCCAGGCCAGCCGGGAGACATAGTCCCTCCAGCGTGTCCTGGGTCTTCCCCGGGGCCTCCTCCCGGTTGGACGTGCCCGGAACACCTCACCAGGGAGGCGTCCAGGAGGCATCCTAATCAGATGCCCGAGCCACCTCATCTGACTCCTCTCGATGCGGAGGAGCAGCGGCTCTACTCTGAGCCCCTCCCGGATGACTGAGCTTCTCACCCTATCTTTATGGGAAAGGCCAGACACCCTGCGGAGGAAACTCATTTCAGCCGCTTGTATTCGCGATCTCATTCTTTCGGTCACTACCCATAGCTCACGACCATAGGTGAGGGTAGGAGCGTAGATCGACTGGTAAATTGAGAGCTTTGCCTTACAGCTCAGCTCCTTTTTCACCACGACAGACTCATGCAGAACCCGTATCACTGAGTACGCCGCACCGATCCACCTGTCGATCTCACGCTCCATTCTTCCCTCACTCGTGAACAAGACCCCGAGATACTTGAACTCCTCCACTTGGGGAAGGATCTCACCTCCAACCCTAAGAGGGCACTCCACCCTTTTCCGGCTGAGGACCATGGTCTCGGATTTGGAGGTGCTGATTGCCATCCCAGCGGTTCACACTCAGCTGAGAGGCTGAAGATCACGGCCTGATGAAGCAAACAAGACAACATCATCTGCAAAAAGCAGTGACCCAATCCTGAGTCCACCAAGTCGGACCCCCTCAACGCCCTGGCTGCTACCCAAAGATCAAGAATACAAAATTGAAAACCACATTACAAGATAAGAATCCAGAATGTCAAATATGAAGGTACAGTAGTTAGCCGGGAGATCGTTGAAATGAGGAAATAGCTCGATTTTTCTTTGAATCCGTAAACTCGGATACACATATGACTTGTGGTGAACTTTTATCCTGTCACATCATGACTGATAATTCACAGCCTCTAAGGACATGACCCCAGTAACCGGATACTCAAAAATGGTAGCAGACATTTTTCATGTCAAAAACTAAGCTTTAAATAGAAAAAATTAAAGTCATCCCCAAAATCCCTGGGCTAGAAACCCACCTCCTAATTCATTTGCAGATTCATAACAAAGCTGGATGAAAGGAACTAAGACAGAATGTACAATGACTGAGTAAGTCAGCAGTCTGCGTCACTTTCTGCTCTCCATCATCACAAACTTCAGTATTGCACAGACGAATGGTCGCGTTTGCTCCTATTGATTCGTTTTGCAATGAAAGTCTCAGCCCACTTTCTCCAATTCCCTTGAAGCTTATCAAAGGACTGGCCAACGTCCCTGCCACTCAACTATTTAGCCCCGCCCAGCCTGCTGCCCCAGCACTTCTTCACAAACCCAGCAATTACAGATTTTTAAAATGTGGTCTGTGTGTGGATCTCAATGCCCCAGGACAGTAATGGGGACACTGTGCTGTTGTCCTGTCCCATCCTTGAAATGAGACAATGACACTATGTGGTCATCAAAAAACTCTCCTGCAATTTTAATTTTTAGTCTTGGGGGGGGGTCGAATTATCTAATTCTATGATCCCCCCCCTTGCTGAAAATTTGGATTATTGAAAAAAGGCCGGAAAAGGTGGAAGGTTCCAAAACAGTTAAGGGTTGGTCTGTAAATCTGGGCTGGCAGCCCCTACTGTGTTACCCTGAGCAGTTCTCTTAACTTGCGTTAAGTAAAAGCTTCAGTTATATAAGTGAATCTAATGTTAACGCAGAAGATGTTCATCAGATGAATGGAAAATCCCCACGTCTACGGTCAAATTCAACCTGGGCGCCTATGAACGGCAGAAAGGAGGAAATCAATGAAAATGTGAGTGCAAGTGCCCTCTAGTGGTGATTTACAATCTCCTGGCTTAGCTTTTAAATAAAAAGCCAGTGACACAGAATGAGCGTTTGATATAATTACAATATCAATAGTCAACATGTGCATATACAAAATCATTTTTATGTTTAAACGCACTGAGTGGGCAATTTATTAGGTATACCCCACCACTCCCACCTCCTTCACACAAATTCTACACGTGTAGACACGGCAGACATTAGTTACATTAGAGTTGTATGTGGTGTAAATCAGGCAGACCGTTTTGTGTTTAATTGATTATGAGAACGGGGACTTTAATGACTTTGAATGTGGCACGATAGTTACTGCTAGGTGTGTCATGTCAAGCATTTCCCAGACCGTTTCACAGCAAAACTATTTTGAGGGGTTGCTGATGAAAGAATGGGACAAAAAACCACGAAAAAGGTTTAGGGTAGCCACCCCATATACTTGAAAGATAAGGACGAGGAGGAGGAGATTATGAGCATGCGCTGATACCACGCATTCACCTTCAACCCCTTTTCTTCATAATCAACATTGGTGTGCAGAACACAACACTTAGTGGACTTTCTCACGAATGGGTTACAAGAGCTAAAGACCATGAAGGGTTCCAGTGCTGTCAAGTTGGGGAGCATGCACTTGGTACAGCGCGTTGCTGGGATCCAGCTCGGGATCCTGGTTGGCAACCCCCCCAGGCAGAAACATGGTCCAGTCCCACCCTCCGGAAATGAACCTCTATCTGCTGCAGCCAGGTGTTACGTAGGCGTCCCCTTGGCCTGGTCCAGCCACTCGGGTCCCCAACAATGAGGGTCTTACGAGCTGGATCACCCTTAGGGAATCGCGCCACATGGCCACAGTGCCATAACTGATGCTTCCTCACAATGCAGGTAATGTGCCTCATTTGGGACTCCATTAGGAACACAAAGTCAAACCAGCGGTACCCAAGGACTCTCTGAAGAGTCACACATGAAGGAGTCCAGTCTTCGTCTCAGGTCACTGGATAGTGTCCATGTCTCACAACCATATAGCAAGATAGGAAGCATCAGGACTCTAAAGACTTGCAGAGATATTGGGAGAGCTACACGCCCCTTTCAAGCTACCTCACGGCCCTCCATGCTCTACCAATCCATCTACTTACTTCATAGGAAGGGTCACCAGAGACATAAAGGTAAGTAAACCTCTCAATGAGGTCGACACTCTCTCCACAGACAGACACACTGCTGATGGCCGTGCCCAAGAGGTCATTAAAGGCCTGGCTGTTGGTTTTTATCAGGACACTCACAAGCCCGGACACTCAGACTCCTCACTCAGTCTCTCGAGATGCATAATCAGAGCCTCCATTGACTCCACGAAGATCACAGCATCATCAGCAAAGTCAAGATCCGTGAATCTTTCGTCACCAACATGATGCCCCACAGCCGCTGGACCTCAAGACTCTGCCCAACACCCAGTCCATACAAGCATTGAACAGAATAGGAGCAGAACACACCGCCGACGAACCCCAGAATCAACTGGGACAAACACTGAGGTTCTGCCTCCACACTCCACGGCACTCACAGTACCAGTGTACAGGCCGGCCATAATATCCAGCAAGGGGATCCCATGAAGTCTCAGGATGTCCCACTGGGCAAGCGCTTTATGAAAATCGACAAAGGCTGCAAAGAAACTCTGCCGATATTCGTGTTTGCACTCCATGAGTACCCTCAGTCCCAGGATGCGGTCGATGGTAGAATGCTGTCAAAGAAAAAGAAAAGAACAAGAAAGGACATCTCTGGTGGAAACAAAAGCATCAAAAGTGGAGCAAAAGAGTGGAAGAAAGGGACTTGGTTGGGTGAATCTTGCAACATGATGATGGAAGGATCATAATTTGGCACAAGGAATGCGAGTCCATTCTGTTTGGTGTCAGGCCAGTGGTGTCAGTCAGTGTGTTGGTGTGACACTCATTGTGGCCCCTGAACATCTAAATATCAAGATGTACTTGAACATCTGTAGCTGACCATGGCCATCCCTTGAATGGACACTTCCAGAATGATAATGTAGCTTGTCACGAGACACGTATCCTCACTGAATGGTTCCAAGAACATGACAGGGAGCTTTCATTGCCTCAGTGGCCTGCACGGTTCCCATGATCTCATCCCTGTCATACATTTTTGGGAGGACATGGCTGTTTGCAGTAAGGCTGTGTTTCTGTCATGTTTGCAGCAACTGCACTGCGTAGTCTTTGCATTCATGAACAACGCATCCCGCAGTTTGTAGAAGATAGATAGACACGCAAAGTGCTTACGTGAAGAAATGGGGAGCCACTTCAGCCATAACCAACGTGCAGCACCAACCTGGATGAAGCAACGGCAGCCATTTTTCACCAGTACGGTCACCACACATTAGCTGGCTAGTTGGTGAGAGAGATAGCCAGTCAGAGACAGGGGATGATTACGGGGGCCAGAATGAGCAAAAGTGACGGACAATTTAGCCAGGACATCGGGATACACCCCACACTTGTTGAAGGATAACCCGGGATCTTTTATAACCACAGAGAGTCAGGACCTCACTATTACGTCTCATCCAAAGGACGGTCCCAGTTTTACAGCACGGTGTCTCCGTCACTGCATTGGGACACATTGGGATCCGCACACAGACCCATCAATGGGGCACAGACCGGCTAAGCAGCATTTGAACCAGCAGCATAGAAATTTGAAGTCCACTGCCTGCCTAAAAAGCCGCGGGCACAACTACACCATAGCAAATCATCAGTCGCTGGTGTTCTCTCACGAAAGGCGCTATATCACATCAAAAGGATGCTGTCTCCATCCACATCACTGACTTTCAGGGTGGTTTAGTCAAACTGTAAGCACTGCACATGATCAATTTCAATTTAATAAATGTCATAAATACTTTTCGCTTGTGATTTAGACCAAAGACCAAAATAATGTCCAATATAATAAGTCGTTATACAAAATTAAGCCTGTTTTTTTTTTTTTTTTGTTTGCTTGGTTGTCTAATATAAATAACCGATAATCGTTTCATAATTATGCAAGATGTGTAAAGAAAAATGTGCATTTCAGTGTCTGCCCAGGAGTCAGACAGATTTCCAGTACCTTCTAATGCTTCACTGTTGAGTTTAGAGAATCTCCGGCTGTTTAATTGTGAAAACGTCAAGGACTGACCAAAGAAAAGTGCCATGCAATGCTTATAGAGCAGCCTAAGGTGCCACCTAGTGGACTGAGGCAGTTACAACATGTCACGAAGGCTCTGGCTGGACCAACCAGCCTTAGAAGTAGAACAAGCAGAGGGACATAAAATTACAACTTGTAAGCAGACTATTATTTCATTCTGTTGTCAAAAATGTTTTGTTCATTGTTTGTATTATAGAGAAAGCTTTTACCTTTATTTATTATGGTGGCGCAGTGGATGGCACTGCTGCCTTGCAGTTAGGAGACCCGGGTTCACTTCCTGGGTCCTCCCTGTGTGGAGTTTGCATGTTCTCCCCGTGTCTGCATGGCTTTCCTCCGGGTGCTCTGGTTTCCTCCCACAGTCCAAAGACATGAAGGTTAGGTGCGTTTGCGATCCTAAATTGTCCCTAGTGTCTGCTGGGTGTGTGTGTGTATGTGCACCTAACGGTGGGCTGGCGCCCTTCCTGGGGTTTGTTTCCTGCCTTGTGCCCTATGTTGGCTGGAGTTGGCTCCAGTGGACCCCCGTGACCCTGTAGTTAGGATATAGCGAGTTGGGTAATGGATGGCTGGATGGAACTTCATGGCTCTGAAATCGTTAACTGGAACTCAGAGAACTTCCTCTAAGCTAACCTCACATTCTGGATGGACTGAACACACACTCATATATACAGTATATCTATATGTAAACATATATACACATACAGTACATACAGGCTGGTCCAGATCTAATTATGATTAGATTATCTGGATGACTTTGATTTATGCGGGGACGATTCCAGTTCGGCGCAAAGACGATTCTTCGCACACTTCTCGATGGTCCGAGATTTTTCAGGTGATTTTCTATGTAATAAACTTAATAAATTATAGCGTAATGAAAATTGCATAATTAGATTTGGACCACCCTATACATACATAAATATATGTGATACAGTACCTGCCAAACAACACAAAGGGTACACAACATGTGTTTCACCCTATTTGGGGCTCACCAGGTGTACGCACTTTTGCATTCCCATACGGGGATCTAACCTCGGAGTTCAGCACCTGAGATGAAGCCTCTGATATTGTGCCATGTCGGCTGGTTTCCTTACTTGACAGGGTGAAGATCGGACGATTACTTTCTTAGGTCTGAGTAGCAATCTGATGATTTGGATGGTTACCTACTAGGTAACGCTTGTAGTTGGTCAGGCAGTTGCTAAACATCAACCATGTCCTCTCACTTGTGAGAAACATATATACTGTTTATATATATTGTGATGGATGGCCGGGGCCCATGCCTGGCCCTTCTGTGTAATGTTCCCGGGGAGCAAGCATGGGCGGCACAGTACCTGCCCCGGACCACTTGGTGGCAGCTCCCCTGGGTGACTATGGTGCCTCAGATACCTGCAGGGCTCCATGGGAGATGGAGTTTTCCATAGCCCAGTTGGGATCTGGGGTGGCCACCAGGAGGCGCTGCAGGGGTTCTTGGGCCCGCCTGAGCCATAGTTCAGCCACACCCGGAGGTCAAGCACCTGAAGCACTTCCGGGTGAACTATAAAAGGGGCCAGCAGACATCAATCCAGGAGCCTGAGTCGGGAGGAGGAGGACAATGCTTGTCAGGAGGAGTAGTGGTGTAAAGAATAGTGTGTGATTTGCTTTGTGGTGCTTTTGGGACTGTGTCCTCTCTGTGGGACATGGGGAAGACGTGCCCCACAGGTAAAGAAAAATAAAAGTTTGCTGGCTTGTATACGTACCTCTGGTGTCAGTCTGTCGGGTCGGCGCCTATATAGCGCCTTTGTTACAATGTATATGCTGTATTTACACACACACACATATATATATATATATATATATATATATATATATATTATCACAACAAAAATAAAAAAGCCAAAAAAGGTTTAGGTGGCCACCTCATATATTGTTAGTCATTCTGTTGAGGTAAAGAAACAAGTTTTTTGGAGTTGAAAATAAAACTGATTTACTGGATGCAAGCTGGAAGGTTTATGGTCAGACTGAGGAAATGAGGTCACTGGGGCTGGAATGGGAAGTGATGTTATCAGGACCAGGTGGAAGGTCCCATAACTGGTCTGCAGAGAAAGGAGGAAAAGGATTAATGCCACCTCCTGGACTGCCGTGGAATTACCCTTCAAGCCCTTTAACTGCCTCCCATGTGCATGTGTGTGACAGTATATATGTATATATATATGGATAGATAAATAGATACTATATATATATATATATATATATATATATATATATACAATGACCACAAAGGTGTGCCACTGAGCTCCAAATCCCAGCCAGCTCCAATCAGACCAAACACAGTCTCAAGTTTAAATGAAAGTTCTTTTATTAGTGAGACACTACCTTCTCCTTAGGCACAGCCACAAAACACAATGCTCAGTTCTTTTCCCTCTTCTTTCACTCCTCCAGGTGGGTGTCATCTGCCTCCTTACAGCACTGACTCCCTGATAAAGCTGAGATGGCTTCTTTTATGTTTGATCTGGGATTTCTTCTTGTACCATAACATTGAGTAGTGGAATCGATTGTAGGTCATGGGGAAGCTCTCCAAAACAGGGAAAGTCTTTGGTGCCCTTTGGTAGAAGCCAGGGACCATCAGCAGGGATGCTCTTTACAGCTCCCAAACAACCCTGCTGGTGTCCAGTCAGGGACAATGCCAGGGAAACATTACCACCTATCCTACAGGAGGATGAATAGTCTTTGGTAGACAAACTCCCCCAGTCCTTTCATTAGTCCTTGTCCCTGTATGGGATTAGAATTAGACATCATCCTGACCAGGATATACCTCGATCCATGCTGTCCTTCCATATGGCCCCCATATGCATGTTCTTCATCTCAGTCAAGATGCCTGTCCATCTACAATATATATTTATATATAGTAAAATATGAAGCCAGAAACAGATTGTTAAAGGATTGGGGTCCATCCAGTGACCTTATTTAATACAAATAAAAATATCCTATTCATCCTATTAAGCCTAGGCTTGGCAGCTCTTGCTAAGCCTGTGCTCTTTGTTGATTTTGGGTTTCTCATCTGGGAGCTCTGTCATCGGTATAAACAGAATTGCCAAGTGAACGCCAGCTCTGGGGCCATCACTATTTAATTGGTTTTCATGGCAGAAGCTATGGGAAAAACTCCTGGCAAAAACTGGGTTTGATGTCATACAGTAGCTCAGAGCGGGACTCATCCCCTGATCTGTGGATGAAAAAGAAGGAGGCATTAGTGGCCAGATATCCTCAAGCCCTTGTGACAAAGGTGTTACCTTCCTTGAGCCTTCCTTGAGGTACTTTCCATGTGCACACTTACAACGATAGATAGATAGATAGATAGATAGATAGATAGATAGATAGATAGATAGATAGATAGAGTTCCTAATGTTTGTGCGAAATTTACCCTTAACAAGTTTCCAACTGTGTCCCTGTGTTCTTGATGAGCTCATTTTAAAATACAAGTCTCGATCCACTGGACTAATTCACTTCATAATTTTAAACACTTCAGTCATGTCACCTCTTAATCTTCTTTTGCTTAAACTGTAAAGGCTCAGCTCTTTTAATCTTTCCTCATAACTCATCTCCTGTAGCCCTGAATCAGCCTAGTCGCTGATAGATAGATAGATAGATAGATAGATAGATAGATAGATAGATAGATAGATAGATCAGGGAATGCCTGGTTATATTTGTGGGAAGTGTTTTTCTGCAGTGTGTCTCTCTGGAAAATCCTCGGGTACCGTTGGTTTGACTTTGTGTTGCTCATGGAGTCCCGAATGAGGCACATTACCTGCATTGTGAGGGAGCGTCAGTTACGGCACTACGGCCATGTGTGCAATTTCCTGAGGGCGATCCAACTCATTGTTGGGGACCCGAGTGGTTGGTCCATGCCAAGGGGTCGCCCACGTAACACCTGGCTGCGGCAGATAGAGGGTCATTTCCAGAGGGTGGGACTGGACAGCGTGTCTGCCTGGGGGGTTGCCAACCGGGATCCCGGGTTGTTTCGTTGTGTAGTGGGTGCAGCAAAGCACTGTACCAGTGCATGCTCCCTAACTTGTTCTTTATAGCTGTGTCCAATCCATTCTTATTTTTCCTTCTGAACTGGTAGCCATATAATAACTGCTGGTAACCATAATGGAGAAGTGCCAGTAAGGAGCACCAGTGAGCACTGGCTCATTTGATGTGACCCAAGGGGGACCTTTAAAAGGTTCTATCAGAAGAGAGGACTTCAGGTAACAATCTGGCTAAGCCAAAGGAGGAGTTCCACCTATTGAAAGCTGCCCAGTTTTCTACCAGTAGAATCAAGATGGAGATGTCCTGTCACAAAGGAGACTTTAAATTGCTCTACATGAGCAGTTTCAACCTTTAAAGCATCTTGTAGGTGATCAGTGTGTAGCCAAGTTAAACCCTTTCCTTTTTTTCTGAGTAATACATGTCTTGGCTGTGGCAATCATTCCACTTTCTCATGGCCTGAGTTCCCCCTAGTGGTCACAATGCATCACATCTGTAGTTCATTTTTTTAATATTAGTACTTTTAGTGAAGTGATGGTGCTTTTCCTTAGTCAGAGCTCCAGGATTTCTAGTTTGAACCCTGATCCCGTCACCGCCTTTATGGATTTTGAACATTTTCTCCAAGCCTGAGTAGATGAATTTCTTCAGGTTTTCTCCGACATTATTTAATAGTGGCAGTCGATTACATTGGTCAACATTGGTGATTTTGCCCCCGAAGAACTTAGGGTTTTTTTAAACTTACTTTTCATGGTCATTTCAGAAATCTATTCAGAATGTGTCCATCATCCAAAGTTTTTGAGTTATGGCATTGGA
This sequence comes from Polypterus senegalus, assembly GCF_016835505.1. Classification (NCBI taxonomy): domain Eukaryota; kingdom Metazoa; phylum Chordata; class Cladistia; order Polypteriformes; family Polypteridae; genus Polypterus; species Polypterus senegalus. The sequence continues at coordinate 16,115,413 of NC_053154.1, read as the reverse complement.
TCAAAACAGACTTGGATTGACATCTGTAAGAAAAACAAAATTAAAGAAGGAATTTTTGTAAAACCTCAAAACAGAGACCATGTTAAACAATGTTCAAGAAGCTGCATGGCAGTCCTTCAAGAGTATTTGCAGGAGCTTCAAAAACTAGACAACTACCAAGAAATAGTGGATGATGTACTGAAGTCATACAAAGCCATGGGATGTAACGTTTCTTTCATTTGACAAGCATGGGGTCTTTGTCAAGGCTTCACTGCCTGTGTGTGACTTCCTGATATCAATGATAGAGATGATGGAAAGAAACATCAATGGCTATCTGAGAAGGTGGCCTGCTGTACCAAAGAGCTTCAGCAGTATTAATACCTACAGTTCGGAGACAAGGTTCCAACTCCTGATTACGGGGGTCTACTGGAAGAGCTGTAAGTACTGTCACCCATGTGCGCATGGGAGGGAGCTAAAGGGCATTAAAGAGAGTAATTCCATGCCAGACCAGGGGAGGGCGGAGTGCACTAATTCTTTCTCTCACTTCACTGCAGACCAGATACCCGGAAATTCTGCCTTTCCCTGATGACGTCACTTCCGTTTCCTGCCCTACCGATGTCACTTCCTATGCTCTCCTTTAAAGCCGCCATCTTTGTGCTATTAAATCAGTTCTGTTTTGGACTCTAACCTGTACACATCTGTACGCTACTTTAGTCCATTTTGCAGCCAGGAACAATATATGGGTGGCTGCCCCAAACCGTTTTGTGGCCCCTTTTGTTTGTCTTTGACAGTGCATGTGTTGAAGACCGCTAAGAAAACAAGGTCAGGACAGCAGGAGTAGAAGTGTGCAAAGGGTGGAGATGGTCAGCCAGCCACAACATAATTAAAGTGAGGCAGAGTCCAGATTGCACCATAAGTATCATCCCTGGGACAACTAAGTGGGATAAGCTGGGGAAAATCGAAGCCCAGAGAGGGGAGGGAGTTGGCACAGTCTAAGAAGGTCAAAGAGGGACGGCTAGTGAAGAGATGAGACAACAGAGGAAATGGATGCAGTGGGAAGGAGCTAAAGGAAGGAAGATCACGTGGAGTGACCTGTGGTCAATGGAGGCCAGCAGAATAAGGTTTTTCCTCCTCAGCGTCTACAATGTGTTTTCTAGACCCACAAATCTGGACATCTGGTGGATGAGAGAAGACCTGGGCTGCAAAGAATGAGGAAAGTCAGCGAATCTTGAGCACATATGGTACATATAAGTACATCACTGACAGAGAGGAGATACCACTGGAGGCATGACATTGGTGGCACCTGTGGGGAGAGCAGAACTGGAATACAGGAAGATCAACAAGAGACAGCGGATTATTACCTTGGTCAGGAGTGGAGTAAAGGACCCTCAGTCAGTGGAGAGTGGTGTGCTGGGAACAGCCAGAGACTGGGAGATAAGAACCACTTCACCTTCCCACAGGATTTTGTCAGCACGAACCCAATGCCAGACGTGTTAATCTAGTCCAGACCAGCAAAGGCCATCATCATCATGCTGGAGCTGGAAATATGTGCATGAAGGAGGCATATTAGACAACGTTGTGCATATATCAGCCATGAGTGCCCTGAAAAAAGGTGGAGAGCAAAGTGTTTGCCCATGGAGGTCAGAGCAAAAGGTTTCCCAGGACAGTCCCTCTGGAGAACATTAAAGATTCTGGGTATCGGAGGACAAGAAGAAGTGGAAGAAGATCCTCAATGCAAGATGTGGAGAAAATGTCACAAGAGCTGTGGCTACAGAGAGAGGAGAAACGGTCAAGCCATCTGGTTGAGGTGGGGTATGGCCATCTTGGCTGGTGTACCCTTCAGAAAGTATTGTGACAAGTGCCAAAGCATCCAGTGACAAAGGGAGTCACATGATGATGAGCGAGATAGCCACCGCACCATCCTGAGCAAAGTAAGATTCACCGTTTGTTGATTCATGTCAAGAGTTGTTAGCCAGTGTTATTTAGGGGTTTCAAGAGACAAGGTTTGATTTCTGGCCTGGTCATAAGGTGGGAACAATTTCGACTCCCCACATTGCTCTATCTCAAAAGTGGTGTGATGTTAGTGAATGTGTGTGCTTCACATAAACGGATGGATGGTCAATCCCTAAGCTGTATGAATATTTTTGTGTACATACTGCACAGTAGTTGTACTTTATGGAATACTAGCCAGGGTGATAGAATTAGTGTAAAAATATTTGATATCTCTATTCAAACTAGTGTGGTGCTGAGGTGTCAGCTGTGGCACGACTGCTCTCGGGTCCTAATTTGGGATACTGAGGTGGTTCATCATGTGGTGTGTGTGGCAACACCATATATCAGTGCAAGCTCCCAACCTTCTCCTCCTCTCGTTCTACATGTACCTTCGGCGGTATCCTCCTCTACACCGGTGGTCTACCTGTTGAACTTGTTTCCGTAAGGCGTGCTGCTCAGAATCTGTCATTTCAAGGCATCTTGCTTGCCGCTCTTGTGAACCAAAGCTCATGAGTCCCAAAACGCACTTCCAATCATCCCTATTAGAGGGGGAAAACACTGTCAAAATCCCTGACTAGACTCAAAACGTACCTTGAAGAATCTTTATAGGATAAAAAGTTTCTTTTCACAAAATGCTCTTAAATTAAACTTCATTGGGGCACCATAGGCAAAGTGAAACTGCCTAAAAAATATAAGGCAATCCAGAAACAAAGTAAAAAAAAACAAAGCAAGAAAGTTAAGAAATTCCAATAATTCACAAAGCACAGTAAAGGTACAAGAGGAGGAGGAGGAGACGTGGAGCACACGCTGATGCAGCACATTGTCGCACCCACCACATGACAAACCAACTCAGGATTGCAGACTGGGACCCTAATGCAGCCATGCAACGGGTGACACCTCAGCACCACACCAATTCAGATGGAATGGAACTATGGGAGGTTTTTTTTTGTGGTGGCTGGAGTGCCAATTCTGCCACCAACCCTCAAGTTTTACCCTGCAGGTTGGAGGGCCGACATGCAGGGCTGGATGCAGATTAACGTCACACCCAGGACAGAGCAATTGAAGGGTAAGTGCCTTGCTCAAGGGCCCAAAAGGTACAATAACTCACCAAAAAAAAAAAAAGAAAAACTCCCAAAAAGTATTTATAATTTATAGGGTGGAGGGCAGTCCCTGGCGGTGATTGGCAGGTGGCCCTGCCTCTTGGGGAACCAACCACAAAACACATGGCAAATAAACACTGTGGTGGGAGAGAGTGAGCTCAGGACATTAGCCCCCCTGGATAATAATAATAATAATAATTATTTGCATTTATATAGCGCTTTTCTCACTACTCAAAGCGCTGGATGGTTGTGACACCACGGATTCCCGCAGGGCATGCTGGGAATTGGAGTTTCCTGCAGCCCTGTTGGGTTTCTGGAAGGGGAGAGCTAGTGGGAGTTGCAGAGACTGTAGAACCCTATTACGTCGGGCTTTCACCACACCTTGGACTACTTCTGGAACATGCTAATGGGCCACCTGGAGTGCTCCGGGGTGCGGCTTAAAAGGAGCCAGCTGCCACTACTCCGGGAGTCGGGAGGAGGTGGGCAAAGCTTGCCAGAGGAGGAGTGGAGGATGAGAGAGAGACAGAGAAAGAGAGAGAGAGAGAGACAGAGAGCCAGCCAAGAAGAAGGCAGACAGAGAAAAGAAAAATACTTGTGCTTGGTGCTTTGGTGCTGTGTTGCTGTGGGGAGCGAGGGAAAAGTGCTTCCCCACTTAAATAAAACGTGTGCTGTGTGCAAAACGTGCCTGGTGTCTGCTTATGTTGAGTTTGGGCAGTTGGAGCGCCCCCTGCAGGCCACAACACAAATGAAATGAATATTTATAAGACAATCAAAAATGAACAAAGTCAACATAAAACACGAATTTGATCCCCTGCTTTGGGTAGAGACCCTGGGTGAGAACAAAGAGCTTCCATTCTGCTTTTATATCTCCCATCTCTGAAGGCGACTCTCAGCGTTCTGCCTTCGCTTTTACTCCTTCCTCGTGCATTTCACATTCGCACTTCCTCTTTCGATTGCATCACCAAAGCCAAACTGACCAATCATTATGCTCAAAGGAACCGGACACACGCACATACCTTAGCGTTTTATTTAACAGTAGATTGTTTTGTGTTTTAATTGAAAAATATAGTATGAAGCACAATGAACTGTAAACCGGACCAGCTATTAGCTAAACAAATGAGCTTGATGGGCTGAATGGTCTTCCCAATATCTCCGAAATTTCCTATGTTTCGAATGGGCTCTTTCTAAGATAGAATTAATTGAATAACTTGAACTTTCACAAATCCATTTTTTTCAGTGGAGAGCTACTTTTCCATTTTTTTTCAGAATGTTATCTTCTACTGCCACTTAGTGGAAGAAATAAAAACATACCAGTTAGCTAAAAGGAAAGATGTCCCCAGATGCCACTGCTACTTGTGGTATTCATGGCTATTAACAGGACATTCAGTACAGGCCAAAAGTTTGGACACACCTCCTCATTCAATGTGTTGTCTTTATTTTCATGACCATTTACATTGGTAGATTCTCACTGAAGGCATCAAATCTATGAATGAACACATGTGGAGTTATGTACTTAACAAAAAAAGGTGAAGTAACTGAAAACATGTTTTATATTCTAGTTTCTTCAAAATAGCCACCCTTTGCTCTGATTACTGCTTTGCACACTCTTGGCATTCTCTCGATGAGCTTCAACAGGTAGTCACATGAAATGGTTTTCACTTCACAGGTGTGCCTTATCAGGGTGATTTAGTGGAATTTCTTGCTTTATCAATGGGGTTGGGACCAGCAGTTGTGTTGTTCAGAAGTCAGGTTAGTTGGACGATCATTTATTTTTCAACAGGACAATGACCCCAAGCACACCTCCAGGCTGTGTTGACCAAGAGGGAGAGTGATGGAGTGCTGGAAATGGTCATGAAAATAAAGAAAACACATTGAATGAGGAGGAGGTGTGTCCAAACTTTTGGCCTGTACGGTACATCAGTGAGATGTTATTCAGAACCTTGAGCATCGGAAAGGCTCTATATAAATAAAATGTACTACTATTATTATTTTTCAGTAAATTATCTTGTATGTGCATGCTACGAATGGGAACAATTTTACATTTTTTCTGTGTTACTTCCATATATTTTTATCGCTTTTCCTTCATGCTTTATTGGGGCATTTGGAATGCATGGGATCCATTGCTTGAATTAGCTTGTTGGTTTAAGACATAGGCTCTTAAATGACGGGTCATGACCCATTTTGTGTCTCGTGTTTTCTGGTTTTGGATCATGCAGAGTCGTGATTCACACTCGTAATCAACGGGAAAGAGTCGCATGCGGTTTGCAGAGTGTCTTGCGATGGGTCACCGCAGGTAGTTTAAGCAAACACCATTGCTTTGCTGTGACCTGTGTCAGTTGGGTGTGACTACAGGGGACGATTCTTCAAGGGTGCGCTGCCCCCCCCACCCCGCTGGTATGGCTGTCGGCATGGATTCTACCAAGTGACCCACTGCCTGATGACAATCAGAGGCAATTCTCCAAGGTGGATTCCCTCACCCCTGGAATGACTGCCTATGGCGATTCTCCAAGGTGGTGATATGACTGCAGGCCGTGAATCTTCAAGGGGCCCCCCTCTCCCCAGGATGACTGTTGGTGGGGATTACTCAAGGGGGTAGGTGATGAATGGATGACTGTCGGTGGTGATTCTTAATGGGGGGAACCCCCCCGGGATGATCATCATCAGCGATTCTGAGTCTCGAAGATACCTTTGGTGTATGATTTCTATTCCTAAATAGTGACCGTGTCACGTCATCGTTGTATTAGTACAGTGAGTTCAGGAACTATTCAGACCCCCTTCACTCTTTTCATATTTGTTGTGCTTCCACTAAAGTTGCAATGCTCAATACCCCAGAATTGAACGCGAAAGCAGGATTTTAGAATTTCTTGCAAATTTATTTAAAATAAACTGAAATACCACATTGACGCGAGTACAAGCAATTGTGGCATATGATTCCAGCCTGGAGACGTCTGGTTTGATGTGATCCAGATTAAGACCCCCTCAGGCCTCTGGGTGACTTAACAGAGAGTTGAACATACTTACAACAATGCTGCCTACGAACATCAGGTTGTTTAACTCTTTCAAGGTGGACATCAACTTAGTTCAACACAAGGTGTTGAAGGCGATTGTCGACTTTAGTTGGGCGGTGATTAGCTGTAAACGTTGACAAAACTTGCCATTACATTATAGTTCGACTCTCTTTCCTGGAAGAAAAGTTAACTTCATTGATTTGACGTCAAATCCCTGTGCATGCGTGAGGCGCATAGAGTAAATGTCTAAAATGACATCAACATCTGGCGAGACAGTAAAGCGAATGCACAAAGCAAAATACTCCGTGGACGACATTTTGCACATTATACTGTATCTGAATTTGACACTGACTTATCAGACTCCGAGTTTCATGCAAGTGATCTGGAGATCAAAAATAAAAGCGAGGTACCTGCATCAGCTGATCGATCCCCAGCTGACTGTAGTGCTGACCACGATCGTTTAGCTGATGCACACACAGCAATGTTTGCCTGGGAGGAGTGCCACTTATGGTAACAAGAGGTACAAATAAGATGGCGTTGTATCGTCACTGCCTTTTTTTGGAAAATATATTCAGCCTTGGGCCGAAATGGATTAGTCCTCAAAGAGTTAATGGAGCAGGGTATTTCTCACTTTTGATTTTGGTTTAGTGAAAAGGCCCCTTGCTTTCATGGACGTGCACCCACAATGCCCTGATGGTACATCTGCCCCTGGATGTCAAACACTTTGCACACCTCGAATCTGGGGATTTCCTGCCATCCTTCTCTTTATAACCTTTCAAACTCTGTCAGGTTTGATGAAGACTGTTGGTGGACAGCTACTTGCAGGTCATCTCCAGACATGTTCTATTGGGATGGATAAACTCAAAGACATTTCCAAAGTTGCCCCTAAGACCCTCCTGTGTTGTCTTTGCTTGGCTTTTTTGCTCCAGACTGATGTCCAGAATGCTGTGAAGCAGATTTTCAGTAAAGGTATCTTTGTACTTTGATCCATTCAGATGTACCTCAACCCTAACTAGTCTACCAGTCCCCAACCCCACATCATGATGCTGCTACCACCGTGTTTCACCACTGGATCGGAATTGCACTCACTGAAAAAAGTACAACATTGATGTTGTTCATTCAATGTAAATTTTCTCTTTCAAGCAACTTGAGATTAGTCATTTAGTGTTGTACCTTGAAATATTTGGTTTCAGATCTCAAACAAAGTAAAAAAAAAAAATGTTTGTGCCAAAGTAAGTTATGGTGGAAGGAATAAACATAAAAATCCTATTTCAGTTAACCTAATATTTTAGGGTGTTCGTGTGCTGTGTTTGAGGGGCCGTTTGTATATTCTTCCGGTCAAACTTTCCAGCGTGCTGGCTTTCCAACTGCCAAAAAAGAAGAACACTTTCCCGAGTGGAGTGGACGTGGCTATACAGGTCTGGGGCCTCATGTATAAACGGTGCGTAAGCACAGAAATGTTGCGTAAGAACTTTTCCACGTTCCAATCACGATGTATAAAACCTGCACTTGGTGTAAAGCCACGCACTTTTCCACGGTACCTCATGCCTTGTCGTACGCAAGTTCTCCGCTCGGTTTTGCAAACTGGCGGCACCCAGCGTCAAAGCAGTGCTACTGTTCTTGTGTGATTACTCATTATTTTCATGACGCGGCTTTATAAATACACCGAAACTAACAGCATATTGTTTATTAGTGTAATGCATCTGATTGTAATTAACTCAGTAACTCAAGTATAATGGTCCAGGGAACAGCCATAGTATTCCAAATGCCATAACTGCTTTAGCGTTGTTACTCTCACTGCACCCTCTTCTTCTTTCAGCTCCTCTTGTTAGGAGTTGCCACAGCGGATCATCTTTTTCCATATTACTCTCACTGCACGACTCGGAGTATTTATATGACTGTATCTGAGTGTGAATCACAGCAGCAGCTGATCGGAAAGAGAATTATCGGTATACGGCATTAAGGACACGCTGTCTCAGCCACGGCAAAACGTTTCAAAGCCTTTCCTGTACGGACCTCGCGGTTCAGAAACAGTTTCATCCCAAGAACTTTAAACGCAGCCAATCAATTGCTCCTTGTAGAACTGTCTGTACTTATACTGTAAGTACAATCACCCCACTGTAAACTTGCACTACAGTTATAATTATAATGTATTTACATATGATGACGATATCATTTTTAAGGTGAAATGCAGCAAAATATTTGTTAAATTATACAGATAAAACTTTAACTTCGTTTAAATAATCTATATTCTTCACTGGGAGTGTCGTGAAGGATATAATAATTAAACATGTACTACGAAGACATTTCAATGTTCTTTAAACGTTTTGAAGAATCGGCGCTAAGCTTACAGATGGCTTAACGTCTATTACAGAGCTGATTGTGTGGCAATCGGTTACTTGGGGAAAGAAAAGCACTGACTGCAATATATATTGAATATAAAACAGAAAGAGAAAATAACAAGACAGCTAAAAACGGCAAACGTTAAATGCTTGTCATGAGCACGAGGCGGCTATGCAGTGTCTGCAACGGACGTGGCCATCCACCGTACATACGCTTACTGACACTGACGGACGAAGGAGCCACCGATTCTTTCTCTGCCCAGTGTCACCACAAGCCTAGAGCCGCCCCTGAGTACTGCTGCAATAAATTATTTCATCGAGGGTCGCACACAATCACTGCGCCGTGAAACTCATGTTTAATAACGTGCTTTAACTCCTATCATCATGAAAATGACATCACGTATACATCTCAGTATTTTAGTTATTCAGAGAGCTGTAATATCACAAATGTAATGGACTCTGTGTCCAGTTGGAGGAAGAGAGCCGGTTTAAGAAGCAAGTAGTGATTCACACACATAGAGCACATAGAAGATCACATACAAAACAAAGCATTTAACGTGCTACTTTAATTACGATGTGATTTGAGAAACTGGTTAATTAAACGATTTTAAGATGAAGTTTATGATGTTCTACTAAATGACAAAATAAACTACGTGATTAAAGTGGAAATGTCGAGATTGAAGTTGACATTTCGTGCTTTTTCCTCACCGTGTGCCTTTTTTCTCTGTACCCTAATAAACTTTCATATGACACTCAGACAGTGGGCTTACAACTCGGCTTTTCATGGTGACTTTGATATGTGACTTCTTTTTTATTTCCGGCACTGTGCGATTTTGTGAATGTGAGCTTTCAAGTTTCTCCAACACGCTATGTCACTCGATCAACTTCCTTTTGTTGATTATACTACGGTTTATTTGAACAAATAGTATGTTTTTTCTTTGCCTCCACTTGGTATTCGCTGAAATTCTTATATTTTCCCCGTGCTTTTCACATTGTCTTTTCACAGAAGGCTGCGCTTAAGGGCGATTTATATTGATTTGCATATTCAAATAGGCGTAATTCTGGGAGGATTTGGGGCGTTACATAAAGCGTGTGCACGAGCGTTAGTTTTCACGCTGATCGGGATTTATGTAGCGGAAGAACGTGGAAGTTGGAGTACGCACAGATTCCTGCATCTGGATTTTTCTGTGCGCAAGCACATTTCGGCTTTTGTGCTTACGCCATGTTATAATGCGAGTTCTACGCACGGCGTTATACATGAGGCCCCTGGTCATTTTCAGCAGCAGACTTTCATAACAGAGGATTTCTGGTAAGTAACCCAACTATTCATTTTAAGTATAAGAACTCGTAACAAAACAAACTTTCAAGAAAGCTGTAGAAACGTTTGACACATATGGTACTGCTGCAATAAATTATTCCATCCACAGTCGCACCCGTCCCTAGGCAGGACCAGTATCAGCTCATCGCTACCACAGCGCAACTCCGCCCCAACATGTTCAATACATGCTTTAATGCATTTCATTATGACAATGATATCAAGTATACATCTTTGAATTCTAAAATGTTCAGAGAGTTGAAATATTATGAATGTAATGTCTTCTGTGTGGCGATCACTGATTGCACACTCCAGTCGGTGTAAGAGGAATCCTGTTTAAGAAGAACATAGCAATTATCGACTTAAAATACGAAACATTTACCATGCTACTTTAGTTACAATGGGGTTTGAGCAACTCTAATAATTTAAACATCGATTTTAAGAGGAAGTTTATGATGTTCTAGTTTAATGACAAAATAAACTATGACATTAAACTGGAAATTTTGATATTGAAATTGACATTTCGATTTTAATCTCGACACAGACCCTTTTTTTTCAGACGGTGGAAAGCGACACGCCTTTTCATTTCGACTTTGGTATGTGACCACTTCTTTTTTTACTTCGGCACTGAGCGACTTTTTGAACTTGAACTTTTGAGTGATTCTGCCATGCTGTACCACTCCATCAGTTTCCTTTTGTTGATTATACCTCTTCTTGTGCCACCAAATTGCACCAAATTAGCCCTGCCCTTTCCATAAAGAAGTCAAGCTGTCCAGAAGGAGCAGCCATTCTCTTCTGAGAGTGAACCAGCAGACGGAGCTCCCAAGCAGAGCCCTATAGTGTGGCAAAACGATGCCTAGTGCCGAAAGGGAAAATAAGCACCGTTCATCAATCAAAATCGATAAAACAAATTTATTGTATTCACAAAAAAACAAAAAAATATTATTTTTGAGTTTTACTTACGTATTTACATAAACAAATTACAATACTTTTGATAAAATTAGCAGTATCCAGGTAGTCCCCAGGTTATGGACATCCGACCTATGACTTACGAACTGGGCCGCAGCTACGACGCATTTCCTCAGTAACTGCCACTCCATCATCTTCGGCCTGGGGACGCTGCAAGCGGTGGCTGGACGGAGGCTGGAGGGGGATGATTTCGCTTCCTGCGCAGTGTAGTGTCCCTTGGGCGGCCCCCGGAGGCAAGCGGTTTCACTGCCCTTCCACCACACACGGCTGGCACGTTTGTTCTAGGTGGGTGGCTGGTAATGCTGCAAGCGGGGCGGCGGGGAGTAGCATTGTAGTGTGCATCGAATGGCTGCCAACTGAATGGGGGAGATTCACTACCCACCTTTCGCCGCACCGTGTTTATTCTCGGTGGGCAAATGCTGCAGGCAGCATACTGTAGTGGATGTGACTGTGAGGTGGGCTGGTGATGAAACGCCCGTCAATGCTTCCATTCATTCTCAATAGCAAGCCTGCTTGTTCTGTTACGTACATAGCAGGAAGTTGTCTCTTGTCAGTACATCAGACGTGTTGACGATGGGTGCCTTCCTGCTGTGTTGTTGTGTATAGCGTTGTGCAGAAGAGCTCATCTTAATCTTTTGTCTTCACCCTTCAACAATGTCTCTGAAACACAAATCTGATGCAAGTGCTGGTGATACAATCAAGAAGAGAAAAAACATCAACATCTATACTAATAAAAGGCAAAGCCCTCACTCACTCACTCACTCACTAACTCACTCACTGACTCACTCACTCATCACTAATTCTCCAACTTCCCGTGTAGGTAGAAGGCTGAAATTTGGCAGGCTCATTCCTTACAGCTTACTTACAAAAGTTAAGCAAGTTTCATTTCAAAATTCTACGCGTAATAGTCATAACGATCAACAACGTCCGCCATGTTAAACTTTCTTATTATGGCCCCATCTTCACGAAATTTGGTAGGCGGCTTCCCTGCGCTAACCGAAACCAATGTACATACTTATTTCAGTGGTATGATGCCACTGTCGGCCGCCATATTGCACTTTTCAATGGTCTTTGTTACTTATGGGCCCATCTTCAAGAAATTTGGTACACGGGTTCCCAACGCTAACTGAATCCTACTTACGTACATACTGTATATACGTCCATAGCCTGCAGCTCGGTCACCGTGTGTGGCGGCGTTGGGTTCCCCATCCCAACGCCTCCCACGTTGTTGGCTGCCTGCCTATATAAGGCCATCGGTCGCTCCGGTCTCTACATTCCCTTCCTTGCTTCGCCACGGGATTCACGTCTCCCTGCTGATAACTACAGCCTTTTTATTTAATCCACGGCTTCTCCGCTGTTTTATTGTTCATTTATTACGATTATAGTTATTGTGTAGGTATTTTAGACTTACTTTACATTGTTCAAGTACCCATTTCCTTTATCGTTCCAACCGTACCCCCATTAACATGTCTATCGAGGTGATCACCATCGATCAAAGAACTGTCACTTACCGAGTGGTTTCCATGCCTAGAGATGGCGCCTATTTTTTCCATTCTCTTTGTTACATATTGCACGGCCATATCAGGCTCACTCTTGATATCCATAGGAACATTGTGTCTTATGTATTGAATAACTGGGACAGGTTCAAGGTGTGGACTGATGACGGTACAGGAGATAATTAGACTACACAGGAGCACTAGAAGAGTGAAATGCTTAAGCCCTTCACCTATGGATCTGCATGTGAGTTGATGGCGGCCACTGACTTGTTTGGTTGTCACTTTCAAGTGTACCGAAATGACCAAATATTTTACACCTTTCAACAACTGCCAGTGCTTCTTAAACATCTTAGATTGACAGGTGACGATTTCAGTAGTGGACACTTTGATGTTTATGAATGTTTAACCTCCAAAAGCTGGATGTGAAGTTATCAATGAAACCGGTTGTATGCTTACAACGCTTGACAGATGCCCGAATGTCACTTCAACACAAGTCCTGCAAATACTGTCGTAATTGAAACAAACCATGAAACTCAAACCGATTATGACAGCAGCAATCCAAGCTGTGAGATTTGAAACAAGATTACTGTTCACATGGCCAACTGTACGTTGCATGTTGAAGAGTAAGCTCAGCGCACAGCTTGGTCATATTACAACCTTAGGGCCGAACTCACAATGTGGTATACAAAGAGATCCTTAACAAATAATTATTGGTATATTTTCCCTCAGTTTAAAAGGTTTAATTTTCTTCTTAATAAAAATTTTAAGGCAGTACTGCGCCGCTGCGAAGCGCGAGTATTTTACTATTTGACAATAAAGTAGAAATAATAAAAAGGTCAGAGAGAGGTGAAACTTCATCAAAAG